>NC_056747.1:461047735-461353985 GCF_019279795.1 Protopterus annectens | reverse complement strand
AGCCGGAGAATGGAAAAGATGTTTCATAGTGTGAAATTGTGGACGAAATTCAATCGGAGGAATCAGAAGCTATTCTGAAAGAAGATTGCCAGACAAATAAATCATATGCTGATACTGTTAAAGAAACAGCGGGGAAAGTGATGACAGATGAACACAGGAAAGGAAATGTCAGCAATAAAAGGGAATTTATGGTGAGAATTCAGACCAAATAAGGAAAAAACAATGAACAGGTATGATATTTTGGATAATTTAATGGTGCCATTGGGAGTGAAGGGTCAGGAGGTAAGAGTATTTATTCTTATTCATAAACAGACATATTATGACATTATTTTTGAGACTGGTTCTGTTCTGGATAGCTTTTTGGAGGGAGCATGAAAAGAAAAAGAACTGTAATCTATGGAAGTCTTATGTGGTTAAAGTATTTCACAGAGAATCGAAAGAGAGCATACATGTTCAATTTCAAACTGAAGTTGTAAAAGAGACTTTAAAGAGGCATTTAAGCAAACTTTGTAAAGAAGTTATGGACATTAGCAATGTCTGTGATAACAGAGGATTAAGGACTGGGGGAAGGACTGTCATATTGTACTGAAAATGAAGAAAGAAAAAATTGTTTATATCCTTAGTATGATAAATGTAGAGGGCAACAAAGGTGTTGCAAAATATTGGGGACAACTGAATAAAAAAGTTATGTACTTAGCATAACATTCCATCTGTGTGGTACAGTTTCATTTTTCCTGAACTTTTGGGTTTGGATCTGAACCTCGGATCTAACTCAGCTGTTACTAAAGCTTGTGGCCACCAAACACTCTTGAGCTCCTCCCCTCCCCATAATGCACCAACCCCTAACATACCTCAGATCTTGTTTGCTGTCTTACATACAATAGAAAGAATCACTACAACTTTCTTGACAGAAAGGTCATATCTGGAGCTCAATATTAAGGACAGTGGTGTCCTTATAGTGTCCCGCTCTTTCAGAAGTCAATAATGGCAAAGGATGGGGGTTGGTGGGTGGGAAGTTGATGAAGAATGAAAATGGACAACACAGATGGAAAGTTATAGTAAGTACATGACTTTTTTATCTGATGTCAATTTTCATTCCATACTCAACTGTTGGGACAGAGTTCCTAGCTACTTAAAATCTTGGCTGGACTCTAAAGAAGGCTATTCCTGAGCACAGCTGATATAAAAACTGCTCTTCCCCTCAAGACCAGATCCAATTTGTAATAAGTAATAAAAGTATGAGGACTGGACCAAGTTGCGGGCACACATATGTCATCCATGAAAGCTCTAGAGAGAAATAAAATAGCAGTCATGGACCTATTCAAATGGGCTCTTAGACATCTCAGTGAGAATATACCCAAATTGCTGTAAATAAATGATATTCAATCCATCAGCCATCAGGCTAAGGTCACCTTTGCAACTGATTTGCCCAATTTAGAATCTGCAAAGGATACAGATTATTAGTCTATCTTTCTAAATTCTTTTGTCCTATGTAAGTAAAAATGTAATTGTCTGTGAGCATCCAATAAATGCAACATATATTCACCTTTGTTTGTATACTTTGGAAAGAATACTGGCAAGTTACTAGATTAATTAGATTCTGACACCACCTTGGGAAGGAAAGACACATTGGCATGCAAAATGACTCTGCCTTGTGAAAGATCAAGTAGGGAAGTTTAGATGACAATGCTTGAAGTTCTGAAATTCTTCTAGTAGAGGTAATAGCTTACTACGATACAATTTTCTAGTGGAAGGCTTATGGGAATCCAACAAAATTTGACTAGTGTCATGGGAAAGATTATAAAGCCTGGCTATGTGGGGAATTGGAGCAGCCAAGCGGGTTAGCTTCAGTGTCTGCAATGATGGATGAAGATCCCCTGATGGATGTGTCAATAAGTCTGACTGAAGAGGCACATAATTCATTAAAACATAAGAACACATTGTGTGATTTGGATTTTCGACATTTGCTACTGTCTAGGTCTGTGATGTATTTTAATATTACCAAAGAAGAAAAGGTGGATTTTAATGAATTATGTGCCTCTTCAGTCAGAATTATGCAACCCAACAAGGGAGGCAGCATGGTTGCAATGGACATAGATGATTATAACAACAGAATGTCAGCGATTTTGTCTTCTGAAACTTACCAAGAGGTATCCAAGAATGAGTTGAATGGAAATCTGGCAAGAGTTCGTTCTTATTATGAAGACATGTTTATTAATGAATCCATTGACCAGGAAATTTTTAACTTCATTTACTGTGCATCACCTCGAGTACCTGTTTTGTTCGGGAACCTGAAAATCCACAAAAACATTAGAGACCCTCCCATGCGCCAGTTGGTGAGTGCTAGAGGGAGTGTAACATACGCAGCAGCCAAAGTTGTGGCTCACATTCTTAAAAAAATATGTGGCTAGTGAATCATATATTTCTAAAGATTCCTGGTCCTTTTTTGGGAAGGTGAAAAACATTTCGTACAGTCCTGATTACCACTTTCTGATGGTAGACGTTGTTGACCTGTACTCATCCATTTCACATGATGTAGTGGTGGAATGGATTGAGTTGGAAATGACCACAAAGCAGGCACCAGCGAGTGAAACTTCAATGGTAAAAGACCTATTGGACATCATTTTAACATGTAACTACTTCTCCTTCAATGATAGATGGTTCCATCAGTTAGTTGGAGTCCCCATGGGCTCACCATGTGGGGTGAGTGTGGCCAACTTGGTCATGGCCCATTGGAAGAAGGAATTCATGTTTACTAGCTCTAAGTTCCTAGAACGAGTATCCTTATATACCTGTTTCTTGGACGACATTTGTATTATTCTCAAGGGCGACTCTTCGGTGGCCAATGACCTGGTGGAGATGTTCAACAAGTCCATGGATTTCGTAAAGTTTACCTCTACTTTTGACACAGACAGAATAGCATACTTAGATGTGGAATTATTCAATGACAGCAACCAGAACCAGTTTTAGGCAAAATTCATCGCAAGCCCACTTTTTCCAATTCTTATTTGCATTTCGACAGTGAACATCCGGCCTTCCAGAAGAGATCAATAGTAAAAGGCCAGTTTGTGAGGGCAGCCAGAAAGTCTTGAGAGATGGTGACTTCCAGGAAGAGTGCCGGTTCATATTGAATTTGTTTTTATGTAGGAGCTACCCTGAGGAGTTGGTTGTGGATTTGTGTCTAGAGGTTAGATCCAAAAGGGAAATGGGCTATTTTCAACCCATTTTGGGTCACTCTGTCTCGGAGAATAGCTACCCCAGGAGTGACAGCCAACTTAGAGGTGTATACCATTGCAGTTTCATTACTACCTTTAGCATGGATGCTAGAGCTATAGTGTCCATCATCTAGAAAAATTGGGGTTTGTTGCCAACTGAACTAACAGGACCTAATAATTTAGGGCCGGCCCCGAAGATTACATTCAGGAGGGGTCTGAATATCAAGAACATGTTAGAAAGGAAAGGTGGCAACATGACTCCAAGAGCTGGCATGTATAAGTGCAATATGTGCAAACATTGTAGATATGTGAGGTCGGGCACATATTTCATGATTACGGACACCAAGTACCTTATCAAAGGGAGATACAATTGTGCATCGACACACGTGGTGTATCTCACTTCTTGTTCATCATGCCCAGCTTTTTATGTGGGCAAGATGGACAGGAGATTGAATGAACGCATGTACGAACATTTATATGTCATGAAGAAGATTAAACTGAAGAATGCCCTAGCAAGTCATGTCTACAATCACCCTGGCCATGATTTTACATTTATGATCATTGACCAGTTGAACTATGTGAATTGGGGGGGGGGGGGCTGAATCCATGAAATTAGAAATGAAGGAGCTTATGTGGCAGTTGAGACTTGAAGCCTACCATCATCCCGGCCTCAATAGTATGTTATTTATCAGCTGTGTCCTTAAGCTAAGGAGTTTGGAAGGATTATGCATGGGGGGTATAACATCGGGTGTGATTTGAACATAGGGCCGGCTGAGTGATCTTGATATATATATTTTATACCATGTTTGGTAGATGGAATGTCTTTTTATCAATATTTGAAATATTATGGCATGCTTTTTTTATTTATTTTAATGTGTCAGTATTATTATGCGTATTTGGTTCAAAGTAAGTGTGCTTTTATAATATTATTAACTGTTGATTGCATTATTTAAGTGCTATGTAAGGAACAGTATTAGTTTTACAGTTGTATATTTTATATCAAATACAACTTTTTATATTGTGTGTTTATGGGATAGGAACATTTTAGTTAGATTGAAGCTACTTGTGCCTGTTCCTTTAAGGTAATTGGAGGGTGTGTTTTGTAATAGACTTTGCTTGCAATGGCTTTAAATGTGGAAGCACTTAAGTGTGAGTTGTTATTTTTCAAAGTCTGAAGAAGTTGGTGCAGGGCGCCGACGAAAAGCAGTGTCATGGTGCTTAATAAAATTGAAGTTGTTCGTTTATTGACGTCTTGTTTGCTTATCCCTTTGGAATTTAGAAAGACCTGCTTCAGTGAGTCTGGCTGAGTTCATCTTTGATGAGTTTCACCTCTCTGACTGTGCTTATTGGAGGTGTTTAGTTCTGCTGCTTGGAATTAGGAACTGTGTTGGCTTAGTAGCAGCTTGTTGCTTTTGCCTTTGACTTCCACAACAAGCATACATGTGTTTGGGAGGCGTTTAGTCCTGCTGTTTGGCATCAGGAGCTGTGCTGGTTTAGTAGCACAAGATTTGTGGTGACAGAGCAGTGGCTGAACCAGATGCCTTATTCTTTGAAGTCTGTGGTCCAGGAGAGATGCTGTGCAATTTCTTGTGTCCAACAGTACCCCGATGAATTCTAAAGATTGTGCTGGGGTTGTATTAGACTTCTCCCAGTTTATAGTGATTCCCAGGCATTGTGCTGAGAGGAGAGTGTAGTGTAGGGCTTCTTCCAGTAGATGTTTGGTGGGGGCAGTGAGGATCCAGTCAGCTAAATATGGAAATGCCTGTAATCCTTGAAGTCGCACATGAGCGATAACTCGTGCCACGCATTTGGTGAACATTCTGGGGGCTGTAGAGAGACCGAAGGGCAGTGCTCAAAATTGGTAGCGACTGGCTCCTGTGCAGAAGTGGAGGTATCTTCTTGACCATTTGTCCATTTTTGTGTGTTAATACGCATCTTGAAGATCTACAGAGCACATCCAATCATCTTCTTCCAGAACAGGACAGATAGACTGAACCATGACCATCTGGAATTTCTCTGTTTTTACAAATTTGTTCAGTGTGCTGAGATCCAGAATTGGTCTCCAGTCCCCTGTCTTTTTTGGCACTAAAGAAAACCTTAAGTAAAAAATGGATCTTATCTGGTCTGGGGGGACCGTTTGGATGACTCCTTTTTGTAGCAGCTTTTGAATTTCATGTGCTGCTGCTTCCCTTTGACTGGGTGGAACGTCGGGTAATTCTCTGGATGAGGTTGGACAAAGATGGAAGGGGATGCGATAGCCTCTGGATATTATCCGTTGTACCCAAGAGTCGGTGGTTATGTTTCACCAGGCAGTAGGGTACAAGGAAAAATGACCCTTGACTGCTTCCAGAAGTGAGCAGTCGTGCAACGCTTCAGGAGCACTGATAGGGTTGGCCGGAGAAAGAATCTCTGGAACCTCAGTTTCGCAGACCTCCTCTGCCCCAAAAGGGGCATCTTCCATTGGAGTTTCCCCCTCTGCCTCTAGGGGAGAACTCAGCACATGAGTCAAGGAAAGAGCCCTGTGATTTTCTGTGCCATATCTTCCAGCTCCTCTGATTTCTGGAAAAGAATCATTGAGGAGTGGAGTGTCTGACACCAACAGCAGATAGGGTCTTGTCATCTTGTTCGCACCTTGCCAGCATATCTTTAACTTTAGGGCCAAACAAAGAAGCGGCTTCAATGGGGGCATTAATAAAGGAGGCTTAAAGGAGTCCACAAAGTCACAGTCACAAAGGCACATCCCGGCATGTCATCTGGTGACTATACCTGCACCTGCCACTCTAGCCGCTCCTTCTGTTGCATGAGAAATAAGACACATGGAAGAACTGGATATGGATTCTAGGGTGGCTATCGGAGAAGCTACATTGTCACGGACCTCATCAGAAATGGCGCCTGCCAAGGTTTAAGAGAGTTGGTTGATAATATCCCTCTGGAGCCTCATAAAGTGTGCCAAATAGTTCATAGACCTTACAGCGAAGGTCGATGAAGCAAACACATGCTTCTCGAGTCTGTTTATCACCCGGGACTCCTTGTTGGGTGGATGGACAGTTTGGCTCTCTTCTGCCAAGTCTTTCTTGGTTGCACCTGCCACCACCATGGCATCTACTGGAAGACCTCTTGACCAATGGGGATGCTCAGCTGAGGGAGATAAGATCTTGTCAGGCCTCCGTGATATAGCTTCCAAGGTGTCAGGAGTCTTCCATGCTCATTGGACGATCAGCTGGACAAGCTCATCAGCTGGCGGGGTAACCCAGGAGGTAGGGGGCCGGCCATGAATGGCCTGCAGGAATACGGATTCTTCTGAGGAAGGATTAGAGGACTTCCAGTCACCTCTCTGTTTAAGGATCACGAGGATGTCACCAAAGGACCCCTCATCAGAGGGTGACCGTGGAGACCCTTCCCCATCATCGAAGTCTGTATCTTCGGTCAAAGACTCCTCAGTGGAGTCCATGTGCTTCCTCTTGCATGAAGCCTTGCGAGGTACTTACTCAGTTGGAGGTTCTGGGGAAGACTGCAAAGAGGGGGGTCTCCTGAGGGGGAGAAACCTGAGGCTCTTGTGCCTGGTGTCCGGTGGTTGTGGCTTGTGAGAGTTGTGGCAAAGAGGGGGGAGAGGACTCCAACATGTGTGGTTTTTGCCAGAGGAGGCAAGCACCCTCTCCATGGCCTGGAAGGCTGGCCTGCCCAAAGAGGGATGGGAGCCCGGAACAGAGCACGACGACCTTGGAACTGGGGTCACACCCCACTTCGATGAGCCAACCCCCAGACCAGGTGTCTCAAGAGGACTGTGAAGTGTGAGAGAGGGAGGATTCCTGGAGGGTGCCATAGAAAAAAATCGGCGTGGAACCAAGAATGCCCTTCCCCCATGGCACAGCCATTAGCCTGAGAAGAGCCCAATGCCCAGTGCACCGATGGCCACAAAGACAACTCCGGCTCCAAAATGAGATCCACTACTGGGGTTGGAGGGAAGGAAGCTGCTGTCGGAGGAATGGGCTTTGATACTTGGGTGGAAGTCAAAGGAGGAGTGTACACTGGAGTTTGAAGAGAAATACATTCACCTGAAGGAGGGAACATAGGTTTAGACGGTTTAGATAGACCCCTGGCCACAAGCAACTGGTCAACAAGCCACAATGCATCTTGTTTAGAGAGGCTCCTGGTCGACCTCATAGAGAAACCTGAAGGCGATTCTGGCCTTTCTAGAAAAGGGCTATATTGGCTACCAATGAACGGATCCAAATAAGGAGAGTACTTGGTCCTTGCTAATTCAAGTGGTGCAAAGCCCGGAACCGAGGATGTCTGCACTGAGGAAAATGATGTCGAAGTAGTCTGTGCCAACGAAGGCAGCTCCATAGAAGTCGAAGGTGTCTGCACCATAAAAGGCAGGTGTCTGCACTGATGGGTATGGTGCCATTGAGGAAGGTGTCTGCACTGGTAACAATGACAGTGCCAAAAAGGACTGCACTGAAAAGCATGTCGATGCCAAAAGTGTCTGCACTGTGGAGGACAGTATCATCAGACTTGGGGCCGAAGGGGACTGTACCTGCAGGGACAGTGCCAGTAAGGGTTGCGACAGAACTGTCAGAGCCGTAAGTGTCTGCACCAGGAACTCTGGTGCCAGTGTCGATAAGGAGGACATGGCTTGAGCAAGAATCAACTTGGGTGGTGCTGTGGCTGGTACCGAAAGAGTCACAGGTGGCAGCACTGGAGTAACAATTTTCACTTTCTTTTGAGTCAACTCCCTGTGATCTCCAGAGAGAGATGAAGTGAGCGATCATGATGAGGAAGAGGAAGAACACCTCTTATGGGGTTTATCGACAACAGAAATCAGCGAAATGGATCCACACAATATTCAACCAAAAAAGCAGCAACTGCCAAAACGCTGGCTGCTAGAATCTCACAGAACAAACTTCAGCTGAAAAAATGACTGCAAAACTTAAAAATAAGACGTGTTTAATAGATTAGGTTAAGCGCTTTCTCTCGCAACGCGAGCTTCATCAGAACGGTTCTGATGAAGCTCGCGTTGCGAGAGAAAGCGCTTAACCTAATCTATTAAACACGTCTTATTTTTAAGTTTTGCAGTCATTTTTTCAGCTGAAGTTTGTTCTGTGAGATTCTAGCAGCCAGCGTTTTGGCAGTTGCTGCTCTTATGGGGTTTAGCAGGAGGGGGTGAGCCCTCTGACCCAGAGATAGCCTCACAGAAAGAAGATTTGAGGAGACTTTTCAGGATTAACTTGTTCTTTCTCTCGTTAATAGTCCTGGTTGAAAATTTCTACAAATCCCACATGAGGGATCCACAGTAAAGTGGGAGACATTCAAACAACAGTCACACAAGTCATGGCCATCAGAAAGCGGTAACTTACGGTCACAATCATTACACTGCTTAAAACCAACACTACTTTTCTTGTCTGGCATAATGATGTGGAGAAGTACAACAGTACCAAGAATAAGAAGGGCTACCCAGAAGGGCAAGAAGAGAGAGAAGGAAGGAAGGATGACCAATGATGGTAATGAAGAATTACCTCAAAGGTAAGAAAAGGGTAATAAAGGGAAAAAGACTAAAGGGAGAGAGTCTTAAAGATACGATGGGGTAGGAGAATAATAAAAGTAACTGACTGAAAAACGTTTAAAGAAGTAACAACATATAAACTTTCAAAAATGATTCACTTAGCTGAGAGAGAGTGGCTTGACATGGCTGTACAGCAATGCGGCAAACTAGATCTGAGGTAACAGGGAGCAGAGCATTCTGGGTAGGACCTTAAGCTTGAGAGTTTTTGGCTGACGCGCGCCTTGATATATGGCCAGCTCAGTTCCGAGGACGGAACCCATAACCCATCAGTAAGGAATGAACGAAGATTAACAACATGAAATTGAGATGTTATCAAGAAAAAATCTTTTATGCAAAATAAAAATGGTTGAAAGAAATAGTAAGTGGAAACTGTGGTATAAAAATATCATGATACTCTATTATTATGTTAATCTTTGGGCTGAGCTAGCAAATGAAAATGTTAACTCTATAAAAGTATGAAAAGCATGGTGTAATAAGCAAGTAGAAGTTCAAGATTTTTTATGGAGATTAGTGATTAATAAATTACCAGTAAATGGAAATATGCCATATAAAATTAATGAGAGAGTTTGTATATATTGCAGTAAAGATTAAACTACAGAACATGTTGTCATACAATGTATAAGGGTTAATTGTGGGAAAACTGTGCAAAAAAAAATTTCTTTGAAAATATGAAGGAGGTAAATGAAATAAATATGGATATGATTATGTATGGCTATTATACCCATAAAAAGAAGGACTATATTAGTAAAATAGATAAGATTATTTTATGCTGCGTGGATCATTTGGAAGGAAAAGCTAAATGAAATCATGTTTAGTGGTAAACGGAAACCAGCAATAATTTTAAGGAAAATTAGATGGTGGTTGTGGAAGAAGGAGTGGAGGTCAAGTAAGATAATGAAGATACTTTTTATTAGTACGTTAAACTTGTAAGATATCTATGATTGTATGACAATAAAGGAAAGAAATAAGAATTTGTACAGTGTGTAGGTTTGTAAACAGTATTGCACATAATGTTTTTTAAAGAACCCCCTTTTTAATAGGCGCCCTGAGTTCTTTACATCCACATGACCTATCATCAACTCAAACAGATGGGACCTCAGTTTAAAGTGTCTCATCTAAAGGACGGCATGCTAAGGAGTGCAACACTCCCCTACTACTGTAATAGTATCAGCAATTTGAAAATTAATCCACTCACCTGGAGTAGGAAGAGAACGCACAGCTTTCTGATCTTCTACCATGAAAGGCAAGTATAACACCTCCCAAGTTACTGACAATGTGGTAATATTAGATATAAAGGTATTGAAACAATTGCCCTTGGAGAAAAAGTAATATATACAAGTATGTCTTGATCCAAATTCAAAGAACCTTTTTAGGATGTCAGATTCTAATAGAAGGAAAAAAAACCCACAAAAGTATGATGTGCACCATAATGAAAATGTTATTTTGAAAACCAAAACATGGGTTGTGGCTCCACTTCTTTCACTGAACTGAATCTCGCAACAAAAACTTTGCTTTAAAGTAAAGTATCATGTCTTTCACACATACAAGTTCTTCCCCTTAATGTAACAGCCACTTTCTGAATGAGTACACCTCTCACATGCGCCTGTGATTTGCTGAAAGAAATTCTGCCCATAATAATGTATTTTATGTTATACCACTTACATACTGACCTAGACAATTCAGATCAAGAATCATTTACTGTAGTCAGCTGAACAGAATCACCTGCTTTCAAACACGATTCACCCCAAACAATAAATGTTTTGGCTAGGCAAGCCTGTAGTGTTTCACTGTCATCAAGATCAAGTGAAATATATGTGGACTATAGTAACACACCTTAGATTGTTTCAAACACATATACACACAACCCCAAACAATCAAGATGTATAACTGTTTAACTGTGATCATAGTCATGGTCACATGCTTTCATACACAGAAACACACAGACTCACCCTCCCTAACTCAAATTACAGTTTTCTGATTAGGTATATCTCAGTTTTCTTTTTCCATTATAAAGGCAGAGAAATGCCTAAGTACATATACACACATACATGCACATGCGCATATACACACACACGCACATCCACTCTCTTGCATATCAAGTACCTCTTTCTGTAAGTCAATTTTACTAGCCCCATACATCACCACTTTCTTCTAGGTATACCTCAGATATTTGATTGTGACCAAATTAAAAATATTCTACCCACAATAATGTATTCAGCTTGTTTCACATATGCAAAGAACCCTCTCCCATCCCCTACCTGTTTAGTTGCAATCAAACAACAGTACGGCAGCTACTCTTGAACACAGACTAATGGAACCATCCAGCTGGCAATGTCTGTTTAACTGCGATCAAATTACATTATGACACTTGTTTCTGAGCACAGCTAACATACTCCCAAATTCCATTTTGCATAGATACAACTCAAATGTCTGAATGTGATATAATAATATATCTGCCCATCTTAATATATTCAACTTGTTTCGTATATATATATATATATATATATATATATAGCAACCATCAACCACGACTGTTTTGTTTAACTATGGTCAAATTACAGTAAGCACATTTTTTCCCAACACAGAGCAATTCAGCCTCCATTACCACCTTTTATCTTTATGTACTTCAGATGTTTGACTATGATGATATGAATAAAAATTGCCTATAATAATATATTCAGACCGCTGCACATACATATCAATCTCCCCTATAATAATTTAGCTGTGATCAAATGGCATTACGTCAACTGCTTTCAAATTCAGACCATCTCCTGAATAGGTAGACCTCAGAATTTGTCTGTGCTAAGAATGAAAGAAATTCTATCCAAATCAAAGTAGCATAATTGTTTCACAATCACAAAGACCCCCCCCCCCACTCAACCTCACTTCTGCTTAACTGTGATCACAGAGGCGATCCAGTTTAAAAATCTTCCACAAACCCCAAAATCAAAAAGAAAACTTTGAATCTGAGGATAGTTGATTTTCCATCCAGGATCTTATATTCCTAAAGACTTGCATCAATTTTTTAATCTCTCAATCTTTGATGGTAGAAGTGCAGATAAGCAGCTTGATCACTGCGCGTACAGCTGCACTTTCACACCAAGAAACAGATTTGTAGTAATTATTAGTTGTAATCTGCAACTAAACACACACATACACACACACACACACACACACATATATATATATATATATATATATATATATATATATATATATACATACTGTGGCTATAAAAAGTTTACACACCCCTGTTAAAATGCCAGGTTTTTGTGATATAAAAAAATGAGACCACAATAAATCATTTTAAAACTTTTCCCACCTTTAATGTGACCTAACATCTGTACAATTCAATTGAAAAACAAACAAATTTGTTACGGGGAAAAATATAAAAAATGTACAATAAGCTGGTTGCATAAGAGTGCACACCCTTAAACTAATACTTTGTTGAAGCACCTTTTGATTTAATTACAACATTTAGTCTTCTTGGGTAGGAGTCTATCAGCACGTCACATCTTGACTTGGCAATATTTGCCCACTCTTACTTGCAAAAGCGCTCTAAGTCTGTCAGACTGCAAGGGCATCTCTTGTGCGCAGCCCTCTTCAGGTCACCCTACAGATTTTCTATTGGATTTTGGTTTGGGCTCTGGCTGGGCCATTCCAAAGCTTTAATTTTCTTCTGGTAAAGCCATTCTTTTGTTGATTTGGATGTATGCTTGGGGTCATTGTCGTGTATTGAAAGGTGAAATTCCCCTTCATCTTCAGGTTTCTAGCAGATGCCTGAAGGTTTTGGGCCAAAAGTGACTGGTATTTGGAACTGTTCATAATTCCCTCCATCTTGACTAAAGCCCCAGTTCCATTTGAAGAAAAGCAACCCCAAAAGCATGATACTGCCACCACCATGCTTCACCATGGGGGTGATGTTCTTTTGATGATGCAAAGTGTTTTTGTGCCAAATGTACCTTTTGGAATTGTGGCCAAAACGTTCAATCTTGGTCTCATCAGACCATAACCCATTTTCCCACATGCTTTTGGGAGACTTGATGTATTGATTTGCAAATTTTAGCTGGGACTGGATGTTTTTCTTTGAAAGAAAAGGCTTCTGTCTTGCAACCCTACCCCATGACCCAGACATATGGAGAATACGGGAGATTGTGGTCACATGCAGTACACAACCAGTACTTTCTAGAAATTCCAGCAGCTCCTTCAGTGTTGCTGTAGGTCTCTTGGAAGCCTCCCTGACCAGTTTTCATCTCGTCTTTTTATCAATTTTGGAGGGACGTCCAGTTCTTTGCAAAGTCACTGTTGTCCCATATTTTCTCCACTTTTTGATGGCTGACTTCACTGTGTTCTATGGTATATCCAATGCTGTGCAAATTTTTTTGTACCCTACTCCTGACTGATAACTTTCAACAATGAGATCCTTTTGATGCTTTGTAAGCTCTCTGTGAACCTTAGCTTTTGCTGTAGCAGGCAACAGAGTAAATGTCAGGAAAATCCTACTAGGACAGCTGAACTTTATTTGGGTGTTAATCAGAGTCTCTTTAATTGATGGCAGGTATGTACCAAGGAAGGCAATCTCTAACCTACAGTCCAAATAAATTCTTGGTGTCTTCCCATTCTATCATCTTTCCCTCTCTCGTTAATTTGCTTCCAATACCTTGGTTTCTTTACCAGTTTTCTCCAACAAATTCCACCCCCCTCTTGCCTAGTGTCTGTATCCCTAATTAGAGTCATCCCTATCGGCAGAATCTTCTTTCTCCATTCCTGTGTTGGCTTGAGTCTATATCAGCTTATCGAAAGCTGATAACATCGAATGCTAGTTGATCGACATCTAAAGGTCGAACAACCAAAATAGCGAAGAAACAGAACAGTGATTTTTTTTCCCAGGGGGAAAAAAAATCACTGGGCCGTTGTCAGGAGTTTGCCATTTCTTCCACTGTGGTGCGATCTCGGAGTTAATATATTTAGGTAGGGGGTGGGGGGCATAGCCCCCCACATCAGGGGTGTGGGGGGGTGAAGCCCCCGACTTTATGTTGTGCTTTATTTATTTATTTATTCTTTCCCGAACAGCAATTTTTTTTTCCCCTGGGAAAAAAATTGCTGTTCCGTGTCTTCACTATTTTGGTTATTCAACCTTTTGTGGTCAATCAACTAGCGTTCAGTGTTATCAGCTTTCGATAAGCTGATATAGACCCATTGGCTTTGTTCTTAGAATACTTCCTGCCACTTTATGAATATAATATTCTGTAGGATTGTTTTTCTTCTTAAAGATCTGCATCCAAAATTCCAGTCTCTCCTTATCTCTTGAGCTTCCTTCCTGTTTATCATCATCCCTTTCCACTTTGAATTATAGGTTTCTGTTTGTGCTATGTATAGGAGCCTAACTGTGTAGCTCTGAAATACCCCCATTCAAACCAGGTAATCCCAATCTGTCTTGTTCTATTGGAAGAATCAGCTTATCCGACTTGAATCTTCCCATCTTCCCTTCTCAGATAAAATTCTTCAGCTCTTTATTAATAATTATCCACAACTTCTCCTCTGGTTGATAAAAAATATGCCTGACCTGTATATAAGACTAAGGAGATTAAAAACATTTTAACTGCTTGTATCTTAATGTCCATACCCATACAACAGAGCTTCCAATTTCTCAGTTTTTGTATTACCTGTTTTTCCCACCTATCCTTAGCTGCCACACAGGAATAATTTTTAATGCATACTCCTAAGTACTTCATTTTATCATGTCTCCATATGCATGAGTATTGCTGAACCAAATTGTGTGTGGGTTTATCATCTGCAAATAGAGCCAGCTTTTCTTGACTACCATACCAATTATATCCATGAACTTCTGAGTCCCTTATTTTATTTGCCAATGGTTCTAAATATAATGTAAATAACAAAGGGGAAAGAGAAAACCCTGCATGGTTCCTCTGCTCACGCAGAGACTATCAGAGAGGAACCCACCCACTTTAATTTTCACCTCCAATCTCTCATATATCTTCCTAATCAAACTTATAATTTTATCAGAAAATGCAAATGTTTCCATTGCCCTGCTCATAAAATCCTAGCTTACTCTGTCAAATGCTTTTTCTGCATCAAGACCCACCAACAACACTGATATTTTCTTATATTCTGCTTCCCTCTGGATTATCAGTGTTGTGTTAATGTTGCCAAATGTTTGCCTCCCCTCCACAAAACCACACTGATCCATATCTATCAGTTTTGGCATAACCTTTGCCATTTTTTAGCCATTATAGACATAAACATTTTACAATCTTGGTTTAGTACTGAAATGGGCCTGTATAAAACTGGATCTGATAGGTCTTTAACCTCTTTGGGTATTACAGCTACCACCTCTTTCTTACAGGATGCTGGTACTTCTCCTCCTGTTAAATTACTGTTAAAACATTCTAGATGTTTATTATTTTTCCCTCCTAGCTTCCAAACTTCCACAGGAATACCATCTATTCCTTGGGACTTTTGTGTGGATTCGTTATACATCATTTTTATCTCCTCTCCTTCTATCCTAACTCTTAGTATTTGAGCCTCATCTACTTCTAACATTGGCATATTTAATTCTTCATAAACATTGCAATTTGTATCTTTTCTTAATTTCCATATTTCTCTGCTTTATACAGACTTTCATAGAATTTCTAAACTATTTCTAATGCATCTACAGGATTTCTTATTATCTTCCTTCCTGTAAGCTTGGTGACAGCATTTCTACTTTCTGCTGCCTGAGTCATTGTGCTAAAAATTTTTGTGCTCTAGAATTATCAAAAAATAGTTGCTTAACAGCAATCTTTCTAAACTCATGCATATTATTGAAGTAATCCCTTATTTTCTGTTTGGCATTCTGCAGCTGTTTCTCTTCTTGTTCTGTGAGATTCCCCCAATTCTGGAGTACTTCAACATTTGTCAGTCCCTCTAAATAATTCTTATTACTTCTTAGCCACATTTCCCTTTTTTTATTTCCACTCTAGTTTTAAACTCCACTTTAATTTTATCCCACTCCCTAGCTTTTTTTTTCAGAAGAAATTTCTATCTTCTCCAAGAGCTCCTGAATAATTTCCATTACCCATTCCTTAAATTCCATGCTTTTAAAAAGATGGGTGGGAAAGCACCAGTGTCTAATTTTTTATTTCATTACCCTGCATTTTTATTTTAGTTATTATTGGCGCATGATTTGATGTTGTGGTGGTGCAGCGATAGCATTGTTGCCTCACAGCAAGAGGTTCTCCCATTCGATTCTCGGCTGAAGTGCGGGGAGTGCCTTCTGTGTGGAGTCTGCATGCCCTCCCCGTGGTTGGGTGGCATTCGAAAGACATGCATAAATGGGCGTGCCTTTGTTGAAGGTTGGACCTCGAGCTGGTACCTTGGCGTTCGTGAAAATCTACTGCCAATCATTAGCAGACCAGAGTTCCGCTGTGGCGACCCCTAACCGGGAAAAGCTGAAAGACAAACAACAACACTGGCACATGATTTGAAATGGTTACTGGGTGCGTATCAAGACTTTCAATTAAATGCACATGTTCCTGTGAAATATAAATTCTGTCTAGCCTAACCCAGTTTTTGTATCTTGCGGAATAATATGTACATTCACTCTAAACTCCTAGTACTGAATTCAAATCTTCCATGCCAAAAGCTTTCATAAATTTCTTCAAAAATCTACCCTGTTTTGTTATATTTTCCCTTCTGGGACCCCCAGACACATCTTTACTGCTGCAAATCAAATTCCAATCTCCACCTAAAAGTAATATTCCTTGCTGAAAGTTGATTATTTCTCCCAGAATGTTCTAGTTTTAGTTTTAGTTGGAATATAAATACATCCAGTGTAATCCTCCTCCCTTGCCAGTATCCTCTTAGTAAAACAAATATACCATCATTAGCATTTTTATCTTCTTCTATCACTATTGGAGCTCCTCTTGCAATTAAGTGCTCTTTTTTTCCTTTGTCCCAGGTATTCTGCTGAATAACCATCCTGAAAACCTTTATTTATAACAGTCACATGTACAGTTCTTTTAAAGTGTGTCTCCTGTCCTGTAGCATAAGTATTTGCACTCTATGTTTTTTAATACAGTTCACTACTCTTTCTTTTTTGCATTTATCTGTGAGACCATTGACATTTAAAGAAATTATAGAAAACAACAGTGTTAAAAAGTTATTATTCCCACCTGTTATGTGTAACAGTTTTTTGTTAACTATCTTCTTCTACCTTTTGTGTTACATGCATACACTGTTTAGCAAGTTGAACAGTTGTTTCTGGTCATATCCATTTGAGCCTATGTCAAGTCTTACAAAACTTTTTGATCTGATGTTGTGTCCCAAAGTGACAGACACACTCAAAACCTGGGTTAACCTAAAAGAAATGTTATCCGTGCTAAGACGTATGGTACAGCCTGTGCTTCTCCTAAGTGCTTTCTGGTTTTGTCTTATCTTTATAGCTCTCCCAGCTGGGAAAACACTTGAATGCTTTCAAAAAACATTATCTCTTAGCTATTTCTCTTTATCAGATTGTCTCCATGGAGACATTAATACCAGATACAGAGTTGCTACTAAGTATACATGTATTTGTTAAAAAAAATAATATTCAGTGTTCTTTTTCATTTACTTGTTTTCTCAAGCTAAGGGCCTTAATCCAGTCATTTCCCTAAGCAAGAATGAGAAAAAAATGCATCAATTTTTCATTCGGCATGCTGTTTTGACCAGACGTCTTGTTTTACATTGCACACCTTTTAAAACTGAACAAGGAGAAAGAGAGAAGAGAGGGAAAAGAATCTAGCAATGTAATTTTGATCTGATATTTTATTCAGCACCTATATTCAGTTTAGCTTCTGTTTTAATTTTTTTCTTGTTTTTTTTTTTTTTTTCAAATGCGGTTTTACATAATTCTCATTTATGCAAGTTTTGAACTGCATTCCAAAGAGTTCTTGTACAACTGTGTTTGGGCATGGTATTTTGTTCCACATTTACATAAAATCTCTTCAACCAATATCTCAACCCATTTGGAAGAAGTCGTCCACAGATATGAAGGCACTCTTTACATTGAAAACATGGTCCGGAGTGGTAGAGGGAGAATGGGCATGAGCCTTAATGACCACAGTGATAACAGTTACTGGGTTAATCCATATTATTTTTGGTTCTTGAGTACTCAGTAAAAATACTCCCAGCTCCATTACTTAGGTGCCAGAAATATGGCTTCAACTTTTCTTTAAAAGTAATATACCCACTAGCTGACATTCAACCAAAGTTGATTGGTCAAAACCTTCATGGAATAAAATATCACTCAAAGTCCATGCCAACCAATCAGGACAAACATGTAGCCAAAGTGTTGAATACACCCTACTCCAATTAGCAATAGAACTGACTAGATGGCATTCTATGTCTGACAGAACTCAATGATTGACCTTCTCTCATGCACCTGATTTGTCACTATAAACCTATATATAATGGTAAACCAACTACAAGCCCCTTAACCAATAAGGCATTGAAAAACTTAGTGGCATAGTTTGATTTACATACCCCTTATTTAGGGACTTCCACATCTGATGATTGGACAGAAAGTTACGTTTCATTAGACAACCTGCCAGAACTAGGGCCAAGGAGTTAGGCAAGTCAAGGCTAGTAAACTCACATCCTGATTGACCCTTAAAGTCATTCTTAGACTGACTTTTTATTTATTTATCTTTTACCGACCAAGTTAGTCCTACTAGGCTGGTGGCTTCTTTTTAGGGAGAACAGAGATGGTATTTATACTACCAGCGGAAATGTGGCTAGGGTATCAGAGAACTTCCCCTACTCTTCATACAAGTGATTGTATGGGGACAGAGTTCAGTATGGTGCTTCCTGTCTTCTGTTCTGAGTGAGGAGACATCTCGGAGAAGCAGAAAGCATGGAGAAGAAGGAAGCATGGAGAAGAAGGAAAGTGTGGTAGTTTCAAAGGAAAAGGGAAACTGTTAATTGAACAGCTGTTGAAGCTAACATGGTGCAGAATGAGTCAGAAAAGGCCAGGAATGAGAAGAATGCCAGCAATGTAATTGAGACAAAAGGAGGGGAAAACAGGTAGAGGATGGCACAGTGCTGGATTCTGAAGATATTTTTTCAGCAAAATCTTTTTGCAATGGATATTTCTACAACAGAATGTGTTATTACAGCCCTTCAAATGGGAGGGTTGCTGGATGTATACTTAAAAGGTGTAATAGATCAAAGTCAGATGGAAAATGAAAAGGCAGCATCATGGTGAGAGATAGAGGAAAGAATTCAAGAGAAGAAAGAAGAAGAGAGATTATATGCACAGACAGTGAGAGAGAGTGAAAGGGAAGAAGGAAAAAGCTAGAAATTATAAAAAAAAAATTGTGTAAGGATAAGCAACAAGATGGAGAAGGAACTAGACAGGTATGAGGTATGAGATAGCATCATAGTACCACTGGGGATAAAACCCAGAGATGTTACAGCCTTTATTTGGATTAATAAGGATACATTCTGTGACATTTTCTTTAATGAGGCTCAACATGTGGAAAAATTTGTAGAGCAATATAATAAAAGAAAATACATTAATCCATAGAACTCACATGTAGTACAGAAGCCAAAAAGAAAGTGTTTGTGCAATTTAGAACTGAAATTGAAAGAGAAGATTTGAATATTTAAAACCTATATGTAGAGACATTTTGCATGTCACAAAAATATATTATAATAGAAGCTTATGGACCTGGGGGTGCAAATGTGGTATAATATTGAAAATGCAAGATGAAAGAATTGTGCATTTAGCTAACATAATTAAAACTGAAGGAAACAAAGGTGTATGGTTAGATATTGGACAGCCTAAAACATGTTTTTATGTGGCAAAGATGATCATTTAATTAATAACTGTGAGAAAAGAAAATATTTTATATGTGGAAAAAAGGGTCACGAAGCAAAGAAATGTGAACAGAAGTGTATAAAATGTGAAAAGATTGGTGATTTTTGGATGGATTGTACACAGCCAGAAAAACACACACAAGAAACTACACTAGTGCAGGAACAACAGGAGGAGGAAATTGTATTAGACACTAAAGAGGAAATACAAAAATGAACACGTAAATGAAGCTGAAGTAACAATGGATGTGAAAAAATAATATGAATGAAATAAAAGATAAGGAAGGAATTGAGGAAGAAGAAATAAGTAATTCAAGCAATGAACGAGAAGGTAGATGGATAAAAGCAAGAAACAAAAGATGTTACCTATGTAAGAGAGTAAAAAAAAACAGGAAACATAAGTTCCAAAATGTAACTATAGGAGAGAACAAAAAGGAAAAGGATGAAGATAAAACTCATTCATTATAGTAAGAATTTTAGCATTAACATTAACAGCATGAAGAATATTCATCATAGATTAGGAGTATTAGAATGGTGTACGACATTAGATATAGATATTAATGCACTTATAGACATTAGAAAAATAATAGATGAAGAAAGAGAACAAATAAATGGCTTATGGGAAGGCAAAGTAATTTGGAGTTTAGGTAGTATAGTCACCTGTGTAAAGAATGGATAGATATTTTAAATTATACAACAGTAGTCATTGGAAAAATAGTATTACTGGACATAAGGTATAAAAATCAAGTTTATAGAGTATTTACACCTTATGTGTATACCTTACAGAAACAAAGTGAAATCATGTTTAGAAAAATAATGGATCATGTAAATTTAAACATGCAAGTAATCGTAATGGAGGACTTTAATTGTGATTTAAGACCCAGACGTAAAGAAGGAGCAGATGCAAAAGTAATTCTAGATACCATTAAATATAACAAAATGAATTTATGGGAAAATAAGACTTGGACATACACAAAAAGCATTTTAAGAACCAAAACTGTCTATTTTATAGTTTCAGACAGCTTGATTATACTACATCAAGGGTGTAAAATCACAGGATTTTCAGACTATTTAGCCATACAAATAGATACACAAGAAAAATGGGAATTATATAAAGATAGGCAAAGGAATAAAAAGAATTAATGAGTCAGAACTGAATGAAAAGGCAAAGGATACAATACTACAATTATGGCAAGCTCACATAAGTATGAGAGAATTTTATAAGACTGGACGAGTTGGTGCATCAGTTTGAAAGAAAAATATAGAAAAGAGGTATTAAAATGGAAAAAATTGAATAGACTACAGGATTTTGATATACATCAGGAATTAGTAAGCAAATATTCAAAACATAGCAAGTAATAGTGAAGAACATAGCCAGCGCTAGGCACCTGCAGAACCTGCAGCCACAGGGAGCTGCCGATTATTTCCCCCATGAACAAGGGCCACCATGCAGCAGTCGTGGGTCTTACCATTACCCATGCTTGTTCTTCAGCAGCTTGTGGTTAACATCCACATGGCTGTGTGATGTCACCACAAGATCGCAAACATCTTTCCATCTTTTTTTTTTTTTTGTCAGTAAGCTGAACTCAGTCAGGTCTGTTTAAGTGAAGCAAGGGACTTGAATGGCAGCAGCACCCAAGAAAGTAAGTTGTCTTTTGTGGCAAATCATTAATAATTGAAGTTAGAAAATAATGACAGACATTTGAGTTGCAGACTTCAAAGGATCATAGATCACAAGACAATGCACAATGCAAATAAAATAATTCCATCACACAACATAGTATTCAACAAAAGGCCATTTCAGCTCACTTCTGGCCACCAAATTAACCAAGATACTTAAATAAAAAATGCTCTTCAGTTTAATTTGGGCTGCTTATTATAAAATGCACACCTGGTCTTTTAAAATTGCACATCTTTTGGTATTTAAGGTCTAATAACATACTATATGGACCATTACGATATGGCTAGAGAGTTAAGAACTTACATACAATGACCAGCAGAAAGTTAAAAAAATAGTACCCCTTCTTCATCATCATGGTAATAGCCCTAGTGCCAGTCCTCGGTACTTTCAAGAGTTGTTTGCAACAAAGTGCAGATGTTCTTGGATGAAGACTTCCGAGTGCATATATATATATATATATATATATATATATATATATATATATATATATACATATATATATATATATATATATATGGATCTAGGACGTTTGCTCGAGTGAGCAAACGTCCAAATCCATAATAATCGAACACACTTTATCGAAAGTGCTTTTATTGAAAAAGCGCTTTCGCTAAAGCATGTTACAAAAAAATAAATAAATAAAACACTACATTTACATTTTAGCAGGGGAGCTTCGCGCCCCTGCACTCCCCATGTGGGGGGTTGTGCCCCCCTACATCCCCCCACTTTAATATTCTCCCTCTGAGATCGCACTACAGTGGGGAAAAGGGAAATTTCCTTTACCCGCATCGTAGTACAGCCTCGGCAACAGGCATACTTACACGAAAGTGCTTCTTCGGTGAAAAGCACTTTCACGTAAGTATGCCCGGCCATTTGGGTTTCGGTCGTTTGCTCACTCGAGCAAACATCCTAGATCCATATATATATATATATATATATATACACACACACACACACACACACACATATATATATATATATATATATATATATATATATATATAAAATTATTGTGCCTTCTTATGTAGGATGGGGTGAGGCTCTATGCATTGTTAGCACATACCAGAAAAGCAGTTTTACCTGCACAAGTTATTCTGTTTTTAAACATGGCAATCATAAAACAATCTGCAAAATACAAAGTTTTGAGTATGCAGTCCCTTGTCAAAGAAGCAATGCATTAAATATTTGGGTAGGGTGTCAGCAACTAAAGTCACCTGCATATTTTTGAAAAGGCAGGACATTGGGGCTTAAAGGTTTTTGGTTGGCTGGATACTGCTATGTATTTCTGTCCTTGTGTCCAAGAATGAAAAAGACTTACTATTATTATTTTGCATTTATTCTGCTAAAGTATTTTGAGTTTTTTTTTTATTATTGATTGTGGTTGTCAATATTTAAACAAACAATACAGGGATGAATTTATAAATGTTTATTTTCATAGTTTCATAGATTAGTATTAGGCAAACTGCCTTCATAGGCCATTTAGACAATTATCCCATGTGAGAATCAAGCCTTAAATGTTGTGTCTGTAAGGTAAACACCTTAACCATTATGCCAACCTCCCACCCAAAAGAAGCTACTTTTTAACCTGCTTAAAATGCATCAGTTAAATTGTGGCAGCTAACATACCATACCCCCAGAATTACACCATGCAATCCATGATGATCAAATTAGTTTGGGTACTGGGAACAACTTGATTAGCTCAAAGAAACTAACTATTCTTCATTATAGTACATACTGAATGGGGCATTATTCGCAATTATGGGCCGGATAAGTGCCAAGAATAGGGGGGGGGGTTATAACTTCTTCTGCTCTTGAGGCGATGCCTTTACTAATTAAGTGAGCTATGTGGAAAGCTTTCCTTACAACAGTAGACACATAGTGGTCAAAGTTAATGTCGCGGTCAACCTGTGATTCCAGATCCCTTACCACTTCAAAGGTACTTAAGGTATTGTTATTGATTTGACAGTGTGAAGGGGCATTATTTGTACTAAAGGGAATGATGATACATTTCTTTGCATTCAGTTTGAGACCATGACTAATACACCAGTCAGTGGTCTGTGAGACCCTCCTGGAGTATACTGACATAATTTGGGGATTCAATGATTGTACCTAGTTTGCAGTCATCTGTAAACTTGGTCAACCACAACCCTTTAGTTTTGACCTGAACTTCGGAGAAGTACATTCCAAACAGTAAGGGGCCCAAGACTGAACCCTGTGGCACCCCGCTGGTAACAAGTCTGACTGATGTGGAGTCACCCACTTTCATAGTGTGTGTCTGGTTTGTGAGCCAGCTAGGAACCCATCTTACAACAAAAAGGTTTACATTCAGTTTGCCAAGTTTATCAATAATGCCTGAATGTGGGATTATGATGAAAGCCTTGGCCAAGCTGAGGTATGCTGTGCGCGCAGACTTGCACTCATCAATGGCCTTGGTCGCAGTTTCAAAGAAATCCACCAGATTTAATAGGCACGATCTGCCCTTCATGAAGCCGAATTAGGTAGGATTCCAGGGTTTGGAGGTCACCTATGTCTTTATTTATGAGGTCATTAATGATATGTTCCATGGCCTTACAGATGAGGCTGGTCAGGCTTATGGGTCTGTAATTCCCCGGTCTGTTACTAATACACCTTTGTGGAGGAGAATAAATGTAGCTGTTCTCCATTCCGCAGGAACAAATCCTGTGGCTATGTCATGATTGAAAAGTGTACTTAGTGGTGATGTTAATTCATGTTTTAGCCTGTTTAGAAGACAGCCTGAGATGTCACCTGGTTGCTGTTTTCTTAGCCTTGGATAGGGCTTTGAGGACCTGCTCTTCAGATATGTAAGGTGGGGGGGGCAGTTTGGGGGGGGGGTTTGTTCTAAGTTAGGAGGGGATAATGGAGTGAAATTTTCACCAAGCCTATTCGCTAGCAGGTTCAGTATCTCTGTGGGGTTAGCGTGTGTGATACTCTTGGCCAGCAGTTCTGCACATGCTTGGATCCTAACCTTTGTGTTACGTACATAGCTGTAAAAGGCCTTATGGTTATCCTTGCTTGTACTTGGCTAGGTTTCTCTCAAAGAAGCAATTGGAGGATTTGACAAGTTGTCTTATTTGCCTGTTAAGGTTGAGGAGGGTGCTTTTAAATTGTTGGGTCCTTGTCTACCTTTTCTTGGACAGCAACTTTTTGCATTCTTTGCAGAGTTTGTTGATGTTGGAACTCCACCATGGAAGCTTGATTTTACTTGGGGCTCTGGCTTTGATTCTATCTGGTACAGCCAAGTTTATTCACTTATGCAAGTGATTGTACAGGGCTTAGTGTATGCTTCAACTAAGTTACCACTTTCAGCTTGGGGTGGGGCTTGGAATGCAGTTATACCTTCATCTAGGACGGTATAGTATGTCTTGGTGAAGTTTTTTAGTCTAATTTCACCCTTTTGAGTTCTGGTTAGTGTCAGTTCAAAGGTGACTAATCCGTGATCAGTTTTAACTAAACAGAACATTTATGCTAATGTTTAAGTAAAAAAAAAAAGAAAATTCATGCTAATACAAAACCTGTTATTCTATCAACTTTTTATGTTTGTAAGAGCAATATTTAAAAAGTGTCCCTATTTTAGGCCCTTTATCCCACTTTTATTCAAGACTTTGTCCAGATTTCTTGCTCTAAGAGGTGGAGAGATATGAGGGTCGATAAGTAGCAGGTTTGATTTTCTGGTGATTGTTTGGTAATGGGAATCCTTCTTACATTGCAGAAGTATGTATGCCTACATCTCATAAGATCATAGGACATTAGTAGACTAATGGCCCTAGGGCTCTTACAAGCCTAGCCAAGTTCTACCCTTATTTCCACGATCAGCACCTAATGTCTATGTCCACGAGGGACATAAGTTCAACCCCCGTACCCATCCAATTGTTCAGATAGTGTCTGAAGAGGGCCAATGAGGTGCTCTGTTTGATATGAAGCAGGAGTCTGTTCCAAAGGTGTGGTAACTTCTGGGAGACAAATCTGTCCCTCCATTAGGTTCTATTAATGTTGCATACCAGGTTAAGTTAAGGTCTTTAGAGTGAGTAACCTGTGTACCATTTGACTTGCGGATATGCAGAATTTCCAATAAAGCAGGATCAGAGATTGCCTTATATGCAAGGCAGAGATTGCCTCTGAGTAGTCTCTATGAAACAGAATAAAGTGGCTGATTTCAGATGAGCCACATAGGACAAATGCTGAAGACTTTGAATTTTCCTTGTGAGGAACCTTTGTGGTTTCTCTAACTGCTGCAGGTGCTTGGAAAGGTACATACCAAAAAGGCATTGTACTCGGTTATTGGCCTGATGAGGGAAAGAGTCCAGGGAGGCTATAACTTCATTTTTTCTGGAGACAATGCAATTACTTATGAGATGAGCAATGTAAAATGTTCTTCTTACCACTGTGGAGACATGGTGATCAAAGGCAAGATTGCTGTCAACCTGTGTGCCCAGTCTCTCACCACTGAGTGTGTGCTTAGGGCGTCGCTATTGATGTGGTAGTTAGCAAGAACATCACTCTTACTGAAAGGTATGATAATACATTTTTCTGCATTGAGTTTAAGGCCATGACTTTGGCACCAATCAGTTGTCTGTGTAAGACCCTCTTGTAGGATGTTGACATCATTTGGAGATTCTATGACCACTCCAGTTTGCATCTGCAAACTTTGTCACCCAAAGATCTTTTGTTTTTGCTTGTACTTCTGAGAAATAGATTCCAAAAAGTAGAGGTCCCAGAACTGATCCCTGTGGAACACCACTGGTTACAGGTCTGCTGTTGGAGGTATATTCCCTTATTTTGACTATATGTGTTCTATCAGTGAGCCATTTAGTGATCCATCTAACGATATAAGGGTTGATACCTATCTGGGTGAGTTTGTCAATGATGCCTGAGTGGGGGAGAGTGTAAAAGCCTTGACTAAGTCTAGGTAGGTTGTATGCATAGATTTACCCTCATCCAGGGCCTTGTCGACTTTCCTGAAGAAGTCTACCAGGTTTAACAGGCATGGTCTCCCTTTCACATATCCAAACTGAGTCGAGTCAAGTGTTTGGAGATTACCTGTCTTTGTTGATAAGGTCCATGATGATTCACTCCATGGCCTTGCAAATAAGGCTAGTCAGGCTAATAGGTCTATAATTCCGGGGTCAGTGGAAGCACCACCGTTGTGCAAGGGACTAACAGTGGCTGTTTTCTATTCGTGCTTAGACTATGATTGAAGAGAGTACCCAATGGTGTTACTAATTCTTGTTGGAGCTCAGGTAGAACATAGCCTGAGATGTCAGGTCCCATACATGCTGTGTTTTTGGCCTTAGAGAGGGCATTTACGACCTGCTCTTTAGAGATACAAGGTAGGGGACAGGTGGTAGGGATGCCATGGGGTACATGTAACGATGACAGGGGAGTGAAGTTGTGTGGGGGACTGGAGATTGTGTGTTCATTACTTCTTTAATTCTCATCACAATCAAACCATAGAGGTATGCATTGGAGACGAGGTCACTGTTTCTTTTACTTTTCTCACAGACCTCATAGGTGTACAAAAAAGTTACTATACCATGTGCAGGGGCAGTGTACTGTAAATTAACAATGACATGGAATTCATTACTGTAGTCATTATTTTTTCCACTTTTGTCACAATCGCACACCAGGCATATATAGAGGTGATTGCCTTTGGGAGGAAAGGGTGAGGAGTGAAAAGGCATGCTAAGTATATATAAGAAAGCAGTCACTTAAAATACATGACCACGGCTATCTGACCTTCTGCTTTCATCCCAATCTAATATTAGAGGGATGCACAGGCAGTGACTGTTTTTTTTTCTTTGGGGGGAGGTAGGGATGCAAGCAGTATTCCCAGAAAGGATTTGTGTGTCCTTACAACAACTGCATTATTGGTTTATTGTGAGATACTATTTTGTCTGCTTTGAACATTAACCCTTGGGCAAAATGTATGTCTTTCTTGAAAAAAAAAAAGTAAGACTGAAATTATTTAATGACTCATAATTTTTTTCTGGCCACCATTGGATTAAAAGGTTGGGAACATGTTCTTAAATGCAAGGAAAGCTAAAGTTGAACAGCAACACTGAATTTCTTTCTTTAATCATAGTTTCTGTTCAAGCTGTCATTGGCGGAAAAGGATGTATAAAAAGAAAAAAAGATAAAATGCATTTCAGAGCATATAGAAAATCATGGATTTATGAAAAAGCTGAAGGTAAAGCAAAATGTGAGAAAAGGGAGAAAAAAGTAATGCACATAATGTGGACAGCCGAGGGGGGAGGTGGCAGCAGATGGGAGTACTGGAGCCCACAGGATGTGTGTGTGGTGGAAGCAGTAAGCAGTGCTTAGGGTACTATTTCATCTAAGTCTAGCCCCATATATACAGTTGTAATGTATCATTTCTACAACTAAATGCCAGTAACTGTGAATGTCCTTCTGTAAGATGGGCCAACATAGTGTGGTACACAGGCCTCTCATAATATAACAGCACTGTAACTAGAGTTCAGTCTGCGTATATTACCTTTAAAACACTACAGCATGAACTAAAAGATTGCATAGGAGGGGTGGTAGTAACAGGGTGATACTTACACTGGAAGTGTCCAAGGGGTCCCCAACTTGACATTTGCTGGGGGCCCCCAAAATGCTAACAACAGCCCTGGTGAAACATTTAGAGAAAAAGAAAGAAAGCTATATAAAATGAATTAAGAAAAAAATTAAAAGAAGACTATTTAAACAAAGATACTTTTTGCACGGAAAGAAAGTAGCAGCACCATACTTAAGTAAAATGGTTAAAGAAAATACAAGAATAACAACAGAGTTAAAAGAAGGCAAAGGCAACATAGTAAATACATAAAAAGAAATCATGAAAACAATAAAAGAATATATAGTGGAGGCATTCTCAATAACTGACATTACATTAAAAGATGGGAATAAAACAAGTTAAGTGAAGAAGACAATAAAAGGATGGAGGAAAAGATTACAATAATAAAATTAGAAAATGTGATTTAAGACAGTAAATGTAGAATCAGCTACAGGAACAGATGGAATTGAATTCTTAATGTACAAAAACATGCAAGAATGGCAAAAAGAATATTTCTCAGAAGTAATGAATTAATGGTTTGAAAAAGGTATAAATGAAAAAATAAGCTTAGGGATAATGAAATTCATATGGAAAAAGGGAGAAATAATGGATATAAGAAATTGGAGACCATTAGTACAGAATAATATATATTATAAGATTTTCATGAATATAATAGAAAAAAGAATAGCAAACAAAGTTAATAAACTACTATCTGAAACTATCTTTGGAACCAGAAGTAAAGAAAGTCAAGAATGTTAATATTAATAAGAGAATTGGTAGATGACATAATAAACAGAAAAAAAAACAGAATTAAAAATATTAATAGGAGATGTAAACAAAGCTTTTGACAAAATTCAACACAAAGCATTGTGGAAAATTTAGAGGAATATAACACAAGTAACAAAATAATAAATATTCTGGTCAGTTTACATGAAAAATAAAGTAAGATTAGTAATTAATGGATGGATAAGTGAAACTATAAGACTAAGAAGTGGTATCAAAGAAGGATGTTCAGCCAGCAGCATCTTATTTGCATTAATTTTAAATGCAGTGGTCACTGAGATTAATTTGATACTGGAAGAAGCTTAATACCAGACACCAGAAGGAAGCATGATTCCAGTTATGTTTACATATGCAGATAATTTAGTGTTAGCAGTTAAGAATACAGAATGGATAAAAATACCATAGAAATGCTCAACAAATAACTGAAGATGCTATGATTGACTCATAATAAAGAAAAAATAAAAGGACTAGTTTTTTGGGAGAAATACAAGACATTAAATTTAATGAAGAAGAGATAGAAATCTTATGAATAAAGTTTGTAAATGAACAATTAACAGTACAACAATAAATAGAGATGATAGTTAGAATATGAGGTCTTTGCATGTTTTGGAGAACATTTAGGCTGTCATACAGGAAAAAGGCATATTTAAGTAATGCCATAATATTAGGTAAAATTACACATTTAGTTAATGTATGTACAATTCTGTTAGCATTAAAAAAGATTTAATCAAAGTAATTATTACGTTCATTTGGGTGTCAAGACTAAACCCAGTGAAAAGAGGCATTCTTTGTGTAAGCAACAAAGGAGGAGGGTTGAGCTTGTTACACCCAATTGTATATGTTTTTCATTAAACTTGTAGAAAATCTTAGTAAACAGGAAAGATAAAAAAAAGTTATTAATAAAAATCATAAAACAAAAGAAAGTAATTTGGGAAAGGCTGGAATATTTAAAATGAAGTAAAGTTGACTGTATGGATGTGAAATTACATCAAGAGAAAATACTGCTATGGAAAACTGATATAGGAAAGACAGAAAAATAGAAGGTTGTGGTATGAAAATATAAATGAAAAAAATGATTATGTTTATCCCTGGAAACATATAAGTGAAGAGAAGGTCAAAGCAGTTAAAAGAAGAATTAATAGGTATAAAAAACACATATAATGCATAGATTTTTTTGTGTGGAGGTTATCAACAAGTAAGCTACCGATTTAAGGCAAACATGCCATATAAGAGAGTAAAATATAGAATTTGTTTACATTCTGATGAATTAGAGACAACTGAGCATGTTTTTATAAAGTGTAAAAGGACATTTAAACTGTGGAAGGAAATATATGACAAAGGACACTTAAAAGAATAGGAGAACATTGAATGTATTAGTATGGACATGATTGAATATGGACATTATAAAAATGCAAAACAAAGGGACAAACAATCTGGATCCAAAACTGTTTTGTTGAATATAGATAATATGGAACATAAGAACTAATGAAGTAAAATACAATGGAAAGTGGTCATACTCAGAGATTTTGAAGAAAGTAAGACTTTGGTTGTGGAGAAGAGAGTGGAGGGATTAAAACATTGACAGTTCAATATAAATGTAAGAATTGGGTTATAAATATTCTAAATATTGTAAATAATGTAAATATGTGTTGAAAGGTTGGACATAATATATATATATTTGTCAATACAATAAAGAACCTCTTTTTTTCGTTGGGGGACATGTTTGTGTGGGGTGCGTTCTGCTTCCTGCTTCCATTCCAGGTGCAAAGGCGACTCAGAAAAGCAGTAAGCTACTCTAAGCAAAAATGGAGGTCAGAGAAGAGATGGCAAAGTGGATAGAAATTCCACTGCTGTTATTTAAACAGCGGATACATTAAGGTTATTGCAAAAGATACCAGAGGTGAAGGAGAGGCTGAGAGAAGAACGTGGTATGTCAGAAATGGTGGTAAAGGCAGTTGAGCCTTTTCAAAGGAGTCTTAATGTGGCTGATGCAGTGGAGGTAAATACAGAAGCATTATTTCAGCAGAAGTTGTTTGAATCTGAAATTGCAACTCAGTTTTCCCGCCTCTACTGAACTAGAATAGTCCAGTCTTCAGATTCTGCTGATCTCTGGGCTATGTCATAGTTCCTGTGTTGTCCATATCCTTATTTGGATAGGAGGAAGCTTCTTTGTTCACCAGTGGGAGTGGGGAGCACTGAGCAGCCTATTTGTCCCTAAAGGAGTGGTTCCATCCCAGCAACTTGTAGTTTATTGGCCGTTTTGGGCCATTTCCTAGCTCTTTCTAACCCCCTGCTATAAAGCCCACTTTAGCACGCTTTTGCGCTTGTATACGACTCAGCACAGCTCCTTGTGGTGTCCTGCAGAGTTCTACAAGCAGCAGAGAGTGGAAGAGTGACTTTCCATTGATTTATAAGTATTTTTTCTGGCTTTCTATTTTCAACTGCTGTATTTTGCCTAAAAAGCAAATTTTTATTACTAAACTAGCTCTGCAAGTTGATTCACTGTATTTCTGTTTGTTTCTAAACTGTTTTGCACTTTAAAAGTTTGTTTTTCACTTAAATTAACTGGTAGGCTACACACTCAAGTGTGCTAGCTGATTTAAAGCATTTACTGTTACTGTATCTATTTTTTATCTGTTTGTGAAAAAAAACAAAAAACAAAAAAAAAATATCCTTGTTTTCCCACCTTTACTGAACTAGAATAGTCCAGTCTTCAGATTTTGCTGATCTCTGGGCTGTGTCATAGTTCCTGTGTTGTCCATATCCTTATTTGGATAGGAGGAAGCTTCTTTGTTCACCAGTGGGAGTGGGGAGCACTGAGCAGCCTATTTGTCACTAAAGGAGTGGTTCCAGCCCAGCAACTTGTAGTTTATTGGCCGTTTTGGGCCATTTCCTAGCTCTTTCTAACCCCCTGCTATAAAGCCAGCTTTAGTGTGCTTTTGCGCGACTTTGCGCGAAGTTGCGCATAGCGCAGCATTGGGCAGCACCGGTTAATCAAGTTTAAACTATTTCTGGCTCTGCTAAGTCTGCTCTTCAGTTTTTCCCTTAGAACTGCTCTACTTTCAATCTAAACAGTCTATTCTCTATCTGAAAAGCCCAGTCCTTGCTCCTAAAGCATTTTTAGACAGGTAAAGCACTCTTAAACAAAAAGAAAGCACTACATCCACCTACAATCCCCTTGAGTACCCATTTCCCTATAGGTCCTTTCTGACTCAGTTACACAGCAATCCCTTACACTATTCTAGCATGTCAAAGGGTCAATTACTGGTGTCCTCTCCAGTTCAGCTGGTGAATCTGGGAATCTTGAGGCAATGTTACAACTGCCTCATGTACACAGACAACCCTCTCCACCTCCCAACAAATTCCAACACATGTGAGAGATGCAACTATATAGCCAAACTGGAGGCTGAGCTTCCTCGACTCAGTACTGGCAAAACCAGTCAGGAGGAGAAGGTAACCACGCACACCACAAGCCCAGTCTCACATAGACCTATCACAACTACAAACCAAACACATAAACACACAAAAACATACTCGGAGGCTCTAATTAAACATCTACCAAAACAACAGAGGCCTCCAAAGTAGACATCCAAGCAACCACTACCTCAAAACATAGCACATGCAACACATAGTTCACAGTGTGCCAAACAGTCACAGCCCACAAGGACAAAAAACATGCCTGATACACTTGTAATGGGTGACTCCATAGTCAGACACGCTGACGTCCCGCTCACCAGACTGAACAAGGAAAAGGTTACAGTAAGCTGCCTGTCAGGCGCTAGAATCTGCCACATAACACAAGCACTCAGGTCACTCCAAAGCAAGTACAAATATGACTCAGTCATTGTCCATGCCGGTGTGAATGACCTGAGATGTACCTCCCTGAACTACATGAAAAGAGACATAGGGGAGCTCTCTGATTATGTAGCCCAGGCCGGTATGACGCTGACCCTGAGCAGCATCTTACCCTCACCAAGAATGATGCCAAAGTACAAAGACAAAATGATCGGCTTTAACAATTGGCTCAATTACTGGTGTCATTCTAAGGGGATCCAATGTCTGTCTGCTTGGGATGACATGCTTGACAAGCCACGCTGCTTCGCAAGGGATGGCTTGCACCTGTCACCCCTGGGCTTCCGGATATTGGCCAAGGCTCTTGCCACCCCCATAGTGCCTTTTTTAGGCAAGGCTCAAAAGACAAACCTACCTCCCTAGAAAACACAAGTGGGAAAAAACTAAGGGTAATGCTGCTCAACGCCAGAAGTCTAAACATCAAGATGCATGCTCTCGAAGCCCTCCTCAGTATGGAGAACATTGATGTCTGTGCAGTGACTGAAACCTGGTTCAAGGCTCCTGAGAGCACCCCAGCACTACCAGGTTATACCTCATATCATGCTTTTTGGCCTCAAAACTTGGACCGAACCACAAAAGGAGGGGGAGTATCCATATTCATCAAAGATACCCACACCTCCAGGTTAGTGGCAATGCATGAAGCATCGGAGACCATCCAGGTGCAACTAACCGTAGGCAAAACTGCCCTACAGTTTGTAGCATGTTACAGACCACCCTCTCAAACTCAGGAACCCCACTCAGCCTTCCTGAAGACACTGGAAAGTATGAATGTCTCTCCAAATATCATCATATTGGGAGACTTCAACTATCCAAACATAGACTGGGATCATTACTCAAGCCCCAACACCCTAGCCCAAAGGTTCTTCAACTATCCAAACATAGACTGGGATCATTACTCAAGCCCCAACACCCTAGCCCAAAGGTTCCTAGAATTCATAAACTCAAATGCGATGGAACAACTAGTCACCACTCCCACAAGAGGTGATAATATACTAGACCTGATCATCACAAACATGGGGACACAATGCTCCACACCGGAATATACCCCTCATTGGTGAGATCAGACCATAAATTAATCTCACTGGAAATCCACATCCCGCCCCCACCCCCAGCACAAAAGACAACAGTGAAGAATTTCTCAAAAGCTGACTTCACACTTCTTAAGACTGAAGTGGTATCCTTCAAGGCCCCTGGGCCAGTGGAAACCACAGCCCACACCGCTGAATCCTTTATAAACGCTTTCTACGGACACCTTCAAGAATGCATGGATCATGCAATCCCAAATAAAACCAAGACCCATTCCCCCAAAGGCAGGCATCTTGTCTGGTGGACCCCAGCCATTAACAAGCTTTACAACAGGAGGAGGAAGCTACTACATGACAGAGCAAAATCCCCAAAAGGGAAGGCATCTCTGATCAGTACTAGCAAAAAACTGCAATCACTCATAAAATCATCCAAGGCCAACTTTGAGAGAAAAATCACAAAAGACACTAAAGACAATCACAAGGCCTTCTTTAGTTATGTTAGAAACCTGGGTGGAAACTCCCAGATAAGATATGCTCAGAGTTAGTCCAAAATGACAAAAAATGCACTGAACTCACAGACTTTGCTAACATACTGGCAGACAGGTTCAGTGCAAATTTCTCCCCCCCCTCCTCACCAAAAGGAGAAATATATATCCCAGCAGAATGTAGCCTCCCTGACATCTCAGATGCCCAGGTGAGAACCGCCCTCTCCAAAGCTAAAAACTCAGCATCAATGGGACTAGACGGTGTCCCGGGTTGTGTGCTACATGAACTCCAAGAGGAACTAAACCCGCACATAAGGCTGCTGTTTAATCTTAGCCTTACTACAGGATACGTACCCAAAGAATGGCGTACAGCAACAGTGGTCCCACTCCACAAAGGAGGTGCTTCTACAGACCCTGGAAATTACCGCCCCATAAGCTTGACGAGCCTGGTCTGCAAAGCTATGGAGAGGATCATTATGGAACTCATAAACAAAGACATTGTGGACCTACAGACACTGGATCCTACCCAATTCGGCTTTGTCAAGGGCAGATCCTGCCTTTTGAAGCTGGTCGACTTTTTTGAAACAGTCACTAAGCCATTGATGAGGGTAAGGCAGTTCACACAGCCTACCTTGATCTTGCAAAAGCCTTCGACACAATACCCCACTCGGACATCATAGACAAGCTCACCAGCTTAAATCTAAACCCATGTGTCATAAGATGGGTTGCAAACTGGCTCAAGGACAGAACCCACAAGGTCAGAATTGCTGGAGCCATGTCAGACTCTAAGCCAGTCACAAGCGGTGTCCCACAGGGCTCGGTCCTGGGACCCCTCTTGTTCAGCATTTATTTTTCCGAAGTGCAAGCAAACATAGGAGGATTGTGGCTGACAAAGTTCGCAGATGACTGCAAACTGGGCGTCATAACTGATACTCCAGCGGACTCAAGCATCCTTCAGAAAGGCCTCATGGAAATGGATATCTGGTGCCAGAGCCATGGCCTTAAACTGAATGCCAAAAAATGTATAGTCATACCCTTTGGGAAAAACAAAGTACCCACAGATTACCACATAGGTGGTAATCCATTAAGTACGGAAGAAGTAATCAGGGACCTAGGGACCCAAGTTGACAGTAACCTCTTATTTGACACTCACATTGCCAAGGTGGTTAGGAAGACCTTCTATATTACCCAGCTTATCATGAAAGGATTCACATCTAGATCAAGAAAGGTTATTGTGCCCCTATACTCTTCCCTTATCAGGTCCATAATTGAGTACAATGCCCCATTGGGGATGTACCTTACCCGACACCTGCAGCAGTTAGAAAGACCCCAAAAGTACCTCACCAAGAGGATCAAGGGTCTCAAACATATGTCATATGCTGCCCGGCTGAAGAAACTCCAGCTCTATTCAGTTGCATACCGCCTACTCAGAGGCGATCTATGCCTGATGTACAAGGCCATGTCCAATCCGGAATTAATGGACATGCTCCACCTCAGAAAATTCAAATCCTCCAGAGCCACGAGAGCGAGAGATTTAAACCTCAACACAGAAATAAATAGGACATGCTGGAGGGACAGATTCATAACCCAGAGGCTCCCTACACTCTGGAACAGAATCCCAGTCCATGTTAGGCAGAGCCCCTCACTGACTCTCTTTAAGAGAAATCTTGGCGAGTGGATGGGAGATCGCAGGTTTACCCCGGGGATCATCTCTGTGTCACTACTAGACAGAGGCACAGTAAACTAAACCCTAAATGGGCATAGTATTCTCATTCCAAGGGGTGGCGAAAGCCACACACACACTGGCTAGGCTTATAAATGCCCTAGGGCAGATAGCCTAATATAAACCTATGAACCTATGAACCTAAGACTGTATTGTTACAAAGTTGGGAGGGTTGTGGGATGATATATTGCTAGGCATGATCAATGAAAGTGAGTCGAAAGATGGTAAGGACATGTCGTGGGGAGAGATGATGGACAGGATAGAGAACGAAGAAGTGTAGTTAATACACCAACCAGGGGTGCAAACATACTGGATCTTGTCCTCTGTAATACGGGAGAGTGCTGCACACCTCCCATTGTAATGTCTTAACTGGTAAGGTCAGACCAAAACATGGTCTCCTTTGAAGTAAAAATAAAACCGGGACCCCCAACTAAACCTGGAATATTCAAGGACTACTCTAAGGCTAATCTCCTGATATTAAGTGATAACCTGGCAACATTTCAAGTCTTCATAACCTTGAGAACACTGTTGCCTTTGCAGAACGGTTCAAAGAAACCCTGTACAAGCATGTTAATAGCTACACAGAGGCAGCTGTAGCCACCAGGAAGAAGTGCAGAACTAACTAAAAAAAAATTCACCCAGGTGGAATCACAAAATCAATAGGCTATACAACAGAAAGAAGAGAATCATGGCAAAAATTAGGAGATGCAGCACCCAGCAGGACAAAAGCCCTCTCACCAAACAAACAACTCAGAGAATAAATATAGTCTCCCAAAGCCAAATCTGAGGTAAATTTGGCCTCCCGGGCCAAGGACAACCACAAGGCATTCTTTAGCTATGTCTGCAGCCTCAAAGGCAATACACAATTGTGTGCACAGCTCATTGTAAATGGAACCACCTACACTCACCCAGAAGATATAGAAAACCTACTGGCCAATACATTCAGCTCCAACTTTACCCTCTCTCCCTTTCAACTTTCCCTCAGGAAATACCATCAAACATAACTCTCCCTGCTATCACTAAGGAACAGGTTTCTTAATGCTCTCTCTAAGGCCAAGAACACTGCATCAGTGGTCCCATACAATATCCCAGGATACCTTCTAAATAGCATGAAACATGACCTATCAGGGTGTCTGGACTTACTATTTAACTGTAGCCTCCAAATAGGCTTCATGCCTCATGAATGGAGAACAGCAACAATCATCCCTCTGCACACAGGTGGGCCATCTACAGACCCTGGAAACTACAAACCCATAAGTCTTACTAGTCTTTTATGTAAAGCCATGGAAAGAATTATCATGGAAATGATCAATAGTGATATAGTAAACCTCCAGACACTGGACCCAACCCAGTTTGGTTTTGTCAAGGGTAAATCATGCCTACTCAACCTGGTGGACTTCAAGAAAGTAAATCCCAAGTAGTTGTGCTGAAACACGGAACGGAGACCCAAGCAATAAAATTCGAAAGTTTTAATAACTCCACATACACGAACACTCAATAAGTAGAAAAACATGAACGCTTTCTCTCTTTCAAAATGCATTTTCGTCTCAATAGATTGGACTTCATCAGATGACCAGTATGAGCTTGTCTTACTATTATTTATACTAAATTCACTTGATTAGGACCAATAAAATGACATAATTCCATTTTAAAACACCAATGAGAATTCAGTTCTTAATTAATTAAAAAAAAACATTAAAATAATACATTTTCTTTAACTTTCATTAAAAACAATGAATATATCATATTTAATCCTATGAATACATAATAATAAATTTCTCTTTATAAAATATAAAAGTTAATAAGGATAATGTGTTGTATACCAAACAATTAATTAAAAATGTACTTTAAAAACACTGTATAGTATGTAACACTATATTAAATGAATGTTCCATACTAAGCAAAGGCACATTTTTAAAGTACTTTTTTAAATTAATTGTTTGGTATACAACACATTATCCTTATTAATTTTTATATTTTATAAATAGAAATTTATTATTATGTATTCATAGGATTAAATATGATATATTCATTGTTTTTAATGAAAGTTAAACAAAATGTATTATTTTAATGTTTTTTTTTTTTTTAATTAATTAAGAACTGAATTCTCATTGGCAGTTTTAAAATGGAATTATGTCATTTTATTGGTCCTAATCAAGTGAATTTAGTATAAATAATATAAGACAGGCTCATACTGGTCATCTGATGACGTCCAATCTATTGAGACGAAAACGTATTTTGAAAGAGAGAAAGCGTTCATGTTTTTGTACTTATTGAGTGTTCGTGTATGTGGAGTTATTAAAACTTTCGAATTTTATTGCTTGGGTCTCCGTTCTGTGTTTCAGCACAACTACTTGGGATTTACTTGTCATTTCAGTGCAGTTCCACTATTTTTTAGGACTTCGAGAAAGTACCAAAGCAATGGATGAGGGCAAAACGATTCACACCACCTACCTCTGACCTGGCCAAGGCATTTGACATAATACTCCACTCAGGCATTGTTGATAAGCTCAAGAGGTTAGGTACAAACTCATATGTCACCCAGTGGATAGCCAACTGGCTCACAGACAGAACCCAGGAAGTTAGAACTGGGGAGTCCACCTCTACAAAGAGGCCAGTCATAAGTGGAGTCCCTCAGAGATCAGTCAAGGCCAATGTCAATGCTCTTTGGCTGACTAAATTTGCAGATGATTGCAAAATAGGAGCGGTTATTGAATCCCACATTGACACAAATGTTCTTCAGAAGGGGCTGACACAGACTGGTGTCAGAGCCATGAACTAAATTTAAATCCCAAGAAATCCATAATAGTATCCTTTGAGAAGTCATTGGGAGGGTGGCCTAATGGTTAAGGTGTTTGCCTTACAGAAACAAGGTGCAGGGTTTGAGTCTCACAAGGGATAATTGGCTAGGCTTAAAATGGCTTGCAAGGGCAGTTAGCCTAGTACTAATCTATGAACCTATGAACTTCTGGTAACTACCATATTGACAACACAACCCTTAGAGTTGACCCAGTCATTTCGGAATTAGGGACATAAATAGTAATCTAGCCTTTGACCACCATGTCTCTACAGTAGTGAGGAAATCATTCTATGTTGCACAAATTATAAAAAAGATATGACATTTAAGTCCAAGGAGGTCATTGTTCCACTGTATTTGGCATTCACCAGACCTATCTATCATTGAATGCAATGCCCCTTTTGGTATATACCTAACCAGTCATATCCAACAATTAGAACGTCCGCAGAGGTTCCTCACTAAAAGAATATAGGGTGCAAGTAAAATGTCATATGCAGACCACCTCAAGGCCTTATCCCTGCATTCTGCCTCCTACAGGTTTTTGAAGGGAGAGCTATGCCTGGCATACAGGGCATTGTTAGACCCCACTCTGATGGATCTCTTGCATATCCACAACACAAGCAGCCCCAAAATTACCTTTTCTAAAGACTTAAACCTTGTCTGTGATATAGATAGGACCTGCTGAACAGATAGGTATGTTATCCCAGAGACTACCCCTTCTACAGAATAGGCTCCCCATTCATGTGCAGCAGAGTTCCTCCATAACCCAATTCAATTGCAACTTGGCCAGTTGGATGGTGAACAGGAAATTCATCCCTGGCTTGACACCTACATCTCTAATGGACACAGTCAACCTGTAAATGGTTCATCTCCCAGGGCCCTGCTTCTAAATGTTTCATCAACCAGGCCCCTGCTTACACTTATCAAGGGTATCTGAACTTGTCATAGATTTGGGATGCATAGCTAGGCTTAAAATGTCCCTTGTGGTCGTAAGCCTAGTAAACACCTATGAATGTATGAGTAGAGTGAAGGCATGAAGGCTGAGAGAAAATCTGATGCAGAAATGGTTAAAGAAGGGATGCATGGTAAGAAAGAAAGAGAGAAGTAAGTTTGAAGAAAAAGAGATTGTTTAAAGTGTGGATGGATCGAGCAGAAGGAAGATACAGAAATGGACAGATATAAGGTATGGGACAAAGTTATTAAGACACTTGGGGTTAAAACTAATGAGGTAACAGCATTTATTCATATTAATAAAGAGACTTTTGTGATACTATTTTTGAGACAGGGAGATAATGACAAGAATTACAGAAGAATTTGAAAAAAAGAAAAACTGTGCACCATGGAACTTATATGTACTTAAGCCCTCTTTTATGGAAATAAAAAATAATATTCAGTTCAGAAATGAAGTGGAAAAATGAGACTTTAAAAAAGCATTTATTATATTTATGCAATGATGTATTGAATTTATCAAAAGTGTATTACAATTGAGGTTTATGGACTGGGGTGTGGGACTAAAATGTGATATTGAAACAGGAAAATGATCATATTGTACATATTCTAAGTGTTACTAATGTTGAAGGTAACAGAGGCCTGGTTGGGTATTGGGGACAGCCAAAAACATGCTTTTTGTATGGAAAAACAGATAACTTCATTAACAAATGTAAAAAAAAGACAATGTTTTTCATTTGGGGGTATAGGACATGATGCAAAAAATTGTGTACCTAAATATTATAATTGTAAAAAAGTGGGACGTTTGGGAGGGGTGTGAAGAAAAAGAAAATGCAGAGCCAGACATAACAGAGGAAGGAGAAGAACAAGTTAAAGGGATAAAGTTATAGAAAAGGAATTAGAAGTAAAAAAAATTGGAATAACGATAGTAATATTATTGACTGAAACCAAATGATACAAAAATATGAACTGAAGGAAGTTTTAAACATAGATAATATTGAAGAAGAGTTAGATTTATGTGAGAGTGATGATGTTAAATGGAATAAAGTCAAGCAAAAGAAAAATTCATTTGGTAAAAGAGTGGGAGAAAGGAAAAGGAAGAATATAAATGACTTTAAAAAAGAAAAAAAGTAAGGAAAAGGATGAATACACATTATTAAAGTAGACGTACATGTAAAGTTTTGTCATTAAATGTCAATAGTTTTAAGAAGTTGGAAAGAAGGACAGGAAGTTTGGATTGGTGTAAAAAGCTAGACAGTGATGTTATTATACTAGAAGATACTAGATTGTTGTCAAAGTCAGAAAGAATTCAAGACAATGTTTGGTGGGAAAAAATGTGATATGGAATTTTGGGAAAGAGACTGCTCAGGAATAATTAAATTATATAAAATTCCAAGTAAAGTATTAGATGTTGCCTTTGTCATAACAGGTAGAATTACTATTATTGATATAAGATGGTGGAACATGGTATGTGAATTATTGTAATATATTCATATGTAATAAAAAGGAGATGGAAGAGATGTTTAGAAAGATAATACAATACGTAGCAGTTAACATGGAGATTATTGTAGCACGAGACAAAGATTCAAGTGAAATAGCCAACACATTCAATACATTTTTTACGGAGACCATCCAGTCTCTCGCCAATCAGCTTTCCAATACTCCCTCTTCCACAACCTCAACTAAAAACCCTACTCAGCCCTCCTTTAACTTACAACCCACACCTACCTCCTACATTCGTACCCTCTTGAAAAAACTCAAACCAACTACTTTAGCGGCTGACCTACTCCCAGCCAACTACCTACAAATAGCATCTGACGCCATTGCTTACCCTGTTTCAATCCTGATCAACTGATCTATATCTGAATCTTCTATCCCCTCAATCTGGAAAATCTCTTATATCATCCCTCTCCATAAAGGTGGATCCTCCACTGACACATCTAACTACAGGCCAATAGCTATACTGTCTCCTCTAGCCAAAATCCTGGAACGCTGCGTTCATAAACAGCTCATTGCCCATCTTTCTCAAAACAACCTCCTGTCTAACACACAGCATGGATTCCGCCCCCATCACAGCACAACCTCTGCTCTTCTCTCCTTTGTAGATTCAATCAACCAAAGCCGCAATAACAAACTTATTTCCTCTGCGCTTTTTCTTGACCTATCAAAAGCCTTTGACATGGTGAACCACCAACTACTAATACAAACACTGCAAACCTTTCATCTTAGTAAATCAACAATAAGTTGGTTTAACGACTACCTATCGAGTAGAAAGCAGGCGGTTCAGTGGCAAAACAGGCTATCAGACCTACTCCCCACTAATATAGGTGTGCCACAAGGATCTATACTTGGCCCCCTTCTCTTTTCCCTATTTATTAACAGTTTACATACGATCATTCCTAAAGCCACTTGCATTCAATACGCAGACGACTCCACCCTGATATGCTCGGACGTTTCTCTTGCTAAACTCCAAGTTGCTACCCAAAATTGCTTCTCCTTAGTTGAAACATGGTTCTCAGAACTAAAGCTTCTACTAAATCCATCCAAAACTAAATTACTTCTATTTTTCCCCACACTAAATACCTCCCAAGTAAAAGAACCACCTAATGCCACTACCCCAACCTTCTGCGTGTCCTCCAACAATGGAATCATAATCGAACCTGTCTCCCACACCAAACTTCTTGGGGTGACCATAGATAACAAACTTAAATTTGATACACATGTCAGTCTGACCATTAAGTCTGTAAACAAAAAACTCGGGTCTTTGTATAGATTAAAAACTTTCTTAACTCCGCACACCAAACTAACCATTGCTAGGACCCACCTTCTGACTACACTCCTCTACGCTTCGCCGGTATTCTCCTTCCTCAACAAGAAGGAACTCAACAGGCTGTCTGCTAGCTATAACCACATAGCCAGATTTATAACAGGGATGCCCTATCGGACCCATCACTGCCAAAATCTAAGGACCCTCGAGTGGTTAGAACTCTCCAATACTCTCAAACTTAACCAACTCTCTGAGGCATTCAAAATAATTAATCATCCAGAAAAAACTCCCTCACTGAACAAAATACTTACCCCTTACTCCAACCTCACATCCCTTAGGTCATCCAAAAGCCTACTAGTTCAAACCATCAAGTCTAACAACTTGGGAGGCGAAGCACTCTATGCAAATTCCATTGGCAAATCCTGGAATGCCCTCCCAAATAACCTAAGACACATGACCTCTCTCTACCAATTCAAAAAACACCTCAAAGACCTATTAAAGTCCCAATGGCTCTGCCCCTGCTCTAATCCTGACTAATACTAAAACTTTCCTGGCCCACTAAAGTCCCTACAAAAGCCACTAACCTAAGGTCTCAACTAATTCTAATGCTTGTTCATTATAGGTATTGTACTTCTTTTAAATAATTGTATAACATATTATGTCTGATTCCTCTTTGAATGTTATAACTATAACTCTATACTTGAATGTTATGTTTAACTACCTCTTATTGTGGAGCTTTTCTCCCCGGGCCTCTACTGAAAATGGACATGTATCCAGCTAGACTAGCCCGGTCAACAAATGTAAAATAAAAAAAAAATAAAATAAAAATAAAATAAAATAAATTGTAATCTAAGACAGCAAAACAAGAAGGCTTATGATTTTAAAATAGTAAAGGATATTATAAAATATGGACAGTTAAAACCGTGGAATCTAGAGACTTTGTCATATAAAAAAGGGAAAAGAAAACTGAAATAGATTAATTTTTTTAATGTCAGAAAGCTTAATGATAGTTAAACAAGGAGTGTTATTGACAATTTTTTTTTCAGACCAGAGGGAAACTTGGACTATGATAAAGGGAAATGATGACTGCATAAAAACAGGGAAAGGTAAAAAAATAAATGAAGTGAAATAAGATGCTAAAACGATAAAAGAAGTTATGACATTATGGCAAGATCATGTAGAAATGAGAGAATTTTATGAAGATTGGTCAGAATGGTGGTTAAATTTTAAACTGAAATATAAAATGGCATAAAGTGACATGGCAGAAAGGGAAGATATACATGGAAAAAAATATAAGAATTTAAACAATGATATGATTGTTTAGAGAAGAATGATGACTTTTTTTTATTACGGAACAGAAATTATATGATTTAAATAAGAAAAAGATAGAACATTTATTGCATAAATAAAAATATTTCTTGAAAGGAAAAAAGAAGAAATTGCACTATATTTAAATAAAATAATTAAAGAGAATAATAGCATAATGAGGGAAATGAAAAATTCTTCAGGTAGAATGCATAATACACAAGAAGAGATTATGAATGTAGTAAAAGAACATAATAAGACAGTATTTAAAGAGCAGAGAACAAAGACATGAAAAGAATGGAAGGTATGTACTTTTTTTCTGATATACAGAGTAAGGAATTAGAAAAGTTTATAAGAACAGAGGAACTAGAACAGGCAATAAAAATAATGAATTTAGATTCATCAGCAGGACCAGACAGAATAGAATATAAGATGCATAAAAATATCACTATAGAGCAAAATAAATGGTTTATAAAAAGCTATATAGAGGAATCATTAGGTTTGTATGGAAAAAAGGAGAAAATAAATAAATACAGAATTGGAGACCAGTTGTAAATGAACACATTTGGCATAAAAGGAAAAAAAAGCTCAATACTTATCGTTAATAATTAGGGAAATAGTAGATGATACAGTAGATAGAAATGTTCAGGCAAAAGTAATGCTAGCAGATTGAAGCACAGCATTTGATTTGATTCACCACACAGTATTATGGGATATGTTTTAAAAGTAGGAGGCTTAAAACATGTGCATGTCAGCATATACGTATAATGTAGTGGAGAGCATGATAAAGGGATGGTTGAGTGAAAATATAAAGGAAGAAAAGGATATTAGACAAGGTTGTCCACTGAATGGTGCATTATTTGTATTAGTAGTAAATACATTATCTATGTATATGAATAAGAGATTTACCTTTGAATGCTTGAAACTGCAATTGTCGAAAGTACATTGCTCGGAAGTAAATTTTCAAGATTAAGGATGACTGAATAGAAATGCATCGAATGTGCAATGAACGAATGCACATTGACATTCGCTCATTGCAGATTCGACATTTTGGGTGCGGAGTGCACTATAGTGGGGATTGAGATGTGGACCCTTACCCCACTGTAGTGTGACCTCGGAGTTAGAATAATATAGTAGGGGGGTGTGGGGGTGCAGGTGGGCTTGGCTTGCCCCCCTGCATTACACTATGTATTTAAAATTGTAGTTCAAAAATCAGCTAATCTGGTTTTTGATTTGCTGATTTTCGAACTTCGGTGCAGATCGGAATGACGATTTTCGGCATTCTGGTTCGCACAAAGGGCCGTTCGGTAGGTTGATTTTCAACCTTTCAAAGGTAAACCGAATAAGGAGATGGATATTATGAGCTATATTTTAAATGAAGGAATAATAATGCCTATTTTTTTTTATTATGCAGATGACAACATCAGTACAAGAAAGAATGAAGCAAGTACGGATACAGTGATAAAACAAATGCAAGAAACCATCCAGATTATTGGTTTCATATTAAATAAAGACAAAAGTCAACGTTTACGCTTTGTAGCCAAGATTAGTGGAATTCATTTCAATAAGGATAAAATTAAGATCCTTGGGATAAACTTCGGGAAACAAGAAATTGTAAATTCCATATGGAAAGAAAAATACAGAGGAAATAAAATGTGTGTATTTTGGAAGTCTTTTAGGCTTTCTATTAAAAATAAAGTTTATTTAATAAATTCTGTACTATTAGCAAAGATTACTTATCTAGCTGATGTTTTTAGTCTTTCTTTAAACTTAGAAAAAGATGTTTATAATATAATATAATATAATATTTGCTTTTATTTGGGAAACAAAGTTGAACCCTGTAAAAAGAGGGGTGCTGTACATGAAAAGTGAAAAAGGAGGTTTAGGGTTAATAAACCCTATAGTGCATATGTCCTCATTAAACCTATATACAGTGATGAAATGTTTAAAGGAAAATTAGGGTTCATTATTAACCAAAATATTAAGTTTAAAATATAAAATAGAATGGTTGTTTTTTTTTTTTTTTTTTTTGTTTAGTTCAAGAAAAAGAAGGGTTTGTTGTAATAAAGAAACGATAAATTATCAAGACAAGATTATATTGTGGAAAATAAATCTGAATGAAACTGATAATAATGGAAAATAATGGTATGATAAGATTATGGAAAAATATTACAGGATATATCCTGGGAAGGAATCAAACACTGAGAAAAGAAACCCTATTATTTCAAGAATTAAAAAAATGTAAGAGACATATAAAAGGTCAGGATCTTTTATGGAGACTGTTTATATAAAAATTTCCAGTAAAGTTGAATATGCCAAATAAAAGTATAAAAGACAGAGCATGTTTATATTTGGGGGAATTTGAAACCTGTGAACATGTTTTTTGGAATGTAAAAGATCAAAAACATTATGGAAAAAGATTATAGATAAGAAATATGTGAATGAATTTAAAGATGTGAACAATTTAAACATGGATATAATTGAATTTGGGTATTATAGAAACAAAAGTAAGAAAGAGGTCGAAAGTCTTGTTAAAAAAATATTTGCTATATTATGATTGATCTGGAATCAGAAAGTTAAGGAAATTATATTTAATGAGAAATGAGACTTGGCAACGATGCTGAAAAAAATAAGGTATTTATTGTGGAAATTGGAGTGGGGGTCAAAAATTTAAAAACGTGTGTGATCTATATGATGAAACTAAATGTAAACAAAGGATGTGATTTGTAAATAGTGTATATATACATTGTAAATTGAAAAATATGTATATATTGTAAATAAGTAAGAATGTACATAACTATTGATTGTGTATGTAATTATCGATTATGTAAATAACAACCCTATTCGTCACAAGTGTAGACAATGGTTGTTGTGACACTTCTCAGTTATGGTCTGGCACAGTGGTGGATCAGAGAAGCAGGAAGAAGTATGGCAGACATGAGCATGTCACAGGAGCTATGTTGTTTGAATGTGGAGGTGAAGGAGCTGCATTCAAGAAGGGAGTTATCGGAAGATATGGTCCAGTCAAAGGCAGTCGAGCCTTTGCAAAATGAAGTGGTAGAGAAGATGAAAGCATGTGATCCTGTATCAGCTGGCAGTGAGAAGGGAGAAACCTAAGTTATGAGTAGTGCAAAGGAGGTTGTACCTTCAAAAGATTCCAAAATGATTTTTCAGGAGCAGCTGTTCCACGGGGAGAGTGAGACACAGAAAGGATGTACTATTACAGCTGTCCAGTTGGGAGGATTATGGGATGTTTATCTGCAGGATTTGATAAATAAGAGTGAGCTGGAAAGCATGAAGGTGATTTTGTGGGGAGATATTATGAAAAGGATTCAAGAAGAAGTGGTGCAAGAAATGAGAAGGGAAAAGCAATCATAAGCAGAATCTGTGAAACGGGGAATGGAGAGAAGATAAGAAAATGGAATTAAGCAGAAAAATGTACCTAGGAAGAATAAGCTCAAAAGCAGGTAAAGAGATGGACAGTTATGACATTTGGGATAATATAATAGCACTGTTGGGAACATCACTGAAAGAGGTAACAGACTTTATTCATAAAGACACTTTTTGAGACATTATTTTTGAAGCAAGACAGTCATCATCTGCTTTCGGCTTATCCCGGTTAAGGGTCGCCACAGCAGAACAATGGTCTGCAGAATGATTGACAGTGGAGTTTTACGGTACTGAGTTGCCAGCCTGGCACCCAACCTTTCACAGAAGGCACACACATGCACACACTCACACCTAGGGCCAATTGAGAGTGTCCAATCCACCTACAGCATGTCTATGGGATGTGGGAGGAAACTGGAGCATCCAGAGGAAACCCACACAATCATAGGGAGGACATGCAGACTCACCACAGAAGGCAGCCCAGCCAAGAATAGAACCAGAGAACCTCTTTCTGTGGGGCGGAAACACTAACCACTGCACCACCACGGCCGCCCTTTTGAAGGAAGACAGTATGTGGAGAAATTTGCAGATCAATACAAACTAAATAAGAATTGTAATCAATGGAATGCATATGGTTTGTAAACACTTAATAGAGAGACAAAAAATACAATTTAAGTGCAGTTCTGAACTGAGGTAGAGAAAGACTCAACTAAAAGACTATTTAAAGACTGTATGTAAAGATGTTTTGGACATTAACAACAACTTATGATACAACAGGTTTATGGACTGGGGGTTAGGAGTACTGTGTTATATTAAAAATGGATAATGAAAGAATACTTCTATTCCAAGTATTATAAATGTAGAAGAGAACAAAGGTACTGTAAAATATTGGGGGCAACAATTTTTTTTTTTTGTGTGGAAAAAGTGACCATTTAATTAATAACTGTGACAAACAAAAATATATTTGCGGCAAAGTGTGGCATGATAAAAATAAAGATGTAAAATGAATGCTTTAAGTGTGAAAAACATGTCATCTGTAGATGGATTGCAGGGAAAAGACAGAAGAATATAAGGAGAAAGTGGATAGAGAGTATGAGGATGAACAAAAGGTAGAAAAAGGGGAAGAAATTGAAATACATTTAGAAAGAAATGAAGAGTAGACTATAATGGATAATAATGAAAAAGTAGAAGGTGGAGAAGTAAAATATAAAAAGACAGGAAAAAGATACACATGAAGTAATGACAGAAACCAGTGATGAAGAAATCAGTTGGAGCGTGGTTAAGGGAAGAAAAAACTCTATTGGGAAAAGAGTAAAAGATAGGAAGGCAAAACTTACAGGATTTGGTATGAAAGAAAAAAAGACAAAGGATAAAGAAAGCAAAAATAAATTAATAAAAGAAGAGCTCAGAATTTTAGCAATAAATGTGAACAGTATAAAGAATATAAAAACAAGAGTAAGTGTACTGGAATGGTGCATGACACCTGGTGTGAATACTGTTATTACAGAAGATATAAGAATTTTAACAGAAAATGAAATATTACAAGTAGAACAGTTATGGGGAGTTGAGATTTTGTAGTGTATCATATTCGTGCATCGGAGCCGTTATTTCCTTTGTTTGTTTAGTTTGTTTTGCCTGCTCAGGTATAGGAATGTTATGTAAAGTACAACAGGGATTTTGGATGTTTCTTTAGTAATACTGGTTGTTTTTAAAGCGTTAATGATTTTTGTGACAGCGTGTGGAAATAAATATTTGGTACAACCAGTTCGTTTTTTTACTTCACTCCATACCTACAGCTTTCTTTTGGATTAATACTGGGTAGAGTAACAATTGTAATTCTGAGATGGAAATGCAAGTTTGTGTTTGCGACAAAGAAAGAGAGGGGATTGCTTAAAAAAATTCTTAAATTACATAAGTGTGAATATGGATATAATATTAGCGGGTGATTTGAATTGTGATTTAAGAAATAGAAAACAGGGAGTAGTGATGTTTAAAGGATGTCAGAAAATGTATGTGAACACAAATCATGTTATTCTAGCAGCTTCCTGCCTTGGACACACAGTTTGAGAGCTCCATCATGTCTTTCTTCATATAGCCCAGGAAGGTCCTCAAGTCACTGACACTAGCATGAACTATGACAGAGTCATGCTGGTGCTTGTTGTTCAAGGATTTGAGTGGATGTGTGATCTGATGAATCCTGACACCACACAAGCAACTAACCACCACTCTTTCCTTGCTCATCATGGTAGGAGACACATCTATATGTCTCACGTTGGAGTCATCTATAACAAGAATGTTTGGTTGGGTCAATGCCTGTCTTACAGACTCAGAATCTGTGACTTTGGGACTCTTTGTGCCATGTGAGGAAATATGCTAAATGTATTGAGTGTGCTTTGTGCCTTTATTGTGTTTTGAAGGTCTTTGAGGTTTAGACAAGTTAATCTTTACAACCTCAGCATACGATGAATTATGTGTATCGTGATGGCTTTGGAGAGGTGTGATGTGTGGTGTACTGCTGACGAGTTTACTGTGTGTGAGATTTTTGCCTGCAAAGATATTACATAAGTATGTCTCTCACACACTGTGTTATACCGTTTGAGTAACAGATAATTATCAGACAGCATGAGACAAGTCTTAAACTGTCTCAAGATACCCATCTCAATCAGGCTGGCTACAGAAGTTGTAGGGAAGTGCTAGTCCATGATACAAATGGGAATGACACAGACTGCAGGGGTAAATATAACTGCTTGGAGTTACATTTTAGAATAATGTTTGAGTATATTTGCTACTAGCTATGTAACGTTCAATACAAAACAACTAACCTGAACCACCTTCTGCCACCAGGAAGAACTAGTAAACTAATTATAGTAAAAAAAAAATCACTAATTTTATATCAAAATCAGTGTAAGTAGTATCAGTGCACTCAACATTAAGCAATTTTATTAGCAATATTTTAGACTGGTGAGTGGATTAAGGGGACAGACTTTGTAAAATGATACTTACATACTTATTGTCAACAGCCAATGAATGGGGAGAGGGAGGCATTATGTTGTCAAATTATCATAAGGGGCAAGTGACAACAGTTACACTGGGTTTAAGAGCACAACTACAACATGCTGTGTTGGAGTGAAAACAAATTGACCCTTAGCTCTAAGCTGACTGGCCTGGAAATGCCTTAATGCAAATTGTCTGTCAGGTGCCAAAATCCGCCATATCATACACGCACTCAAGTCTCTCAATAGCAGGTACAGTTATGACTGTCACAGTCCATGTTGGGGTGAACGACTTGAGAAGTACCTCCCTGGATTACATGAAGAGAGATATAATTGAGCTTGTTGAATAGGTGTCCCAGGCAGGTATGTCTCTAGCCTTATGCTGCATTCTACCATCACCCAGAATGATGCCTCAGTACAAACAGAAAATGACTGACTTTAACAATTGGCTTAGTTTCTGGTGTCATTCTAGGGGGATCCAATACCTGACAGCCTGGGAAGATATGATCGACAGACCACCATGCTTTGCTAGAGATGGTCTGCATCTGCCTCATTTGAGAGTCAGGCTTCTGGCAAAGGTCCTTGCCTCCCCCATAGTGCCTTTTTAAAGAAAAGTCCTGAGGTTGTTAAAACCAACATAAAAATTTCAACAAAATGCAAATTAAAGGTCATGCTGCTAAACGCTAGGAATCTAAACATGAAACTGCACTCATTGCAAGCATTCGTAACCCTGGAAGATGTTGACATTTGTGCAGTCACAGAAACCTGGTTCAAAGCTGCGGACAGCACCCCAGCCTTACCTGGTTACTCATCCTATCATACATTCAGACTCCAAACTGTGGGCAGCAAAGTCAAAAGAGGTGGAGTTTCAATGTATATTAAAGACACACACGCCTCCAGGCTGGTCAAACAGTATGGCGCACAGGAGACATTCCAGTTGCAGTTAACCATTGACAAGACTCCTATTCAAATCATAACTAACTACAGGATGCCCAGTCCACCTGTCTGGACCTCTTTGAATCTATCAGGGTTCAACCCTTTACCCTGATCCTGGGCGACTTTAACTACCCAACCACAGATTGGAAAAACTACTCATGCCAGAATGCAAATGCCCAGAGATTCCTTGATTTTATCAATGCAAATGCCTTGGAGCAGCTAATCAATACCCCCACAAGAGGTGATAATATCTTGGACTTGGCATTAACCAACATGCAAAACCATTGCAGCACCCCTACAGTATCATCCTCCCTGGTAAGATCCGACCATAAAGCGGTCACTTTTGAAGTCATGTCCCCTGACCCCCCCCCCCCCCAGCTAGGGTCAAACAAAAAAAAACTTCTCCAAAGCTGATTACAACCTCCTGAGGGATGGTATAAACAGCTTCAAAGACCCTTCCCCCTCTGCTGGAACTGGCGCCAATATCCAAACATACACCAAAGTACTATATGAGCACTTAATATAGATGCATGGAATCAGGAATATCTGACAGGACAAAATCATCCTCTGCAATGAAGAGTAAACCTGTCTGGTGGACATTTGCAATAAATAAACTATATAACAAAAGGAAAAAATTGCTGTCACGGACCAAGGAGGAGCAGGTGCTCAACTGGGAGCAATCTCTCCACAGCCTGAAAAAGCAAATAAGAGCACTAGTGAATCCTCTAAAGCCAACTTGAGTCCAAATTGGCCACATCTATTAGAGACGGTCATAAGGCCTTCTTCACATATGTCAGCAATCTCAAAGGAAGCACCCAGATCTGTTCAGAACTGGTGGTCAAGGACATCACATACACAAATGCTGTACATATAGCCAATCTACTGGCTGACAGATTCAGTGAAAACCTCACCTCTCTGTCCTCCCATTAATTAATCAGGACATCTGCAGTACCTGCCCTCCTCCCCTTATCTCTAGGGAACAGGTCATCACTGCCCTCTCAAAGGCAAAAAATACAACCTTGCATCCTACATGAACTCAAGCGTGAACTTTCAGCACCATTATGCACCCTATTGAACCAAAGCCTGAGTATCGGCTTTCTCCCAGCTGAGTGGAGGACAGCCACTGTCATCCCTTTGCACAAAGGTGGAGCATCCACCAATCCTGGAAATTATAGACCCATCAGCCTAACCAGCCTCATCTGCAAGGCCATGGAATGGATTATCATGGACCTCATTAACAGGGACATTGGCAACCTTCAAATACTCGACCCCTCACAGTTTGGCTTTGTCAAGGGGAGGTCATGTCTGTTAAATCTGGCTGGCTTCTTTAAAACAGTCACCAAAGCCATGAACGAAGGGAAGATGGTGCAAGCCACCTACCTTGACCTGGCCAAGGCCTTCAACACTATTCCCCACTCAGGCATAGTAGACAAACTCTCCCAACTAGGAATCAATCCATATGTTATCAGATGGATAGCAAACTGGCTCACTGACAGAACCCACCTAATCAAAATAAGGGAAGCCACCTCAAGCAGTAGACCTGTAATGAGTGACGTAAGCCAGGGATTGGTCTTAGGGCCTCTGTTATTCAGGACATACTTCTCTGAGGTGCAGGCCAAAACCAGTGGGCTATGGCTGACCAAGTTTGCAGATGACTGCAAGATGGGTGTGGTCATCAATTCCCCAAGTGATGTGGACATCCTCCAAGAGGGTCTCACCCAAACAAATGTCTGGTGCCAGAAATATGGCCTCAAGTTGAATGCCAAAACATGCATCATCCTCCCCTTTGGGGAGAGTGATGTCCCCACATATTTTCACATTAATAACAATGTCCTAAGCACGCAATCAGTCATGAGGGATTTGGGCACCCAGGTTGATAGCAACCTGACTTTTGACCACCATGTTGCTTCTATTGTACAGAAAGCTTTCCATATGGTGCACCTCATAAGTAAGGGTATCTCATCCAGAGACAAGGAGGTCATAACATCCCTGTATTCTTTCTTATAAGGCCAATTATTGAGTACAATGTCCCCTTTGGCATGTACCTCACAAAACACATGCAGCAGCTGGAGAGACCACAGAGGTTCCTCACCAGAAGAATCCAGGGCCTCAAACATCTCCCACACACAGATAGGATAAAGCCTTGTCCGTCTACTCAGTTTCATACAGACTGCTCATAGGTGATGTCTGTCTGACATACAAAGCAATCTCAGACCCCGCCTTGATGGGGACTACCGCATATCCACAAGTCAAGCTCCACTCGAGTAACCCACACACATGACCTCAACCTGGTCTGTGACATCAATAGGACTTGTTGGCGGGACAGATTTGTGTCACAGAGTCTCCCACATCTGTGGAATAGACTCCCTCTCCACGTCAAGCAGAGTACCTCATTGCCTCTTTTCAAGCACAACCTGGATAACTGGATGGGAAACAGAAAATAAAACAAAATAACACAAAGGTCTAGTGCCATTAACTTTACAATTAAAACAAAGGATGGCACAATAATCTCACCTGACCACTCTACTAAATTACTAGGTGTCACTATTGATAACAACTTAATATTCAACCTATATGTTAACCAATTTATCAAAAACATCAATAAAAAACTAGGTTAACTGTACAGAATATAAAGCTTCCCGACTCCCCCAGCCAAGGTTGTCATTGCTCATGCTCACCTTCTCTCTACTCTCTTGTATGTATCCCCTCTTCTCCATAACACTAGCAAGACTGTCCTGAACAAAATCACTATCTATTATAATCACATCGCCTGGTTTGCCACTGGGCTGCCTTTCAGGACACATCATTGCATCAATCTAATTCAGTTTGGATGGCTTGAACTACCTAGTCTAATCTTATGTAACCAACTGGTTATAGCCCACAAAATTATATACAACCCTAAAAACACCCCTGCACTCAAAAATCTGGTCACCCTGTATAACAACCCTAGACCATTGCATTCTTCCAACAGATTCCTTATCCAGACATGTAAAACTAATAACCTAGCTGGCGACGCTCTGTTTACAAACTCTGTAGGCAGATCATGGAACTTTCTACCTCCTGAGATTACCTCATTCTCTTCTCTAGGTCAGTTCAAAACTAAGCTCAAACAATACCTGGGATCAAAACGGACATGCTATTGTATCAAGTCTGGCTAATCTTTTCTACAGATTGTGTACAGCTGCTATGTAACCTATTTTGTACTGCAACGTTCAGATTTATCTGCTCCGAACAACTGTTCCTTAGAAACTATTTAAAATGGTCGTTCATCGATTTAATGTAAATAAAAAATAAATAAATAAATAAATAAATAATTATATATGTAATTTTTGTATGGTTTGTTTCTTATGGTCTCTGTAAATATTCTATTATGCTATATGTGACATGTGATATGTAATGATATTTTTGTTACTGTTTTTAGCTTTTCTTCCCGGGCCTCCGCTGAAAATGGACATATATCCAGTCAGACTATCCCGGTTAACAAATGTAAAATAAATAAATACACCAATGGGATTCCACCAATGTTCCTGCTGAACAGGGGCTTTGGGTACTGACTTGTCTAAACATGGCCAAAACTCTTGGCTAGGCTTATAAGGGCCTCAGGGCCAATAGCCTAGTAACTTCCTATGATCCTATGACACGTCCTGAACTAGCCTGACATAGACTCAGTACATAAGAATTAAACTAGGGTTTAACAACATTTAGACCACTTAAACAGCAAAATGCAGTGCAACCAGGGTTGCCAGACGTCCTTATTTGGGCGGGACTGTCGCGAGGTCAGCAGCCTGATCCCGAGTCCCGCACTGCCGATTTAAATTCTGGGCAGCCTCCGCTTTGTTTTTTTTAGTTTTTTTTGATTGACCAGTATACCGGCATACGGGCCAATCAGAAATTGCTAAACACAGACCTTCTTGTGTTTAATGCGGAACATCGCAGTTCCACATTAAATAAAAGTAGCTCCGTGTTTAGCGATTTTTGATTGGCCTGTATACCGGTATACGGGTCAATCAAAAAACTACAAAACAGAGCTACTTCTGTTTAATGTGGAACTACAATGTTTCGCATTAAACAGAAGTAACTCCGTGTTTAGCGCTTTTTGATTGGCCCGTATACCGGTATACGGGCCAATCAAAAAAATCATAAAACAGAGCTACTTCTGTTTAATGCGGAACTGCGATGTTTCGCATTAAACAGAAGCAGCTCCGTGCTTATAAAAAATATACACAGAGCTACTTTTGTTTAATGCGGAACTCTGATGTTCTGCATTAAAGACCCTGGCGTGGAAGACCCTTTTTTTAGTCTTCACTTACAGTGAAAGACCTTTTTTTTTTTTTTTTGTCCCTACGTGGCCAGTCGGAAATCTGGCAACTATGCATTGGAATTACTAATATAGGGTTAAAGAGCTTAGCTAAAGCATATACAGACTGTTAAAATAAATTTAAAAATCAGATCAAGAAATGAAAACAATTATATTTCTTTCTCTGTGTAATGGAACTATTACAATGCAACAAGTCATTTAAAAGTGCACAGCAAACAGCAACTTTGCAATTCTTAGACCCTTAGCTCTGAGCTGACTGTCCTAGAAAGTACAGTTGTGTACAGTGCAGTATTCATAACCTAAGAGATCTCCTACCAAGGATAGATAGCTCAACGCCCGGTCAGTATACCAAAGCTATTTAGTATTTATAGGCATGGTATGTCACACAAATGATCCTTACACAAGACATAGGGGAAAAAGGTGACATATAGATGCACACACTCAGAAATGAAAAAGCCCCAGGAGGAACAGAATGTCCCTAGGCATGAAATGTGCATCCAGTAGGAGAAAAAGAGGAAGAGCCCCTTGACCATGAGGGCAAGAAAGAACAAGGCTAAAGCACAGAAGGCAGGAGGGAGGGAACAAGTACTGCAGCAGTGAAGAGAATGACATCTACTGTTACAGTAAGATTTTACACAGCTGTACTATGTCCTTCCATATCACTGTTGCAGTATTCATAGGCTAAGGGAAAGTACAAAAGCTCAAGAGGAAGCCGGAGAGGAGAACAGCACAGAAAAGCCCTTTAGAAAACCATGCAGGATAGCTCTGGCAAAACCAGCTCTGGCCCTAAAAATAACATCCAATGTGTAATGCTTAGTAAAAGTATGAACAGAGGACCAAGTAGCAGCCTCAAGGAAGGAATTGGTATCCAGCTCCTTAAAAAAGCATCAGAGAAGGCAACAGCCCTGGTAGAATGAGCCTTTACCGATGAGGAAAGACATTTTCCATGAAAAGAATAACAAAAAGAAATGGCCTTAGAAATCCAGGAAGAGATGGTTTGCTTAGAAACAGTCAAACCCAAAGACCTGGAATGAAAGGAAAAAAAGAAGTAATATCTGACCATAATGTTCCATCTGTGTTGTTGTTCTTCACCAATCCTTGGCAGTGGGTTCGGTTCTGAACCTTATAACCGACTCGGCCATATCTTCCAGCTCACGATCTCCAAACTCTTGAGCCAGGCACTACCCACAATGCTCCTCACAGAAATTACCTCAGATCAAATTTGCCAAATAAATAGTATATAGAAAAAAACAAAATATGGCTCAGGCTCACAATACAGAGTATAGAGAACGAGGCCATATGAGCCCTTAATGAGAAACTAGCTTAGGACTAATCTGATCTACAAAGGGTCTCAGGATGGGGGAAGGTAGGTGGGGATGTCAAGGATTGGTGAAGATCAACAACATAGATGGAACGTTATGGTAAGACATAACTTCTATATCTGATGTTGTTAATCTTCACCTAATCCTTGACAGTGGGGCAGAATCCCCAGCTACTTTAGCTTTGGGAGGTCTCATGGAAGAATATTCCTAGGTTAGGCACCATAGAGCCACAGGATCCTCAATCCCTTGAGACCTGATCTAATTTGTAATGACTAATAAAGGTATAATGAGAGGACCATGTAGCTGCAGATGTTGTCTAGAGAAGCTCTGGCATGAAAAACTGCTGATGTAACCACAGCTCTTGTTGAATGGGCTTGAACTGGCTTGGGAAGTTGAAGTCCTTGAGAGTGATAAATGAACGTGATGCAGTCTCTGAGCCATTTAGCTAAGGTAACCTTAGCAACTGGATTACCCATATGGAGGGAAGAGAATGCTACAAATAACTGATCCAATTTTCTGAATTCCTTAGTTCTGTGAAGATAAAAAACATAGTTTTGTGTGCACATCTAGTAAATGAAGGGCATATTCCCCTTTGAAAACAGTGGTAGTTGTAGTGACTGATTAATGTTGGTTTCAGAGATTACTTTTGGTAAAAAGCATGGATTTGTTCTGAGTGCGACTCTATCTTTATGAAAAATTAAGTAGGGTGATTTGCATGATAGGACCTGCAACTCAGAAACCCTTCTTGGAGAAATAATAGCCATCAAAAGTAATGTCTTCCAGGATAAGTACTTCAAATCAGAAGATGCTGACGGTTCAAAGGGTACCTTAGTAAGAGCTTGAAGAACTATAGTTAGATCCCATGGGAGAGCTGGTTCTTTAAACAGGGGTTTTAGTAGTAAGAGCCCCCCCAAGAAATATTTACAAAGCTTGTGAGACATTAGAGGAGAGTCATTCCAGCCTGAATGGAAATTTGAAATCATTGCCAGATGAATTTTTATCATAGGTGCAGAGGAACCAGATTGGAAAAGTATGTTTAGGAAATCCAGAACTTCATGAATGGGACTGGCATAAGGGTCCAGTCCTTTATTCAAGGTCCGTCTACAAAAGTTTTCCAGTTTTCCCATTTACCTCAATACAGTTTTCTAGTAGAAGGTTTGTGATGAGCAATAATAATATGTTAGAGAGGGGAAGAAAGGAAAGGATGGCTGGCAATCATGGGAATTGGAGAAGCCATGCAGTGAGCCTGAGAAGTTGGAGATTCGGATGAACCATGCCCTCCGGGTGAGTTAGCAGATCTGGAACTGGGTCAAAAATCCATGGTTTATGTATCATATGAGTCCAAAGGAAGGGAAACCAAACTTGTCGAGGCTAGAAGGGGGCAATGAGCATTACTGAAATCTCCGTCCTTTTGGCTTTCTTTAGGAATTGTGATATGATAGGAGTCGGGGGGAAAGGCATATAACAGACTGGGCGGCCAATTGTGGAGAACAGCATCTCTGGGTAAGGACAAAATAACTTCTGCACTTGTTCATGGGAGAGAACAATTTGAGAAGGCCAATCCACTTACTAACCTATTTTGAAATAATATATACAATCTCAAGTTAACAGTTATTAGTCTGTCTCTTGAGATAAGAAGGGAAACAGAGAACACAATTCACTACCAATAAGATTCCTCTCGATCCTCCAGGAGCGAAGGTTGGGGGAAGGAGGGTGGGATGCAAGAATGAAGGCAAGATTATGGACAACAAACATGGAATGTTATGGTAAATACATAAGTTCTTAATGTTATGTTGTCCCAGTTCACCTTCATTCTTGCTGGTTGGGACAGCATCCCTAGCAACTTCTTTCTTGGGAGGCTCAAGGGAATAAACTCTTCAGAACAGTGTAACCAAAGGAAGCCCTGTTCCAAGAGGCCTTGTCTACTTTGTAATGATTGATAAAGGTATGAGGATTGACCCATGTGGCTGCAGCACAGATTGAGTCCATAGTTAATCTGGACTGAAAAGTGGCTGAAGTTGACATAACTCTTGTTGAGTGGCCATCTTTCCTGGCAGTTGTTTATGGTGAGAATTATACGTGTAGGCAATAGTGTCCGTAAGCGACTTTGACAAGGTAACTTTTGATATTGGGGCCCCTTTTCTGTTATCTGAGAAGGAAACGAATAACTGGTCAGATTTTCTGAATTCCTTTGTTCTATGCAAGAAGTGGTGTAACTGCCTGCGGACATCTAACTGGTGTAGCTTATATTCTGCCTTGTTGCCATAGTTTAGAAAGAAAACAGGCAGGTCGATGGACTGATTCAACTTTGTCTCAGAGCACACTTTGGGAAGGATTTGTTCTGAGAAAGACTCTGTCTTTGTGAAAAATTAAATAGGGAGGGCACGTGGACAGAGCTTGAAGCTGAGGAAGCTGGTTCATATGGTGGGAGAATCAGAGTAGTCAGTACCAAATTGAGGTCCCACAGAGGTGGTGGTTCCCCTAATGAAGGCCTTAGTAAAAATGTACCTCTCAGGAAGGGTTTGCACAAACTGTGAGACATTATTTTTGCTCCCATGTCTCCTATGTGGTAGTCAGACATGGTGGCTAATTGTACTTGTATGGTAGCTGGTGCTGCTCCTTCATTAAAAATTTCTGCTAAGAAATCTAACATTGTATTTACAGGGGCTGTGAAGAGACCTATGTGATTCTTGGAAGCTCAACAAGAAAACCGTTTCCATTTGCTAGCATAAAGGTTTCTGGTTGTTGTCTTATTGGATGAAACTAGAATGTGTCTCACTGCAGGAGACATGTCTGGAAGCCTAGCTAAAACTGGAAGTGGAGCAGCCAAGCTGTCAGTTTGAGGGTTTGGATAGAGGGATGGAGCATTCCTGACTGATGAGTCAGAAGATCTGGTACCGGGTCCAGATTCCACAGCTCTTCTCGGAGATGGGGCCATAGGAAAGGAAACCAGATTTGACAAGGTTGGAATGGAGCAAAGAGTATTAACCTGCAACTCAACAATTTGGCTTTCTGTAGAACTTTGGGGATTAGTGGAAACAGGGGAAAGGCATAACTAAGTCCTGGGGGCCAATCGTGAACAAGTGCATCCCTGTAGAACTTTGAGGATTAGTGGAAATGAGGGAAAGGCATAAAGAAGTCCAGGGGGGGGGGCAATCGTGAACAAGTGCATCCCTTCTTGACTCCCCCGGAGGGGGGATTAGGGTAAAGTAGCTGCTGCATTTGGTATTCATGGATGTGGCAAAGAGGTTGCAGCAAGGCTGGCCCCACTTGCGAAAAATCTGGTTCGCAATTTCCTGTTTTAGGGACCACTCACGAGGCATTAGAATTGCCCTGCTCAATTTGTCCACTATCGGGTCTATTTTATGCATTTGAACGCTTAAAAGTTCGAATCACTAAAGATTGAACTTCAGTGATCAAACTTTTAAATGTTCGAATATATTAAAAATTTATATTTAAAACAAAAAAAGTAAAACGTAAAGGGTTTAAGCAGGAGGCCCCCATGTGGGGGAATGCGCACCCCACACCTCCCGCTACTTAAATATACCAACTCCGAGATTGCACTTCATTGTGCTACAGTGTGGAAATGGAAAATGTCCCATTTCCTACACTGTAGCGCAATCTTGGAGTTGGTATATTTAAGTAGTGGGGGGTGTGGGGGGGTGCAGGGGGGGCTTGCTTACACCAGGCTATAGTAGTAAACTTATTGATTCTCAAATAGCAGAAGGATGGCGGCATAGATCAGGTAAGTGCCAGCCATACTTTTCCCCCCTCCCCACTAGTATTAACAACAGGGATAATATTGACAATACTTTCTCAAGTGATGCTTCTACTGATACCTCTAGGAATAAACTAAGGATGCCATTGACCTTTGCCAGTAATGTGCATGTAGCATGTGATATTATTAAAAAGAACTGTGATATTCTGTCTACTATACATGAGTTGAATGGGGTCACTGGCACACAGCCAGATTTTGCTTTTAGAAATAATAGATCACTTAAGAGTCAGCTCTGTTATCAATCCTTTAATACTAAATCAACTATAATAGCTGATAGACTTGGTACATATATGTGTAGGAATTGTATGGCCTGTACACATATACATATTGGTAATCATTTCACACATCCCACTTTGGGTTTTAAGATAGATACTGCTTTTTATGCAGATTGTCGAACAAAAAATGTTGTCTATTTTTGCTATTGTACTACCTGCTTCTCATTTTACATAGGGAAAACGAACAGGGTGTTTAAGGATAGAATACTTGAACACCTTAGGGATATCAGAAATGTCAAAGAAACCAGCACACTATCACTACCTGTAGCTAAAGAGGGTAAAGAACATAAATTTAGCTTTATGGTACTAGAGATTCTGCATAGTACCAAGAGAGGAGGTGACATAAATAATAGAACAGAATCTAGTGAACAGAAATGGATTTTGCGCTTTCAAGCTAATAAACCTCCTGGTTTAAACAACAGAGTTTCCCTGAAACCCTTCCTTAAAGCACGGCCATTAAAGCATTGATTTCGCTTTTAATATTTTATCATATATGTTTCAATAGTCCATCTTTTATTATTTTTTACTATTGTATTTACTAGTTTTAAGTACATATTGTTCATTTAGTCTATTTTATTTAATTTTTTAACGATCTATATATTCTACAGATGTATTTTATCACATGGCTTTTAGCTATGATGCACATTTTATCTGATTTTTGATTGGATGTTTTAGTGTTTAAAAATGTAACTGCTATTCTATCTTTGTTGGTCTGATGAAGCGGATGTTATTCCGAGAAAGCGCTTACCTACTACAATAAAGGACATATTGATTTTCACTGCTGTGTGGAACCAGATTATTTTTCTTTTTCTTGTACATATCTAAAAGCCAGTTTCCTGTGCTTTCTCCTATTAACCTGGTGAACTTGGGTATCCTGAGACAATGTAGCGACTGCCTAATGTACACCAACAACCCTCTTCTCTTACCTCTCAACACTCAGACTTGCGAGAGATGACTTATATATCCAAATTGGAAGCCACGCACTCTCCAGCCAAAACCGGAATAGCTGGTCAAAAGGAGAAGGTCAACACTTGCACCACACCACATGGAATACATAGCTCTCCAAAACATACACCAGCACTGCCTTCACATAAAAACATAAACCACACACCCACCTTCACGGTGGCTCTCATTAAAAATCTACCCAAACAGCAGAGACTCCAAGGCAGAAACATTCGACTACCACAACACAACACTAATCACGAGACACATAATTCTCCCAAACAGTGTGCCACTCAACCAAAGCCCCTAAGGCAAAACAGCATGCCCAACACTAATCATAGGTGACTCGATAATGTGGCACACTGATGTCCCACTCACTAAGTTAAATAAGGAGAAAGTAACAGTCAGCTGCCTGTTAGGTACCAGGATCTGCTACATAATGCATGCACTCAGGTCCCTCAACAACAGGTACAAATATGACTGTCATTGTACATGTGGGTGTGAATGACCTGAGACGTACCTCCATGGACTAAATGAAAAGAGACATAGAGGAGCTCTCAGATTATGAAGCCCAGGAGGGTATGACCCTAGCCCTGAGCAGCATCCTACCATCACCCAGAATGATACCACAGTACAAGCAGAAAATGATTGATTTCAACAACTGACTAAGTTTCTGGTGTCATTCTACTCTTCCCTCATTAGGCCAATCACTGAGTACAATACCCCATTTGGCATGTACCTCACTAGACACCTGCAACAACTGGAGAGGCTGCAAAATTGCAAAGCACAGTAACTTTGAAATCATGTAACTAGGGTTGTAAATATTCGCCATTATCCAAACTCTGTAAGGATATTGTAACGAGTCGTGATAAACTTGGAGATTTCTGTTCTTTTCAGTATGGTATCATCGCGTGTGACACTGTGGCTGTGCTTTAGGTAAGAAAACCACTGCCTTTTTCCCTCGACCCTACACTGACTTCATCGAGAGACAAGATGGATCGGGAAATATGCTTGCCTGCACTTGGAGTCTACTGAAGACTGTATTGAGGTTAAAAGATAATGGTCTGTCAACAGACAGCTGTGAAGTTTTCTTTGGACAAAACCTACAGATCTAAATAGCAAAAGATAAATACAAATCTTCCATGCTTGTACCGCCATGCTTGATTTACTGCTGTGTACCTGAACCTAGACGGTAGCCTAACTGGGTATTGACCTTCTTACCCCAAAGGCGATAGACACATCAAGTCCCTCTCCTAAGCATTGTCACTGTACAAACAAGGCAGGCACAGTTAAAGCTGTCCCCACCAGCAGGACAACAATTGTAACAGAAAAACTAAGGTTAATACCTCTGTTGTAGTAAAACACAGCATACAGTCCAACAAATACTGTTAAGACTAGTGTACTGGGTTTAGTACATGGCAGTAAACTACCCCTTTTAAGCTACAACTTCCTAATCTTCCCAGGACTAATACCCAAAAATCAGAAAAATCTAGTGAGTTGCCAGAAAAACTTAGTGAGTTGCACATTCTCTGGTAACATAAGTCACATCACTTTCCTACCTTTCTTTGGTATCATAGTCTGGTGCTATGTAAAAACCCCACTCCGCTCGCCCTCGCTGCGCTCGGGCTCGCTCCGCACCCCACCCTGTCCCCATATCCCACCCGCCCCCAGTACATCTACATTTATAGCTATATAACCACACCCCTTCCTCTCTCCAGCCACACAAAATCCCCTGCAAGACTCTAGTCACTCCTACCACTTCCTATATCCAACCCTCAAGATATCCTCTTAGATGCAATAGCGCCACCTCCCCACAAAAATGAAATCTACCACACCCTCGATAACCAGAACTATGCTAAAAACAATAGTACTTACCCTACCATTGTGTACCGTACTATACCTACTAACTAAATATGAAGACCAATATTACTCAGGCTACCATTACCCTAGATACCAAACTAACATCTCCCCATCACTTAGAAGTGCCACACAGTGTGTTTTTAATATTACCAGTCAATCGCCACAGACAAAATATCTCCACCTGTATAGAATCAAACCAAAGTACCCTAAATCCAAACTTGAACATAAACTTCTATTTAAACTTATGAGATTATTAGACTTTCTAAGAAAAAATATAACTATAGATGGGGATATCCACCCCAACCCAGGCCCCATGACCTCACCAAGCTTGAACAACCCACCACCTTCCAGGAACACATCCGACTACCTCCAAATATACCACTTAAATATAAGAAGTCTAAATAATAAGATACATAACTTACATGCCCTAATAGGAATGTACCTCCCAGAAATAATGTGCTTAACTGAAACCTGGCTGAAACCAGGGACCAAGGATACTGAGATCATGCCACCTGGCTACAATATACATAGAGTCGACTGACTAAACAAAAAGGGCGGTGGAATTGCTGTGCTCTACAAAAGCACACTAAGTGTCACTATCAACCCCATTCAGCCACCCCAGATCTCCAATGCAGAAATACTAGCACTAAAAATAGAATTAAATAAAGAAAAAAAAATTAATCTATTAGTAACCTATATCCCCCCTGGGAAAAACACTGAAACTATTGAGAATCTTCTAAGCTGGCTATCAAACAATTACCCTCAGGAAACAATTATCCTAGGAGATGTAAACCTAGACTGGAACCTCTGTTCCTCCGAGTTAAATCCCACACCAATAAATCTCCACGGATTCCAACAGATAATAACTTCCTCTACCAGAATAGGTAACAGCAAACAAAAAGAGAGCATCCTAGACTGGATCCTTATAAACAGTCAAAATCTTAACTATGTATCAGGGACACTACCAAATGACCTAAGCGATCACCTCATCACCTACCTAAAGAAAAACAAGATAACATACTCGAATCAGCCCATGTATAGGTCGGTTAGAAACAGGCAACACTTTGACCTCTCAAAATTCCAGACAGAACTTAAATCCTACAACTGGGCACCCCTCAAGTTTCTCCCATTAGAGGAGGCAGTATTAAATTTTAATACCACATTTCTAACTATACTTGAGTCTAACGCCCCAAAAAGACAAATTAGAATTAAAACAAATATAGCACCCTGGCTAACAAAGGAGTCTAAATCCCTAATTAAACTAAGAAACAAAACCTGGAGTATATGGCGTACAACCAAGTCCCCCCTCGATCGTATTAATTTTCAACAGCAAAGAAATCTGACCAAAAAATCTACAACCCTAGATAAAAAAAACTACTACTGCCAACTACAAAACAAACACCAAAACAACCCCCAAAAATTCTGGGCTAGTTTAAACAAACTACTCCACCCAGGTAAAAGCTCAACTCCTACCCCAGAAAAACTATCAGACAAAATCCCAGAGGAAGTTGCCAATTCCTTTAATAGCTTCTTCACGGACACAATACAATCTCTAGCCAATCAGCTATCTTCTACTTGCCCCCAGTTTACAGATAACACCCTAAAGTCCATACACACCTTTAAATTCCAAACTGTCCCCACTGCCTATATATGCTCACTGTTGAAGAAACTTAAACCAACTACTCTCTCCGCTGACCTCCTCCCAGCAGAATATTTACAAAAAGCTGCTGATGTCATAGCTTACCCCATCTCGATACTCTTCAATCGTACCTTGACTGAAGCCAAAATCCCCTCAATATGGAAAATATCCTATGTAATCCCACTCCATAAGGGAGGCACATCGACGGAACTGTCAAATTACAGGCCCATAGCCATATTGTCCCCTCTGGCCAAAATCATGGAGAAATGTGTGCACAAACAGCTCCTTTACTATCTCACCCAGAACAACCTACTCTCCAGTTCTCAACATGGCTTTAGACCACACCATAGTACCACCACGGCTCTTTTCTCATTTACTGATACAATTAATCACAACCGGAATAACAAAAAAATATCGTCAGCTCTCTTTCTGGACCTATCAAAGGCCTTTGATATGGTGAACCATCGACTACTTCACAATACCCTGAAAAATCTCCATTTAGACCACAAAACCCTAGAATGGTTTCAAGCCTATCTCTCAGAGAGGCAGCAAGCAGTACTCTGGCAGAATAGGCTCTCTAACCTCCTATCGAATACCATAGGGGTACCTCAAGGCTCCATATTGGGACCTCTCCTCTTTTCTATCTTCATAAATGACCTCTACAAAGCCATCCCAGATGCCACCTGTATTCAATATGCTGATGATTCGACATTAGTCTGTACCAACTCATCCCCAGTTAATTTACTATCAAAAACACAATCATGCTTTACAGCAGTAGAGAACTGGTTACTGGGAAGGCAACTTATTCTTAATCCAAACAAAACCAAACTTTTAATCTTTTACCCCACTCACAAAGTCATACTCACACCTTTTACTATTCAATCCAAAAATGGGACAAACATCTCCCCAGACTCCTACACTAAGCTTCTGGGAGTTACCATTGACAATAAACTTAAATATGATATCCATATTAATCAAACAATTAAAACCATTAACAAAAAACTTGGTTCGCTCTATCGAATAAAATCCTTTCTTACCCCAATAGCAAAAATGGCCACTGCCCGCTCCCATCTCCTCTCTACCCTCTTATATGCTTCCCCTATTCTTACTAATCTTAACATAACTGAATTAAACAAACTTACATGTTGCTATAATCATATTGCTAGATTTGCAACTGGCATGCCCTATAGAACCCATCATTGTACCAACCTACAAAACCTGGGTTGGATCGAATTCCCTAACCTTCTCCAGCAGAGCCAACTCATAGTAGCATTTAAAATTCTTAAACAATCTGACAAAACCCCTGCGATGAAAAACATGATCAAACCTTATAACAATCTCAATAGCTTACGCTCCTCAAATAAACTATTAGCTCAAACGGTAAAATCCAACAACTCAGGGGGTGAAGCTCTCTTTGCCAATGCAATAGGAAAAATATGGAACTCCCTTCCACCTAGCCTCACCATCATTTCCTCCATAAAACTCTTCAAAAAGAGGCTACATCACCACCTCCAGATACACTGGCTCTGCCAATGCATAAGCCCAGTCTGACTCCACCTAATTAGGTTTTTTTTCCCCTCCTTACAGGTCTAACTATGTAACCACTACCTCTTCACACATCTTTTTTTCCCTCTTATCCCCTGTTCCATGCAAATCTCTAATCTTTGCATACTACTCTAATACCTGTTATTACTATACGAAGGGTCTATATACAAGGAGAAAAAATTCTGTTATACTATGTGTTTTTTTTTTTTTGTATTTTTTGTTTTCTTTTTATATATTCTTGGAGGAATGAGTAGAAATATTCTAAAATGTCTCCTTTTTTGTGTAACTACCTAATGAGAACAAACTGTATTATATCAACATATTGTATACCTATTTGTCAATGTTGGAGCTTTTCTCCCCGGGCCTCCGCTGAAAATGGACATGTATCCAGTCGGACTTTCCCGGTCAACAAATGTAAAATAATAAAATAATAATAAATAATAATAATAATAATTACCTCACAAAGAGGATCCTAGGCCTTACACACTTTTCCTAAATGGACAGACTCAAAAAACTCCAACTATTCTCTGTCTCATATCGCCTACTTAGAGGCGATCTCTGCTTGACTTACAAAGCCATGTCTGACCCAGCTCTATTAGAAATGCTACATCTAAAGAAATCCCAACCCCTCTGCACCACATGCTCCAGAGATGTCAATCTCATTACCACACTCAACAGAATGTGCTGGAGGGACAGGTTCATAACACAGAGACTGCCCATGTTATGGAATATATTTCCCATACATGTCAAACAGAGCACTTCACTGGCCCTCTTCAACAGAAATCTTGATGAGTGGATGTGAAATAGAAAATTCACCCCGGGGATCACTCCAGTGGCTCTACTCAGCAGAGGCACTGGGAACTAAGAATGGGTGGCACGATGCCAGGGTAATCCTATGGGCTAGGCTTGTAAAGGCTCCAGGGCCATTAGCTTAGTACACACTTATGAACCTATAAACCTATGAGAGGCAAAGAGGTCACAGCAAGTTTGGCCCCAATAGCAAAATATCTTGTTCTCTACTACAGGGTTCAGAGATCACTCATGAGGCATGTGAATAGTCCTGCTCAATTTGTCCACTATGACTTTGGAACTTCCTGGAATGTGCATTACTATCAGAAAGCAGTTGGAAGAAATTGCCCAATGCCAAATTCTGTGTGCTTCCTGACATAGTGGGTAAGATTTGGTTCCCCCGTGTTTGTTTATATACCAGATTACCGACATGCTATCTGTCTGAATTCCTACTGTCCATAGAGGAAGGGCATCTTGGAATGCTTGCAATGCTAACAGCACTGCCCTCATTTCCAGAACACTGATGTTCAAATTGGCCTCCAATTGAGACCATGTGCCTTGGACTGTCTGTCTCAGATAATGTCTCCCCCCATCCTATCTGGTAAGTATCCGTGGTCACTATGGCTTAGGGCTGAGGCAGAATGAATTGTCAGACCAAGAGAATCTGGTCAGAGTGAAGCCATCCTGTTTGCAATGGTTGGTAATCAAGACTAGATGAGACATTGGTTGATCTATCAGAGACCACTGGGTTGCTAGTAACCACTGCAGTATTTGCATATGAAACCTCGCTAGAAGGACCTGAGTGATTAAGCAGCCATAGAGCCTAGGGCTTGAAGGACAAGTTTTGCTGAAATCCTGTTGTTCTGGAGAATTTGTCTGACGTGGACTCTGATGCTTTGTAGTCTTTCTGGAGGAAGGGAAGCAATCGATGAGACAGTATCTATATGAGCATCAATGAAATCCAGTTGCTGAGAAGGTTGAAGGTTGGACTTTCCGAAATGTATTGTTATGCCTAGAGATGTGCAAACATTTATGGTGTAATCTCTTTCCTGTTCTAAAAGATACCTGGTGGCAGCTGTCAGGAGCCAGTCGTGGAGATACAGAAAGACTCGAAAACCCTGCTGTCTGAGGTGAGCTGCAACTACTGCCACACATTTGTTGAACACCTTGGGGGCTGTGGTGAGACCAAAGGGCAGTGTTCTGAACTGGAAATGACTGGCTCCTAGCCAAAAGCATAGAAACCTCCTGGAGCTTTTTTCCATTTTTATGTGGTAATAAGCATCTTGGAGGTTTATAGATCACATCCAGTTGTCTTTTTCCAAAAAATGAAGCATGGATTGTACCGAGACCATCTGGAATTTGGTTTGCTGAACTGCCATGTTTAAGTGGCTGAGATCCAGAATGGGTCTCCAGTCCCCTGTTTTTTTGGGCACTAAAAAGAATCTTGAGTAAACCCCGGATCCTGTTTGGTCTGGTGGTACTTCTTGGATGACTCTTTTTTTTTGAGCAGTTTTTGAATTTCTAACACTGCTGCATCCCTTTAATTGGGTGGAGCATCTGGGAGTTTTTTCTGGGGTTTAGGACTTACAGATAGTGGAATTTGGTAACCTCTGGATATTACTCCCGCCATCCATTTGTCTAAAGTTATTAATTGACAGGCAAGTAGGTGCAGGGATAATCGTCCCCCCCAACTTCCTCCAGAGGAGGACAATCGAGCACCCTTTCAGGGATACTGATAGGAAGCTCCAGAGAAGGATTCTCTGGACCGCTGATTCTGCAGTCCATTTCTGCCCCTAGGGCAGCATCTTCCATTGCTTCCTCCTCTGCCCTGGTGGGGGGGGGGTTACCTCATGAGTCTTGGAAAGGCCCTTTGGATTTTCTAAACCATAGTCTCCCACTTCTTTGGTTCCTAGAATAAGGCCTCTGAGGAGTGGAGAAACATATGCCTATGGCAGATAGGGTCTTACCATCTTTCTCTCTTCTGGCTAGAGTGTCTTTAACCTTTGGGCAAAAAGGGTGCATCCATCAAAAGGAGCACTGACGAATGATGCTTTGAATGGCTCCGCAAAGTCACGCAAGCACATTGAGGAGTGCCTTCTGATGGCTATACCTGAACCTGTTGTCCTGGTCATCCCTTCAGCTGCATGAGCAAGGAGCCTCATGGACGAGTTGGAGATAGCATCTATGGTTGCAAGCTGTGAAGAAACTTTGTCATGGACCTCTTCAGCCACTGCTCCTGAGAGAGTATTTGAAAGCTCCTTAATCAAATCTCTCTGTAATTTGTTAAAGTGTGCCATATAATTCAAGGACCTGACAGTGAAGGTCATTGAAGCATAAACACGCTTCCCAAATCTATCCAATGTCCTAGACTCCTTGTTAGGAGGATGGATAGTAGGACAACTTCAGCAAGTTCCTTTTTGGTGGCAGCTGCTCTCACCATGGCATTGACAGGAATCCCTTTAGACCAATGTGGCTCATCTTTAGATGCTGATAATATCTGGTCAGGTCTCTTGGGGATTGGATCTAAGGAGTCAGGCATCTTCCACGCCCATTGAGCAGTCAGTTTAATGAGATCGTCAGTGGGCAGAGAGATCAAAGAAGTGGAGAGTTGGGCACAAAAAGCCTCCAGGTATACTGATTCCTCTGAGGAAGGTTGAATGGAGGACCAGCCACCCCTCTGCTTCAGGATTTCCAGGATATCCCAAAGGAAACATCATCAGGGGGTGATCTGGGGGAACATTCCCCCTCATCAAAATCAGTATCTTCTGTGAAGGACTCTTACGGGGAGTCCAGGTGCTTCCTCTTGCACTTCTTCTTTGCAGGGACTCCCTGGGGGGGGGGGATGATCCCGGGAAGTATCCAAAGAGGAGACCACTAAAGTGGGAGTCACCTAGGACTTTTGTGCCCTCTGTCCTGGGGGGGGGGGACTGATGGTAACTCAGGTCTAGAAGAGGTAGAAATCTGTCCCGACAGGGATGGCAAAGACTGAGAGTCCTCAATGGATAATGCCGTCTCCATTCTCCTAAAGGCTGGTCCCCCCATAGAGGGATGGGAGTCCAGAGCCAAAAAAGACTCCTTCGGATCCAGGGTCACATCCCGCACCGAGGAGGCAGCCTCTGGAACAGAAGCCTGGGTTGATCTTACAAAGGTCAAGGTACCAAGCAACATGGATGGTTCAGAATGAAAGGAAATTAATCCAAGTCTCTCTGACCCAACCAGAGAATCATGACCCCAGGAGACCGCCAGTGCCAACGGCTCAGAGGAACTCAAGACAACTCTTGGAAACAGAGATGAAGAAGCTACCGGTACCAACGCAGTTGATGCTGGAGAAGTTGGAACCAAGGGCTCCAAGATCTCAGCTGGAGGAGGAGGAAATGGGGGGATTATAGCTAGGCTTGGTCCAAGGTCAGCATGTCTAGGAACCGAGGGTAACCCCCTAGCCGTAAGGAGCTGGTCCACCAATCTCAATATATCAGCCGCAGACAGGCTCAGTAGATTGGACAGAAGATATGGAAAGAGATTTTGGAGGTCTAGCTTCCAAGAAGGGATTGGGTGGCATATCTTCGAATGGGTCAATGGATGGTGAATATTGTGTTTGTGGTAATTGAGCTAACTTCAGTACCGAGGAATCGGTCGGTGCCGAAGAGGAAGTTTTTGGTTTAAAGTAACATTTGGTTCTCGATTATTCCACCGGTATGGAGGAGCTCTTTGATGCTGAGGATGGTTTTGGCAATTTCTTTGTTGATTCCGAAGGTCTTGGAACTAATGAAGCCCTTTTCCTCACAGCAGAGGAAGGTGAGGAGGAAGTGCTAGTCTCAAGTCTAAGCTCAGATAAGGCCTCTTCAAAGGTAGATTTAAGGAGTCCTTTCAGAATCAATTTATTTTTCCTTTCAGTCAGGGTTCAAGTGGAGAACCTGTGACATATTGAATGGTCCTCTCCTAAATGTATTTTTCCCAGACAATATACACATAATGAGTGGTTATCAGAATTTGGCATCTTGCCTTCACATTTTTGACATCTTTTGAAACTTGAAGTGCCTTTACTAGGCTTAACAGGTGATGTTTGCTTTTGGTCGGACACTTTTACTCAACTGACAACAACCGCTGCTAAAGTTGCGCGACACAGGAAAAAGAAGATAGTCAAGGTGTTTTTTTTTTTTTTTTTTTTTTTTTAATAGAGGAAAGGACAGAAATTACAGAAGAATACCAGCAATGGTAATTAGAGTACCCGAAGGTAAGAATTACTCACTGAAAAGCCAAGGCTCGTGAGAAGGAAACTGACGCGTCTGGTCTGTGAAGTGGCAAATGAGATCTGAGGTAATCTCTGTGAGGAGAATTATGGGTAGTGCCTGGCTTGAGAGTTTGGAAAGCATGAGCTGGAAGATATGGCCAAGTCGGTTCCGAGGTTTGGAACTGAACCCACTGTCAAGATTGGGTGAAGATTAACAACATCAGATCAAAAATTGCACAAATTTGCGAATAAATTTAGTTTTGTCCAAATAATATCTGAGCTGTCTATGCAAATCCAAGATGTGAAGAACCTTCTCACTGGCAAACTGTGGAGAAAGGGAAAAAGATAGAAGATGAATAGGTTAAGGGAAATCTCATCCTTGGGCATAAGGAAGTACAACGAGACACACTGTCTCTGTGGAAAACTAGGAAAGAAGGAATAGCCATGAGAGCCTCTCTTGGCTGAAGTGACAGCCAAAAGAACAACAGTCTTCCAAGTACAATGTTGCAAGGAAGCCAAAGAAGCAGGCTAAAATAAGAAGTTATGTACCTACCATAACGTTCCATGTTAGTTGTCTTCTCTCGCCTTCTTTCTTGCTTGATGGGTTCGGAGCCGATCCCTCGGCTCCGACTCGGCACTTGCTAAGCTCGAGAGTCACTTTTACCAGCTCGAGGCAGCCCCATATCCCATGATGCAAGGCGGTAAGTACCCAGATCTCGTTTGTTGACAAAGGGCAACAGCACCAAGCATAAAATACTTCCAAAAGGAAGAAAGAAAACTTACAGATGGAAGAAGGACCAGGTCTGAATGGTCTTCAGCATAACAGTTTCTTATAACAAGGTCTGTCCAGGCCAGGGGGAAGGAGGGAGGGTCGCAAGAAAGAAGGCGAGAGAAGACAACTAACATGGAACGTTATGGTAGGTACATAACTTCTTAATGTTAAGTTGTCAATCTCGCCTTCATTCTTGCTTGATGGGACCGCGTCCCTAGCACCTCTATCCTGGGTGGCTCAATGGAACAAACTCTTGAGGACTGTAGAGCCAAAACTGGCTCTGTCCCTGGAGGCCAAGTCCAATTTGTAATGGGAAACAAAAGTGTGAGGAGTGGCCCAAGTGGCGCTGCACAAATAGTGTCTAAAGGAAGTCTAGCTTGAAAAGCTGTAGAAGTAGCTAAGCTCCTAGTTGAATGTGCTTTAGGTTTTGAGCACAGCTGTTTTCCCCTGAGCAGATAAATTTCAGAGATGACCAAGAAAGCCATCTAGACAAAGTCACTTTGGAAACAGGAAGGCCCTTTTTATTATCCGCATAGGAAACAAAAAGTTGATCAGATTTTCTAAATTTTTTTGTTCTGTCCAAATAATATCTAAGTTGACGGTGGACATCAAGATAATGTAGCTTTTGTTCAGCTCTATCTGAATAGTTAGGGAAAAATACAGGAGATCAATGGATTGATTTAAATTGTTCTTTGAAGCGACCTTAGGCAAAAGGTTGGGTTAGTTCTCAAAGATACTCTGTCTTTGTGAAAAACCAAATAGGGTCGAACCGAAAGAGCATGAAGTTCAGACACCCTCCTGGCCGATGTAATAGCCACTAGGAATAAAGTTTTCCAAGAAAGATATTTCAGGGAACAAGAAGCAGCTGGCTCGAAGGGGAAGAATCAAGGATGTCAGCACTAAATTTAGATCCCACTGAGGAGGAGGATTCCTGATTGGAGGCTTTAGTAGGAAAATTCCTTTCAAGAAGGCCCTGCAGAGCCTATGGGACATAATATTATGATCTGCTATCCTGACATGAAAATTGGAAATAGCAGCCAATTGAACTCTGACTGTGGAAGAAGAGGAGCCTGCATGAAAAATCTCTGCTAAGAAGTCCAGGACTGCCTGAACAGGGGCAGTAAAAGGATCAATATTCTTGGCCTTAGCCCAATAAGAGAAACGTTTCCATTTGCTTGTATAAATCCTCCTGGTAGAGGATTTTAGTGAAGCTACTATGATGTCTCTAACTGGGTTAGAGATCAAAGGAAACCTGGCTAAGGAAGGAAGTGGAGCAACCACGCTGTGAGGTTGAGAGAAGGGATTGACCGGTGCAGCTGACTCGATTGGTGAATCAGAAGATCTGGTACTGGGTCCAGATGCCACGGCTGCACCAAAAGGTGATGATGGAGGAACGGGAACCAAACTTGTCGAGGCCAGTAAGGGGCAATGAGAATCAATTTGGCTCTCAAAACGGTAGCTTTCTGGATAACCTGAGGGATCAGAGGAAATGGAGGGAAGGCATAAAGAAGTCCCTGGGGCCAATCCTGGGTCAGAGCGTCTCTGGGGGGATGGCCTGATAGAGGGAAGAGGCAGAAGAAGTCTGGACATTTGCTGTTTTGGGGAGTAGCAAAAAGATCGCAACATGGACAACCCCATTCCAGAAAAATCTCTTCCGCTATAGATTGCTTGAGAGACCACTCGTGAGGCATGAGAATAGCTCTGCTCAATCTGTCCGCTACAATGTTGGTTTTCCCAGGGATATGCGTTGCTACCAGAAACCGATGAGAGGAGATCGCCCATTGCCATAGTCTGAGCGCTTCTCGACACAAGGGGTAGGACTTGGTTCCGCCCTGTTTGTTGATATACCAAACTACAGACATGTTGTCTGTGTGGACTGCAATTGTCCCTACGGGAAGAAAGTCGTTGAGGGCTTGCAACGTTAAAAGCACTGCTCTCATCTCCAGGACATTTATGTGCAGATGGTACTCGAGCGGGTGCCACGTCCCATGAACCATCCTGCCCTGATAATGACCGCCCCACCCGATCAGGGAGGCATCCGTGGTGACAGTGGCTATCGGGGATGGGGTACAAAGTACCTGCCTTGGTGAACCTGAGGAGATGTGATCCACCAGGCAAGATGCTCTTTGCATGTCTGTGTCACCAGAATCTGGTGACGCATTGGAAGTTGTTGGTATGACCATTGTGTGAACAGCATCCACTGAAGAAGGCGCATGTAGAATCGAGCCAGGGAAGAAGAGTAATGGCCGCAGCCATGAGACCTAATACCTTTAGAACCATTCTGGCCTGTACTTTCTTGTTGGCCAGAATGATCCTGACATGACTCTGAATGTCTGAAACTCTTTGATCTGTAAGGGTAGCTGACATCCGAACAGTGTTTAAGTTTGCCTATGAAGGTAATAGACTGGCAGGGCAATAAGGATGACTTTTCGAAGTTGATCGAGATGCCCAAATGAGAACAAAGGTTTATTGTGTAATCCCTGGCTTGTATAAGCTGATGCCTGGTGGTGGCTGACAGGAGCCAGTCGTCGAGATACGGAAACACCTGGAATCCTTGGCGTCTCAGGTGAGCCGTGACCACTGCCATGCATTTGGTGAACACTCTGGGGGCTGTAGTGAGACCAAAGGGCAGGGCTCTGAACTGGAAATGACTGGACCCCAGCCGGCGGAGAAATCTCCTGGGCGTCTGTGAATCTTGATGTGATAGTACGCATCCTGAAGATCTATTGAGCACATCCAGTTGTCCTTCTGTAAGAAGGGCAGAATTGACTGAAGAGTGACCATTCGGAATCTTGTCTTCTTGACAGACTTGTTGAGTCTGCTGAGATCCAATATTGGTCTCCAGTCTCCCGTCTTTGGGGACCAAAAGAACCTTGAGTAGATTCGGGCTCTGAATGGTCTGTTGTAACTGGCTGAATGGCTCTTTTTTGCAGTAGTTTTGAGACTTCTAACTCTGCAATTTCCCTTAGACCGGGTGGTACATCTGGAAGGGAACTTGAGGGGAAGGGACTTTCCTCGAAAGGAATTATGTAACCCTTGGATATGATCGACTGTACCCATCTGTCTTGAGTGAGGGAATGCCAGGCTTCTGGGTACAGTGATAATCTTCCCCCGACTGCCTCCAAGGAGGGACAGCCGGGCAACATCTCAGGGATGCTGAAAGGGCTTGTCAGAGAGAGGCTCTCTGTTTCCCTGGTTTTTCAGACCCCCTCTGCCTCTAGAGCGGCGTCTGTTGTTGTTACCCCCTCTGCCTCTAGGGGTAAACTGACCACGTGAATCCAGCGTGACTCCTTGGGATTTACGGAACCACATCTTCCCACCTTTCTGTCCTTTGGGATAAGGTCTAGAAGGGGTGGAAAAACGGACTCCTACAGCAGAAAGAGTCTTGCCGTCCTGTTCGCACCTGGTCAAGGTTTCCTTCACCTGAGGGCCAAACAAAGCTGACCCATCAAAGGGAGAATTTGTGAAGGACGCCTTAAAGGGATCCATAAAATCACATAGCCGCATCCAGGCTTGGCGTCTAAGAGCCACACCTGTACCTGCGGCTCTACTGCTCCATCAGCAGCATAAGATATTAGCCGCATGGAGGAGTTTGCAATGGAATTGAGGGTTCCTAGCTGCGAAGCAATTTTTCTTGAGCCCCTGCAGCTGTAGTATCCTCAACTACTTCACCCCACTCCTTAACGATATCCCTCTGCGGTCTGGTGAAGTGACATAGGTAATTCAGCGAGCATAGCAAAGGTCGCTGAGGAAAACATCCGCTTACCGTACCTATCCATGGTCCTAGAGTCCTTATTAGGAGGATGGACGGGTACGGAAGGATCTGCAAGTTCCTTTTTGGTGGCCGCAGCCACCACCATGGCATCAGCGGGGACACCCTTAGTGAGGAATTGCTTGTCACACGGGGCAGTGATAAATTTTGAAGGCCTCCTAGGGACTGGCTCTACAGAGTCAGGAGCTGCCCACGCCTTTCGTGCAATAACCTGCATAAGGGGGTCGAAAGGCGGAGACACCCAGGAGGTGGAGGGCCGAGATCCAAACGCCTCTAGGTATACTGACTCATCCTCAGAGGGATTCTGGTGGGCCAGTTTCCCCTCTGTTTAAGGAGTTCTAGGATGTCTGAGAAGGAGACATCCTCAGAGGGGGATCTAGGGGATCCCTCTGACTCATCAAAGTCAGTATCGGAAGTGACAGACTCGGGGGAGTCTACATGTTTCCTCTTACAAGTCCTCTTCCTAGGAGGATCTCCCGAAACATCAGGAGAATCCTCGGAAGAGGGGGAAATTCCCAATGGGGAAACCTGAGGCGGAGGATCTCTGGGTCCTGTAGCAAGAGAAGTGGCAGAGATATCAACAGGTACTATCGAGGGAGGAGCTACGGGAACAGACTGCTGACTGATACCAGTGGCCAGCACACTCTTCATCACCTCGAATGCTCCCCTCCCAGGCAGGTCCGAGAGAACCCGTTCCGAAGAACTAGGAACTCCAGGGACTACCGAAAGAGAAGTCTCCGAGGCAGATGTCGGAGCCGAGCTCACCAAGGCCGAGGCTCCAAGGGGAAGAGCGGGCTCGGACAAGGGTCCGATGCCACTCACCCCCTCGGAGGAGACCATGGAAGCCCGACCACCGAATCCCTCTAAGGAAGGTCTCGAAGAGGAGATAAGAGTAGAGGCTGAAGGAACAGAAGGGGGTATCCGTCCTCCAGCCGTAGCAGTAACCATTCCCGAAGACTCCAACTCCAAGCTCTGGGGTAGAGTTGAAGGAGGAACTGTAACGGGGTGTGGACCAATAGTCGTCTGTTGAGACGGACTATGTAACATTTGGGCCAGTACCTGTGACTTAAGTAATCTGCTGACCACTCTCTCTAGGTCATGGTCTGACAGTCTGGATGACCTTGAAGATCGGCTCCGATGGCTCCGTTCCGAAAGAAGAGGTGAAGCCGGAGCCGAGAGTATCGGCTCCAAGGAAGGAGACCTCGACCTCTTCCTGGAATGAGCCATCGGAACCGATACTATAGATCCTGTCGGAGCCGAAGACTTATCGGAGCCGACAGGAAGCCTCGATGTATCGGCTCCAGCCGGAGCCGATACAGCCACCAAAGTAACGGTGTCGGAGCCGATCGGAGCCGACACCGATGCCTGTGCCACATGGGGGTCGGAACCGATCGGAGCCGACACCGAAGTGGTCAATGCAGATTCGGCACCGATAGCCATCGGTGCCAAAGGCTTTGTTAAGCCAGAATCGGCTCCAGCCGGAGCCGATCTCGACTCGGAACGAGTCGGAGCCGAGGCCGCAGGCTTAGACACAGAAGCCTGGGCCTTGGAAGATTTTGCTGATTTAGATGGAGCCGACTTAGCCGGAGAGCCCTCCGGCTTAAGAAGGCCCCTAAGTATCAGCTTGTTGCGTCTTTCCTGCAGGACTCTCTGGCTGAAGGAATGACAAATAGCACAGGAGTCCTGCAGGTGAAGAGGCCCCAGGCAATACAGGCAAGAAGTGTGACCGTCTGTCAGAGACATCTTCTGACAGCACGAGTCACACTTCTTAAAACCTGAGACCCTCTCCTTTGACATGGTGCTTACAAAACACACACACACACACCAGTCAAAAATTAACTTAAATAAAATACCAAAAGGTATTCCTATAAAACAAACACACACACCCTAACAGGGAGGGGATGGGATGGGTAAAGTTTGACTAAAAAAAATCAGAAAAGACAGGGATTTTCTGTCAGAAAATGTAAATAATAAAGTTATAACTAACAATTAAGGGTTTTTTTACAAAAAAGGGGCTTAACTATGAAAAAGTAAATCACTTACCAGGAGCTGGTAAAAGGAGGACCTCATAAGCGAAGCGGCAAACGAGATCTGGGTACTTACCGCCTTGCATCATGGGATATGGGGCTGCCTCGAGCTGGTAAAAGTGACTCTCGAGCTTAGCAAGTGCCGAGTCGGAGCCGAGGGATCGGCTCCGAACCCATCAAGCAAGAATGAAGGCGAGATTGACAACTTAACATGGAGCCTATTTCAAATTTTCAAGAACAACGTAGAGGTCCCTAGAAGGCAGAATAGGTTTCTTGAGAGGCTTGATATGAAGGATGTCTTTAAGAAATTGTTTGTCCTCAAATCTAGAGGCCAAAGGAGAATGTAAGGGCAGACAAACAGAAATTGTTGACAGGTAAGCTTTAAATGAAAAATATGTTAACCCAGCATGGACCAGATCACACAACTAAGATAGAACCAGAGGAACCTCCACAGATAGGGGGCCCTGATGGCAAGAGAGACACCAGACAGGAAATCTTTCCATTTGGATTGATTTCCTGGTAGTGGGTTTCCTAGCCTCAGAAAACAGCTGCCTTAAAGGGATCAAACCCCCATCACCCACAGTGTCAGTTGAAGTGTGGGCAAGTAAGGATGGATAAGAGACCTCTTGTCTTGTCTGAGAAGATCTACCTGGTGAGGTAACTTGTGGTGACTGCCCTTGGTCAAGTGAGAAAGAAGGGTGAACCAATGGTGTCTGGCCCAAAATGGCGTAACTAGCAAGATTTTAGAAGAGTTCTGCCTGATCGTTGCAAAACTCATGGTAAGACAGAAGAGGAGGGAAGGTGTACAGAAACATCCCCTTCCAAGGAAAAGACAGGACATCCACTTTCCAAGCCAGAGGACTTGGGACTCTGGAGCAGAACTGAGCAATATGTCTGTTCAGAGTGGAGACAAAAAGATCTACCTGAGGAATACCCCACCAATGGACAATGTCCAGAAATACACATCAGTGTATCATCCATTCGTGAGCTTGTGTACTGGACTTGTTCAAAGAGTCTGCCACTAGATTGTGCTCCAAGGGAATTTGAACTACTTGAAGAGTCACTTGATACCAAACAGCTAGATCCCAGCCCTGAAATGCTAGTCTACAAAGAAGATAGGACCTTGTACCCTCTTGCTTGTTGACATACTATTATTGTAGTATTGTTTGTGAAAGGTTTGAGGGGTCCGGGATGAAAGAGGAGATGAAAAGTCTGAAGGGCCAGAAGCAGAGCCCTCATCTCCTTTATACTGATGGGATCTGTCTTCTAATGAAGAGGCCAGAGACCGTGAACCTTGAAGGGGCTGAAAGAGGCACCCATCTCCTGTCTGAGGAGTCTGTAAAGAGCTCTTGAGATGGGACTGAAGCTTTGAAAAGAAACCTCTGTTTGAGAATAATTTGACAAATTCACTACTGAAGCTTGAGCTTGACAGGCAGGGAAGGAACTGTACTGAGAAAATCCATGGGGTGGCAATGCTGAAGCCACACTGACTTCAAGTATCGCTACAGCTTTCTCATTGGGAGCCTGGCCAGAAGGAGCGCGGGCATGATGGCAGCCATGAACCCAAAAGCCCTGAGAAAATAACTGGTCGTGACTGAAGCCGGGAGAAGAAGTGAATGGAAGAATGGCAGTGAGACAAAGGACCTTGGGGGCAGGTAGAGATGCCAGCATGTAAATGGTCTAAAGCTTGTAACTGAGGAAAATATGATCCTGAGAAGCTGTCAGTGCTGATTTCTTGAAGGTTATGGTGAACCCCAGACTCTGTAATACAGAAAGAGTGAACTGGGGATCCTGAAGCAGAGTGTTAGGGGAAGAAGCTTGAATGAAGAAATTGTCCACATAGGGAAAGATCTGACCTCCTCACAGCCTGCAAAAGCAATGACAGGAGCAAGGCATTTGATGAATATCCTTGGGGCAGTAAAGAGACCAAACAGCAAAAGAGATAACTGAAAATTCATGGAAGAAACAGAGAAATGTAAAAAATTCCTGAAAAAGGGATGGTTGGGAATATTAAAATAGGCATCCTTGAAATCCAGAGAAACCAGAAAGGCCTGGGGTAGAAGAAGGAGAAATAAAGTCTGAAGATACAACATTGAAAAGGAAGGAATCTTGAGAAAGGTGTTGAGCTGGGAAAGATCCAGAATTGGTCTCCAAGTGCCCTCCTTTCAGGCACAAAAACATTCTGAAATTAAAAACCCCTTCCTACCTTGGCAGGAGACACAGTTAGAATGGTGCCCTGAATGAAAACAAAATGGAGCACCTCTGAGAAAAGAGGAAGTTGTTCCCAAGAAGGTTGAGCAAAGTCCTAAAAGGAAGGAAGGAATTTCCAAACCATAAAATATCCCTGGTGAATAATGGACACCAATTTGGAAGAGGCAGGGAAAGATGGAGGGACAAGGGAACCTGCCTGAGGGAAGGGGAAACAAATTGTCAAATGGAACCCAGCTTGTCCCAAAAAGCAGGCTTCTGTGAGGTAGGAGTTTGAGTAGAGTTTGCAGGAGGCACACTTCTAGAACCCTTTTTCTTCCCCTTAGGTGGAGGGTGAGACTGCCTACAAACCAAAGCAGATTTGGAGGGATAATTCCTCTGAAACCTGAGAATAGGAGAAATAAAAACATGTTTCAACTCTTGCAAAGCTTTACTCTTATCCTGAAGAGACCTGAAAATTTCAGCGGCAGTACCAAAAAGATTTTTATTATCCAAAGAAGTATCCAATACCTTAGCCTTAATGTCATCAGACAAAACCAAGAACAAAGCCTCAAAACTGAACCAAAGGCAGCAGTCCTGGAGGAGGAATCAACTTTATTGTAACTGCATTCAATAGACTGGTCAGCAACTTGGGAGGTACAGCACAACAAAGAAAGGGCAGAAGCCTTCCCCTCAGAGTCAGGAATGTCAGAAACCACTTTGGGACCCTAAGAAAGGAGGACCAAACATACCTAGTCATATGCATCTGGTGGGAGGAGACATAATGGTTAAGGTGCTTACCTTAAAGACACAAAGTGCAGGATTTGACCCTCATGAGGTAACTGGCTAGGCTTCAAATGGCCCAAAAGAGCAGTTAGCCTAGTACTAATCTAATCTAATCTAATCTAATCTAATCTAATCTAATCTAATCTAATCTAATCTAATCTAAATGTTGGCACAAAAAGATAAAGTGGCAACAGTATATACCTTTTTGCCCAACCTCTCTATAGCACTACTATTCTTATCTGAAAGGAACAGTTTGGTAGAGGGCAAAAGCTGGAGGGCTTGTCAGAAGAGACAGATACTACAGAAGGGCATTTATAAAGAAAATTATAATCCTCAGGCACTTTATAAAATGTATTGGGTTTCTTGGGTGCAGGAGGCTGAGAATCAGGGGCCAGAGAAGCTGTTGTAAAGGTATCCAGAAGGGCAGCCAGAAAAGAATGAACAGCCGATGGCTTATGGGACTCCATTTGGAGGAGCTCATAATACCTTTTTTGAATGTCAGAGACTTGAGAACATCCCACTTAAAAAACTAAATCATGCAGGCAGTAGTACCCCCAAAGTAGAGCTCCTCCAGAGAGGAATCTGGGCTAATAGAGTCTTCTTCCTCTGAAGCACAGTCCAAGGGGGAAGGAATTTTAGAAGAGTAAGCCAGTGACTCTTCCCCTGAATCCAGATCCTCATCCGAAGAATCCATTTCTCTATGTCTTTTAAGAGGAGTGAAAGACCAGGGAGGAGAATGTACAGACACCCACTGAGGAGGCTTTAAAGCCAAAGCATTGAATAACCCCTGAGTAAAATCCTGCCACTTACATTTGAGATCCTTAACTACAGGGAACATATGCTTGTTTTTCTGTTTATTATTTTTCTGAAGGACATTTGCACAAAACACCCTCAGAGAGTCACACCCCTGGTGACATTCAATAAGTGTAGTAAGACTATCCTTATTAACTAAGATCTGTAGAATCCCTCTCGGTCCCTAAGATATAATCAGCCAAGGGACCCCCTCAACATCAAGAGCAGATGTTTGTAAAGCCTCCAAGGATGTGTGAGAAGTCGGATCCATGCTGGTTGCCAATGAGTCAGCAGAGGAATCTGAAGCAACCACCCGACAATCCTCTGGGCTTTCACTAGCCTTGAGAGAAACATTTTGGGGGAGGCTGGACAGCAGCCATATCAGACATAAGTTTTTTGACCTTTTTCTTGGCAGATAGCTGACCCTTGGGGCGGGAAGATTCTGTCATAGCACTGTGAGCCAACAGCTTAAGAAGTTGGTTTTTCAAAGTAAATAAATAAAGTGGAGAGATAACCACGTAGCGTCTTAAGGATGAAAGCCTGGCAGATAGAGTACTGTGCATCGTCATGGGAAGCACCCAAACAGAAAATGCACTGGTAGTGACAGTCTTTATGGGGAATCTGCCTCCCACACTGACATTTTCTCTTTCTGGATAATATGAAATCCAATAGCACTAAAGAAAAAAGAAAGCTCAGAAGAAACCACAACAGGACACTTATCTGAAATGCGGCTTGGTAACCAGCACAGCAGAAGGGTGTTCAGACCGACATTCAACAATGGTGTTTGAACTGTCAGCAAAGAAATTCTGAGTGTTTGTGTCCATATTTCATTGTTATGCCTTACACCTTGTGCAGAGAGCACACATGTGATGTACAATGCTTATAAGTACTAAAAGGCCTTGGTATACTGGGCTGGATATTGGGCTATCCTTGGCAAGAAATCTCTTAGGTAATGAATACTGCAACAATAATATGGAAAAACATCTGTTTTAATGCAAAGGCAAGTCCTGAACTAGCCTGACAAACAGTCAGTACATAAGAATGAAAAAAGTTATGTACTCACCATAACATTACATCTGTGCTATCCATTTTCATTCTTCTTCAACAATTGTGTTTGGATCCACTCCTCAGATCTGACTCTGCCATTACTAAAGCTCGTGGCCACCAAAAAGTCTTGAGCCCCTACATCTCCCATTATGCGCCATCCCTAACACTCCTCAGATCTTGTTTGCTGTTATATAGTGACAAAAAAAAAAAAAATATATATATATACAGAGAGAGAGAGCTCTATGGGTCTACTTCAGAAGACTGAAAAAACAAGACTGAGTCCCAAAAGACTGAAAATTCAAAACACTGAACACATTTTTAATGCATGGGGCAAGCCCACCTGCACCCCTCACACACCTGCTAACTATATATACCAACTCCACGATCACTCCACAGGGGAATCAAGGCCTATATAGCCAAAGATAGATAATTCCTCTCGATCCTTCAGGAGGGGGAAGGAGGGTGGGATGCAAGAAGGAAGGTGAGATCAAGGACAAGAAACATGGAACATTATGGTGAGAAATAACTTCTTTATGTTAATATTTTATGTTGTCCCTACCTCACCTTCCTTCTTGTTGGTTGGGACTGTGTCTCCAACACCATCTTCTTGGGTGGCTCAATGGAATAGACTCTTTAGAACCGTGGAACCAAACGATGCCCTGTTCCGGGAGGCCACATCTACTTTGCAATGAGTGATGAAGGTATGGGGATTAACCCACGTAGCTGCTGTACAAATTGAGTCTAAAGGTAATCTGGCCTAAAAGGCAGTAGAGGAAGACAAGGCCCTGGTTGAGTGTCCTTGAATTTTCCCTGGTAGGTATTTGTTCTGTGAGTTATAGACATAAGTAATGGTGTCTGAAAGTCATTTTGATAAAGTTACTTTTGATACTGAAGTTCCCTTTTTGTTTTCTGCAAAGGATACAAACAATTGGTCAGAATTCCTGTATCCTATGCAAGTAAAAATGTAATTGTCTATGAACATCCAGTTGGTAGAGTTTATACTCTGCCTTGTTGCCATGGTTCGGAAAGAATACAGGTAGTTCTACTGAATGATTCAGATTGAATTCTGAGCAAACTTTTGTTAGAAAGGTGGGGTTGGTTCTGAGAGAAACCCTATCTTTGTGAAAAATTAAATAAGGGGGAAGAATGGCTAGAGTTTGTAATTCTGATTACCCTCCTAGCTGAGGTAATGGTGATGAAAAAAATAATTTTCCAAGTCAAAAAATTTAGAGAACAAGAACTAGCCGGTTGGAACAGAGGAAGAATCAAGGCAGTTAGGACTAAATTTAGATCCCAAGGAGGAAGTGGTTCTCTTATTGGGGGGTCTCTAAAGGATAGTGCCCCCAAGAAAAGCTTTGCATAGCCTGTGGGACATAACGTTGAAACTCATTTCTCCTACATGAGAGTTGGAAATAGCAGCCAATTGAACTTGGATAGCTGCTGCTGCCACTCCCTGGTTAAAACTTTCAGCGAGGAATTCTAGGATCTTTTAAATAGGTGCAGTAAAAGGATCAATATTATTTTTGGCTGACCAACAAGAGAACCGTTTCCATTTGTTAGTATACAGTTTTCTCACTGAGGATTTGTGGGAGGAAATTGGAATATGTTGCACTGCCGGGGAGATGTCAGGGCGCCTGGCTAAGATGGGAAGTGGAGAAAACAAACTGTCAGCTTGAGGGTCTGTAAGGAAGGGTGGAGTGTGCCTGATTGATGTATCAGCAGATCCAGAACTGGGTCCAGAATACAAGGCTCCTCCTGAAGATGGGGCCATAGAAATAGGAAACAGATTTGACGAGACTAGTAGGGGGCAATGAGTATTAGCTTGCAACCCACCACTTTTGCTTTCTAAAGAACCTTGGGTATCAGAGGGAATGGGGGAAAGGCATACAGAAGTCCCAGGGGCCAATCGTGAACAAGTGCATCCCTGGGTTGTTGTCCCGGTGGGGGGACTAGGGCGAAGTAGCTGCTGAATTTGGCATTGATGGATGTGGCAAAAAGATCGCAGCAAGGCTGGCCCCACTTGTGAAAACTCTGGTTTGCAATATCCTGATTCAGGGATCACTCATGACACATAAGAATAACCCTGCTTAGCTTGTCTGCTATCATGTTGGATTTCTCCAGAATGTGTGTCGCAATCAGAAAGCATTGGGAAGACATCACCCATTGCCATACTCTTAGAGCTTCTCGACACAAGGGATAGGATCTGCTTCCACCTTGCTTGTTGCTGTACCATACCACTGACATGTAGTCAGTCTGAATTGCAATCATCCCCGTGAGGAGAGAGAGCTGTGAAGTGCTTGCAATGCCAGGAGCACCACTCATCTCGAGAACATTTATGTGCAAGTAGTACTCGTGTTGTTGCCAAGTCCCATGAACAGTCTGTCCCAGATAATGCCCCCCCACCCTATCTGGGAAGCATCCGTGGTCACTGTGGCCACTAGTTGGGGGAGGACGAATGGTATACCCATTGTCAGCTGCATGGACTGGAGCCACCATTTTAGGTCCTTCTTGCAGGTCTCTGTGATGAGACTTTCATGGGACATGGGTAGATCTTGCATAGACCATTGAGTAAACAGGAGCCACTGCAATAACCTCATGTGGAAGCACGTCAAAGCAACTAGCATTGCTGCTGCCGGCATTGAGCCCAGGACTTTCAGAACAAATCTTGCTTGAGTCTTTTTCCTCCCGATTAAAACTGCAACCTGGTGTCGAATGGTCAATACCCTCTCCTGAGGCAATTTTGCTATCATGTCTTTGGTATCTAGATCTGCCCCTATAAATGTAATATATTGACAAGGCAACAAGGCAGGCTTTTTGTAGGTTATAGTGATGCCTAGCTGGGAGCAGAGGCATATTGTGGTGTCCCTTGTCTTGGTTAGTCGATGCTCAGTGGTGGTGGTAAGGAGCCAGTCGTCCAAATACAGAATCACCCGGAATCCTAGATGCCTCAGAGGAGCAGTGACTACTGCAATGCATTTGGTGAACACCCTGGGGGCTGTGGTGAGGCCAAAGGGCAGAGCTCTGAACTGGTAGTGACTGACTCCCAGCCAGAAGTGTAGAAATCTCCTGGATTGCCTGTCCATCTTGATAATGTAGTACATATCTTGGAGAACGATGGAGCGCATCCAATTGTCCTTTCCTGGGAAGGGAAGTATGGACTGCAGTGTCACCATCCAGAACTTTGTCTTCTTGACAGACTTGTTGAGTTTGCCGAGGTCCAAAATGGGCTTACAGTCCCCTGTTTTCTTTGGTCCTAAAAAGAACCTTGAGTAAGTTCCAGACCCGATTTGGTCTGCAAGGACTTCTTGGATGACTCGTTTTCTTAGCAACCTTTGAACTTCTAGGGTTGCTTGTTCCCTTAGATTGGGTAGCACATCTGGGATTGATTTTTGATTCCTGGGAAGAGGTGGCATGGAGAAAGGAATACTGTATCCCCTGCATATTATCGACTGTACCCATGTATCTTTTGTGATATTTTGCCAGGCTTCTGGGTACAGTGACAATCTTCCCCCAACTGCCTCCAGACGTGGACAGGTGGGCCTCCTTTCAGGAGCACTGGATGGGCCTACCAGAAAACGTATCTCTGTCACTCTGACTCTGTGGACCCCCTCTGCCATGAGGGCAGTGTCTTCCATTATTATTCCCCCCTCTGCCCCAGGGGGAAAAAAATCACCATGTGCATTGGGCGAAGCTCCCTGGGATTTCCAGAACCACATTTTTCCACCTTTTTGACTTTTGAGATAAGGTCTAGAAGGTGTGGAAAAATGTACTCCCATGGCAAAGAGAGTCTTGCCATCCTGCTCGCACCTGGAAAGAGTCTCCTTTACTTTAGGCCCGAACAATGACGAGCCATCAAAAGGGGTGTTAGTAAAGGAGGACTTGAAGGGCTCCGCAAATTGATAAAGGTGCATCCAGGAATGACTCTGTAAGGCAACTCCTGTGCATACAACCCTGCTCGCTCCATTGGCTGCATGGGAAATAAGCCGCATGGAGGAGTTAACTACCGAGGATAAGGTCACAAGCTGAGAAGCAGTTCTTTCTGCAGCTCCCGTAGCTGTAGGATATCTCCTAGCTCTTTCTGGAGATCCCTCTGAAGCCGGGTGAAATGGGATAAATAATTCAGTGACCTAAGAGTAAAGACTGCTGAAGAAAAGACACGGTTCCTGAATCTGTCCATCATATGGGACTCTTTGTTCAGTGGATGGACAGAAGTAGAGGTCTCTGCTAATTCCTTCTTAGTGGTTGCCGCTACCACCATAGCATCAACTGGCACACCCTTGGTCAGGAAAGATTTGTCATCTGGTGCAGTTATGAACTTATTGGGACTCCGCGGGACTGGTTCCATCTATTCTGGAGAGCTCCACACCTTTCAACTTACTACCCCTAGGAGCAGGTCAAAGGTCGGAGACACCCAAGAGGTGGAGGGTTGGGAACCGAATGTATCCAGGTACACGGACTCATCTTCAGAAGGGGAAAGGGACTTCCAGCCACCCTTCTGCTTGAGGATTTCCAGGATGTCTGAGAATCAGACATCCTCAGAGGGGAACCCTTCTGAGTCCTCCAAGTCCGTGTCCGATGTCAGGGGCTCAGGGGAGTCCACATGCTTCCTCTTACATGTCCTTTTCCGAGGGACCTCTTCAGGGGGGTGCTCTGGGGAGGTTTCAAAAATAGGGTGTCACCCAATGGGGCATCCTGAGGCATTGGTTCCCTATGCTTAGAATGTAGGGGTGGTGAGAGGGAAGACACTGGCTCCATAGGGGATGGAATTGCTGAAGCTGAGGGAGGAGCTGTCTGAGAGGACAGTACACTTCTCATCACCTCAAAGGCTCAGAAGAGTTGAGAGACCTCTCCCATACTGAGGATGATGGCTCTGAGGTCGATGTGGGAGTCGAGCTCACCTGTGCTGAAGCTTCAAGAGGGAGAGTGGGGTCGGACAAGGGTCTGATGCCACTCCCCCCCTCGGAACAGACAAGGAAGTGTCACTCCCAGATCCCTTGATAGTAGGAGGTATAGAGGAGATCGGAGCAGATGTTGTAACCGAGAGACCGGAGGTTTTTAGAACCAACGGTTCCAACACAATGACTTCCATGCACTCTGGCTCCAAGCTCAAGTGAGTCGAAGGCGGAACAGATGATCCAGGAGGTTGAATAGTCGGGCTCCACATCCATATGGGCTGGGTTCAATAAGATTTTGGCGAGAACCGGTGTTTTGAGTAGCCTCTTCACCACCCTCTCCACATCATCATCTGAAAGGCTCCTGGATGACCAAGAGGAGTAGGTGGATGATCAATGACTGCCTGCCACAGACTGGAGAAGTGGTGACTGTGGAGCATACTGCACCAGTTCCAAAGAACAAGACCAAGTTCTTTTGTGACTCCTAGACAGTTCCGAGGACACTGATGGAACCGCAGGAGATAAAGTCTTGCCAGACCCGAGAGGTTTCGGATCCGATGAACTGGAAGATTTCTCTCTCTGTTTCGATGACTCTGAGGTCGAACCTGATGGAGATGTCAGTTTGGAGGATTTTTCTGGTTTTCTTGCCTGATTCCCTTCTATTGGTGTGTCAAAGGGCCCTTTTAGTAAGCCTCTCATTATAAGTTTGTTTTTGTGCTCCTGCAGGACTCTGGAGCTGAAGGCAAGACAAATGGAACACGAGTCCTGCAGGTGCACCACTCCCAGGCAATAAACACAGCTCATATGTCTGTCAGTCAGGGACATTTTTTGGGAGCATGAGTCACACTTATTGAATCCAGAAGGTTTGGATTCTTTGGGTGCTTCTTTAGACATTGTTGAAAGCACAAACAGCAATAACAAAATACACTATAGCTATAGGTATCAAGAAAAAGAGAAATCTACAACTCTACAATAACACTATATCTAATTTTTTTTTTTTACAAGTAACAGAAGGGGGAGAGCCTTTAAGTTTAACGACAACTCCCCCAACTGAGGAGAGCCTCTAACTTAAATGGCTAACTCCTTAAGCAGAAAGGGAGAAGGAGGGAATAAGAGGAAACCCTCTAACTGAAAGCAGGCCAAGAGCTAGGGTGACTCCTCTAAGTAAAAACTGATTTGTAAGGGAGGGGATAGGCCTGAAGGAAAAACGATGACCTGAACAACAACAATAACAACCAAAACAGAGATAGGGATCCTAGAACTGCTACTAATTTATAGAAAATATTTCCTTAAAGATGTTAAGATTTTAGTACAGAATTTAATAAGAAAAATCAAAAACTTAGCCTCAGCCAGTCTCCAGCAATCTTGACGGTTCAAATGGCAAACGAGATCTGGGTAACTAGCGCTAGGCATGATGGGATAAAGTCTAGCCTCAAGCCAGTGGAAGCTCTCGAGCTTTAGAATATGGCCAAGTCAGAGCCGAGGATCGGCTCCGAACCCAACCAACAAGAAGGAAGGCGAGATAGGGATAACATATTATATATTCACCTTTGTTTGAAAATTTGGGAAAGAAACTGGTAAATTAATTGGCTGATTGATACTAGCTTCTGACACCACCTTAGGAAGTAAAGGAATGTTGGTATGTAATGTCATTTTATCCTTATGAAAAATCAAGTAAGGAGATTTAGATGATAAAGCTTGAAGTTCTGAGATTCTTCTAGCAGAAGTAATGGCCACTAGAAAAATAGTTTTCCAGGTTAAGAATTTAAGTTCACATATAGCTGCTGGTTCAAATGGGGTTTGAATTAAGGTTTGTAGTACCAAATTTAAGTTCCATGGTGGAGTTGGATCTTTATATGGTGGTCTGAGCAGGAGGGCGCATCTTAAAAAGGCTTTACAAAGTTTAGATGAGGCCAAGGAGGAACTGTCAAATCCTGTGTGAAAATTTGAAATTGTTGCTAAATGGACTTTGATTGTTGAGTAACTAGCTCCCAAATTAAAAACTGTTGCCAAAAATTCCAGGACACTGCACAGGAGCTGAAATGGGATCAATGTGCTTTTGTTGTGCCCAAAAAACAAATTGTTTCCATTTGCTTCTGTGAAGTTTTCTTGTGGAAGCCTTATGTAAAGATAGAAGTATACAACAAACTAGGGAAGAGAGCACTGTCTGTCTACATATCAAGGGAATTGGAGAAACCATGCTGTTAGCTTGAGGTTTGAAATATCTGGATGTGTCATGCCTGTTGGGTGAAACATGTGGTCTGGAATTGGATCCAGAATCCAAGGTGGATACAGCAGATGAGGCCAAAGGAAGGGAAACTAAATCTGTTGAGGCCAGTAAGGTGCAATGAGGATAACCTTGCTCTTCAACTGTGAAGTTTCTGTAGAAATTTGGGAATTAGGTGAATCGGTGGACAAGCAAAGAGAAGACCAACGGGCCAATCATGGAGTAGAGCATCTCTCAGTGATTCACCCTGTGGGGGGATAAGGGTGAAGAAGCTGCTGGATTTGTTGTTTAGGAGAGATATAAAAAGATTGTAGCAAGGCAGGCCCCATTGACTGAAAATAATCATATCTGTCACTTTCTTGTTGAGAGACCACTCATGGGATAGTAAAATGGACTGTTCAGTTTGCAGCTATCAAACTGGACTTCCCGGGAATGTGTGCTGCTATTAGAAAGTGGTTGGAAGTGGTTGCCCATTGCCAAACCCTGAGGATTTCTCAACACATGGGGTTCCCCCTTGTTTGTTGATGTACCAAACTGCTGACATTTTGTCCATTTGAATCTCAATTGTCCCAAAAGGCAGAGAGTCATGGAATGCCTGCAATGCTAACAGCACTGCTCTCATTTCCAGAACACTGATATGCATTTTGGCCTCTTTGTGGGACCAAGTGCCTTGGACTGTCTTTCCCAGGAAGTGCCCCCCTTCAATATGGGATTTGAGTTGAGGGAGAATGAAGGGATGACCTTGTAAAATTTGATCTGACTGAATCCACCACCAAAGGTAATTTTTGCATGCACAGGTTATTTTTATTTGAGCTGACATGGGCTGGTAGATAACTGACCACAGTTTTGACAGTATCCACTGAAGAATTCTCATATGAAATCTTGCAAGGAGAACTAGAACTATGGCTGCTGACATTGACCCGTGGGCTTGTAGAATCAATTGAGCTGAAATTGTGGTACTGAATACAATCTTTTTGACCTGGAATCTGATAGTACTCTTAAGAGGGGAAGAGAAGCTGTCATTGATTCCATATTGAACACTGCTCCTATAAATTCCAGTGTTTGAGATGGCTCCAAATGAAACTTGTTGTAGTTTATAGTTATCCCCAGGTTAAAACAAGTCTGGAGCACCTGATCCCATGCTTTTAGTAGTAGATGCCTGGTCAGGGTAGTAATGAACCAGTTGTTTAACAGAAACACTCAGAATCCATATAGTCTCAAGGGAGCGTACCACTGCCACACATTTGGTGAACACCCTGGGGGCTGTGGTGAGGGCAAAGGGCAGTGCCCTGAACTGATACTGACTGACTCCCAGCTGGAAGCATAGGTACCTTCTTTATTGTCTGTTCATTTTTATATGACAGTACACATTCTGAAGGTCTACTGTGCACATCCAATTGTCTTTGCTCAAAAAGGGCAGAATGGACTGAACCATGTCCATCCGAAACTTTGTGTGTTGAACTGACTTGTTCCCTTAGATCACCCTGGCTGCTGTGCGTTCCTGCCGCTGGAGACTTGTAGAAGTCTCTTCTGCCTAGTGACCACCTGTAGGTCTGGGATTGAATACCCTACCTAAGTCTCCTGCCTCATACCCTACCTAGGGACCAAAACTTTACATTCTCTGGAAAAGCCTCCTCCCATACAGACGCAAGAAACTCTTCTGCCTAGTGACCACCTGTAGGTCTAGGATTGAATACCCTACCAAAGTCTCCTGCCTCATACCCTACCTAGGGACCAAAACTTTACATTCTCTGGAAAAGACTCCTCCCATACAGACGCAAGAAACTCTTCTGCCTAGTGACCACCTGTAGGTCTGGGATTGAATACCCTACCTAAGTCTCCTGCCTCATACCCTACCTAGGGACCAAAACTTTACATTCTCTGGAAAAGCCTCCTCCCATACAGACGCAAGAAACTCTTCTGCCTAGTGACCACCTCTAGGTCTGGGATTGAATACCCTACCTAAGTCTCCTGCCTCATACCCTACCTAGGGACCAAAACTTTACATTCTCTGGAAAAGCCTCCTCCCATACAGACGCAAGAAACTCTTCTGCCTAGTGACCACCTGTAGGTCTGGGATTGAATACCCTACCTAAGTCTCCTGCCTCATACCCTACCTAGGGACCAAAACTTTACATTCTCTGGAAAAGCCTCCTCCCATACAGACGCAAGAAACTCTTCTGCCTAGTGACCACCTGTAGGTCTGGGATTGAATACCCTACCTAAGTCTCCTGCCTCATACCCTACCTAGGGACCAAAACTTTACATTCTCTGGAAAAGCCTCCTCCCATACAGACGCAAGAAACTCTTCTGCCTAGTGACCACCTGTAGGTCTGGGATTGAATACCCTACCTAAGACTCCTGCCTCATACCCTACCTAGGGACCAAAACTTTACATTCTCTGGAAAAGCCTCCTCCCATACAGACGCAAGAAACTCTTCTGCCTAGTGACCACCTGTAGGTCTGGTATTGAATACCCTACCTAAGTCTCCTACCTCATACCCTACCTAGGGACCAAAACTTTACATTCTCTGGAAAAGCCTCCTCCCATACAGACGCAAGAAACTCTTCTGCCTAGTGACCACCTGTAGGTCTGGGATTGAATACCCTACCTAAGTCTCCTGCCTCATACCCTACCTAGGGACCAAAACTTTACATTCTCTGGAAAAGCCTCCTCCCATACAGACGCAAGAAACTCTTCTGCCTAGTGACCACCTGTAGGTCTGGGATTGAATACCCTACCTAAGTCTCCTGCCTCATACCCTACCTAGGGACCAAAACTTTACATTCTCTGGAAAAGCCTCCTCCCATACAGACGCAAGAAAGTATGTCCTTCAGCTCTTCCAGCTCTTCTGCCTAGTGACCACCTGTAGGTCTGGGATTGAATACCCTACCTAAGTCTCCTGCCTCATACCCTACCTAGGGACCAAAACTTTACATTCTCTGGAAAAGCCTCCTCCCATACAGACGCAAGAAACTCTTCTGCCTAATGACCACCTGTAGGTCTGGGATTGAATACCCTACCTAAGTCTCCTGCCTCATACCCTACCTAGGGACCAAAACTTTACATTCTCTGGAAAAGCCTCCTCCCATACAGATGCAAGAAAGTATGTCCTTCAGCTCTTCCAGGTTTCTCAGCATTGTGTAAGCTTTTGTAACCCTCAGCTATTGTCAATCTCTAAGCAAGTTCTGCCAGCAGCTGGCCTTAGCTTCCCCCTTCCCTTCGACCACCAGCAACCTTTAGATACTCTATTTTACCTGATTCTCTCCACTTCCTCTAGCCCTGTTAGTAGTCCTGGTAGCAATTACCTGCTGAGTCCACTAGGTGGCTCCCTTCTACTAAACTTGCTTATCCTTGCCTACTTTTTATTCTACTTTCTAATTCCTATATTTCCCACTATCTGCTAGCCTTTTTGTGTAGTTTCCACCCTTTTCCTCTCTCTGATATTCTCAGCCTTGCCCAACTTAGTCCTTATGTCCTAGGATTACTTACCTTACTATCAGCATCTTACTGATTGTTTTTCCACTCAAACTCTTCTTTGGCTCTTCCCGCTCCGTTCGCCCTGCGGGCTCACTCCGCTCCCCACCCTACCCCCAATTCCCACCCACCCCCAGGGGTCCTAAACTTATAGTTCTTTAGCCACACCCCTACTCCCTCCTACCCTATTACTCTCCTTCCCGCCAAATTGTTGCATACCCTTAACACACCCCTTCCACTCCCCCTTTCTCTTTCTCTGCCCTATGACCATACCACTTCTATTTACCTTTCTCCACTACTTATACTTCTCACTTTACACATCCCCTTTCCTCTCCACCATTCATTCTCTATCTACCTATTAGAATCCATTCTTATTTTCCAACTGCTTTAAACAGATCTACTACTCCCTCTATTGCGTACCACACTTATTTCTCTCCCCTTTGTACTTTCCTCTCTGCTTCTTCACTTCTCTTATTACTAAATTATGTCTCCCTACATACTAACTATGCCTTCACTCTCAGTCTTAATGTTGACCACCCTTCTCTCAACATACCATCTCACATCTTTTGAAATTTCACTTAACAACTATCTTATCTCCTCACAAAAACACACTTCTTCAACACTCACTTTCACTCCTTACCCTAATGTTAATTCCACCCCTAGCTATCTTCTATCTAAATTCCACAGGCAACATCACCTCACCTACCCCCTACTATCTAGCAAAAAAACAAAAACCCTAATAATTCAAAAGAGGAACTACTTAACCATACTAGCTAATCCTACCCTACAAGATGGAGACATCCACCCCAACCCTGGCCCTATCTCACCACCCCCCCAAAACTGCTCAACTAACCTCAATAATAACTTCCTTATAGGACACCTAAACATCCAAAGCATAAACAATAAAATACCCTTAATCCACGCCCTCTTAGATATCCACTCATTTGACATTCTCTGCCTCTCTGAAACCTGGCTAAACCCAGGCACAAAAGACTCAGAGATTATACCTCAAGGTTATAACATAGTAAGACAGGACCACTTAAAACGCAAGGGTGGTGGAGTAGCAATACTGTTTAAAAATCAACTGAACATCTCCACTCAACCAGCATACCCAAACCAAAATAGCAAAACAGAAGCCATCATTATTAAACTCCAACTTAATAACAAAAAATCCATTTACATTATCTCTTTGTATCTTCCCCCAGGTAACAACATTCCAATATTAGAAGACTTTCTAAGTTGGGTTTCTACCACCTACCCCCAAGAAACCATAATTCTCGGCGACGTTAACATAGACTGGAACACTATTAATGCTGACAATCCCTCCTCTCATATTAACCAACATGGTTTCTCACAAACTATTACCTCAACTACAAGAGTCAATAAGCCCAGTAAGAGAGAGAGTATACTGGACTGGATACTCACAAATAAAGCTAACAAACAATATAAAGTAGGGACTATGCCTGACAACATCAGCGACCACTGCCTAACCTACATCACTAGACAAAAATCAGAATATGTTAACCTTCCAAATGCAAGACTAATTCGATCTTTCAAGCACTTTAACATAGACCTTTTTAAAACTGAACTGAGAGCATGTAATTGGAATTGCTTAAAATCACTTCCCCTGGAGGAAGCAGTACTATTCTTTAATACTACATTCTTATCAATACTTGATAAACATGCTCCAGAACGCTCTATTAGAATAAAGACCAAATCTGCCCCATGGCTGACCACCAATACTAAAAAACTTATGCATGCTAGAAACTCAGCATGGACAAAATGGAGATGCGATAGACTAAACCCTGATTTAATTAATTTCCGCCAGCTTAGAAATCTAGCAAAAAAATCAATACTCTCTGACAAGAAAAACTTCTACTGTAAACTTCAGGAAACTCATATTAACAACTCTAAACAGTTCTGGTCATCAGTAAATAGACTTCTTTCCCCAGGAACTGCTAAAACTCCTTCCCCTCTAAATGCTGACCCAGACACCCCTCTCCAGACTGCTAATGCCTTCAACTCTTTTTTCTCTGAAACGATTCAATCCCTAGCCAAACAAATGAACCCTAATAACTCTCATATACCAACTAACAAAACTAGCTCCCTTTTCAACTTCTCTCTAAAACCTATATCTACCTCTTTCATCTTCAAACTCATTCATATACTGAAACCCTGCACCCCTTCTGCTGACAAACTCCCTTCTCTTTTCCTTCAGAAAGCTGCCAAAGAAATTGCATATCCTATATCCTTACTTATCAATAGAACTATCCAAGAAGGAACCATCCCTGATATCTGGAAAGTCTCCTATATTATCCCACTGCACAAAGGTGGTAACTCCCTTGACCTTTCAAACTTTAGACCAATTGCCCTTCTCTCACCCCTAGCAAAAATTATGGAAAAATGTATTCATCAGCAACTTGTACACTATCTCTCCCGTCACAACATAATAGCAAACTGCTAGCATGGTTTCAGACCCCACCACAGTACCACCACTGCCCTTCTATCCTTTGTAGATACCATCAACAAAAATCGAAACAACAATACTCTCTCCTCCGCTCTTTTCATTGATCTCTCTAAAGCTTTTGACATGGTCAACGACTCTCTTAATTAACATTCTTGAATCTCTATCTTGTGATAAACTAGCCACTGACTGGTTTAAATCTTATCTTAACAACAGACAACAAGCAGTAATATGGGAAAACCATATCTCATCACTCCTGCCTATCTCCATCGGAGTTCCCCAGGGCTCCATTCTGGGCCCACTTCTGTTTTCCCTCTTTATTAACGATCTTCACACTGCTATCCCACAAGCTACCTGCATACAATACGCAGATGATTCTACCCTTATCTGCTCAGCAACCTCCTCTACTGAACTGAGCTCAGTGACCCAAAATACCTTTAACACAGTAGAAACATGGTTTTCTAGACGGTTTCTCCTACTAAATGCCAAAAAAACTAAACTCCTCCTCTTCTCCCCCACCACTCGGTCTCCCCCTTTAAACTTTACCATTTCTTCAAATAATGGCACTATCATCTCACCTGATCCAACTACTAAACTCTTAGGAATAACCATTGACAACAATCTTTCCTTCGATCAGCACATTAACAACACCATCAAGATTGTAAACAGAAAAATTGGATCCCTTTATCGCATCAAACCTTTTCTAACCCCAGCAACCAGAATCAAAATTGCACAATCTCATCTCCTATCTACTCTCCTCTACGCTTCCCCCATTTACACAAACCTTAAGAAAATCAATCTAAATAAACTTGTAACTTGCTATAACAACATAGCTCGCTTCGCCACTAGTAACCCATTTAGGACCCACCATTGTATAAACCTAAAACAACTCGGCTGGCTCGAATTTCAAAACTACCTAATAATTCCTCAACTCACTATAGCCCACAACATATTACACCTACCTGACAACACCCCAATACTCTCTCAACTTCTAATCCCTTACAACAATCTGAACTCACTTTGCTCCTCTAGTAAACTCATGACAAAATCAATAAAGGTAAACAATGCAGTAGGTGTTTCCCTATTCACTAACACTATAGGTAAAACTTGGAATCTCTTACCTAGTGACATAACTTTGACTCAATCCCTGCCACAATTCAAACAGAAAATTAAACTTTACTATCTAAATCATTGGCTTTGTTCCTGCAGCACACCTGACTAACCTTTTTCTCATACTCTATTTTCCCCTTCTCTCTCCTTATGCACTACCTGTCTCATTTCTCCTCCTTTTACTCATCTAATCTAACTAAGTATATGTTAGGTAAAATTGTTGACATGTAATGAACTGCATATTGGAAATTTGTTTCTCTTTGAAATTATCTTTCGCTCTATGTGTTCTTATGACTTCCAATTGTTGCTATTTCTTAAGAGTAATGATTTTTTTTTTTATGTAATGTATTTAGTATTTTAGTGGAGCTTTTCTCCTCGGGCCTCTGCTGAAAATGGACATGTATCCAACCAGACTAGCCCGGTCAACAAATGTAAAATAAAATAAAATAAATAAATAAAATAAAAGATACTGAGATCCAGAACTGGCCTCAAGTCCTCTGCTTTCTTTATTACTAAAAAGAATCTTGAGTAAGTTCCAAATACTATTTGTCCTGGTGGGACTTCTTGGATGACTCTCTTTTTCTAGCAGCTTTTGAACTTCTATGCTGCTGATTTCCCCTGACTCAGTGGTACATTAGGAAGTTTATATAGAGGTGGAGGTGGAAGGGAAAAGGGAATTATATAAACTCTAGATATAATCTTCTACACCCAAGTATCTTTTATGATTTCTAGCCAGACTCTCTGATGCAGAGAAAAATGACCCCCAACTGTCTCCACAGTGGGACAATCAGGCCTCCTTTCAGGAGTGCTGATAGGGACTATCATAAAAAGAATCTCTAGACCCTTGTTCTGCGGGCCTCCTCTGCTGCTCAGGTGGAGTTTCCATTTGAGTTCCCCCACCCTCTGCCCCTGAGAGAACTATCTCCATATGGATCTTGGAAAGGATCATGGGATTTCCTGAACCACATTTTTCGACCACCTCTCTGACTCCTTGAAAAGGTTCTTTGAGTGGTCGATAAACATACACCCACTCCAGAGAGCGTCTTTCCATCCTTTTCACAATCGGAGAGTGTGTTCTTCACTTTCTGTCCAAACAGGCAACTGCCATCAAATGGACCACTGATAAATGAGGACTTGAAGGGCACTGCAAAATCACACAAGCACATCCAGGCATGCCTCCTTATGGATATGCCTGAATCAGCTGCCCTTGAGGTACCTTCAGCCACATGCGAGATAAGCCTCATGGATGAGTTAGAATTAGATAATAGGGTAGCCAGCTGTGATACGACAGATGGCTGAGCCTCAGTAGTGATGGATCCTGAAATAGAATTTAATAGTTCTTTTATCAATTCCCTTTGAAGCCTTGCAAAATGGGCCAAGTAGTCCAGCAATCTGACAGCAAATGTCGCTGAAGCATACACATAACCAAATCTGTCCAGTGCCCTAGACTCCTTGTTAAGGGGATGGACAGAGGAAAAGGCACTGCCTTGCGCCAAAATTCATTGCTTACAGGTGGTGCCAGAATCTGATCTGGTCTCTTTGGGACAGGTTCAGTTGTGTGAGGCTCCTTTCACACCAGCTGACAGATTAAAATCAATGAGCTCATCAGTAGGCAGAATCATCCAGAAGGTAGATGGGCCAGACCCAAAAGCCTCCAGGAACACTGACTCCTCCAAGGAAGGGTTTTGGGTCAATCAACCACCCCTTTGCTTTAGGATTTCAAGGACATCTCCAAAGACGATCTCTTCAGGTGGTGATCTTGGAGACACTTTCCCTTCAAAGAAATCAGTGTCTTTGGTGATGGAGTTCTAAAGGGAATCCACATGCATCCTGTTGCACTTCCTCTTCCTAGGGGACTGTTCAGTGGTATGTTCCAGAGAAGTATCGGAAGAAACGTGATATACTGCTGGGTATCCCAGAGACTTTGGGTAGACTGTCCCTGTGGACCAGGTAATGAGGTTCAACACACATAGACATGTGGGACCCAGTTGGATGATATGAGGAAGGATGAACTGTCTATCCTGCAGGAGCAGAAAACACCCTCTACACTACTTCAAGGGCAGATCTCTCCAGATAGAAAAAAGCCAATGGAGTTGAGAAGCCAAGCTTCCAACCCCTTGGCTTCCTCTTCCCCAAAGGCAACCCACCTGAGGCAGTGGTCATAGCCAAGCTAGATAGTGTCAAAGCTCCAAGGAGCAGAGACAGCTCTGAAAACTTAAGAGTCTAGTCTAACACCTTGGATCTGACAGGGATACCTCAGCTCCAAGAGTCATCCAGATCTGAAACCATAGGAGCCAGAGTACTCACAGTAAGCTTTGGATCCAAAGAAACTAAGATCTCTGGATCCAAAGTTGATGCTCCCGGAAGACTCGGATCCAAGGGCACTGAAAGAACTGGTAGGATCGGTGAAGGAGATGAAAAAGGTGGTGTACTGCTTATAAAGGCTTCCTGACCCAATGGGGTAGGAGCCAGAATAACTTCCATCTGTATTTGAGTGCAGAGAAACTTCCTCATCATCCTCTCTACATCTGCTTCAGTGAGACTCCTGGAAGAATGAGTAGATTGGGATCTTGAGCACCAACGTACTTCTAGGAAGGAAAAAAGTATGTGGGATGGTACCGGATCCAAGGATGGGGAATATGTTGTTTTTGGTAATGGTTTCAGATCCGATGAAAGTTGGATCTGAAAAAGCAGAAGCAGCTTTTGATTCCAATTTCTTGGCCTTTTTCCTCGGTGGTTCAGTGGTATAATCCTGGGGATGTTGTACAGGATCCAGAAGGCTTAGAAGACTCTTTTGCCTTGTGCTTGGGGGTGGGGGGGTGAGCCCCACATAACACTTCAGAAAAGGAAAAAGGGAGTAATGCTTTTAATATTAATTTATTCTTCCTATCAGCCAAGGCCCTAGGATTAAAACTCTGACAAATCTTGCATTTATCATTTAGGTGCTGAGGGTCTAAACAATACACATAATGCATGAGAGTCTGAAAGCAGAATTTTATGCATGCATTCTGTACATTTTTAAACCCCAAGGGGGCTTTCTCAGATATTTCCAATTTTAATAGCAAAAAAAAACAAAAACAAAAAACAAAAGTAAGAAAAGTTTTTTTTTTTTTTTTCTTAAAGAAAGAGAAAGCAAATACCAGCAATAGTAAGACGATTACCCTGAAAAAGGGTATAAAAGACAGAACTACCAGCAATAATCAAAATGTACACTCTAAAGTGTAGAAAGGGAGGTATAAGAATAAAGAATATAATATTAAAGAATTATATGAAAAATTCACTTTTCTGAATTCCAAAAAAGGGTATCTAACTCAAGAACTAAAGGCAACTACGTCTTCATGCTAAAGCAGCAAACAAGATCTGGGGAGTTTTAAGATTGGTGCATTATGAGAAGGGGAGGAGCTCAAGAGCATTTTTGTGGCCACAAGCTTTAGTAACAGCTGAGTCAGATCTGAGGAGCGGATTTGAATCCAGTTGTTGAGGAATGAATGAAAATTGACAACATCAGATCTAGGGTTTAATATCAACAGTTAGACCAATTAAACTACAAAATGCAGTGCAAACATGTATTGGAATTATTAATATAAGCTTAAAGACCTTAGCTAAAGCATGTACAGACTGTTAAAATGATTTTAAAAAGTCAGGTCAAGAAATTAAAATACTTATCCTTCCTTCTCTATGTAATGGAACTACTAAAATGAAAGAAAATACATATGGTATAAAAGGGAAGGGATGTCAAGAACTGTTATTGATTGTGAGAGAAACTGTGGATGATACAAGTAAAAGGGAGGATGTGAAACTTATGGTAGGTGATATTAGCAAGGTATTTGATACAGTAGGAAATGATGTTTTGTAGGATGTTATGGAGCCATATGGAACAGGTAACAGAATTACGAGAGTTTGTATGTCAGCATATCAAAATAACAGGGTGTGAGTGTTAGTGAATGGGTGGCTGACAAAAGAAATATGCATGAATTGTGGTGTAAGAGAAGGATGTCACATGTGGAATGATGTTTGCATTGATAATGAATGTGACAGTGAGGGAAGTAGCTTACAAAATGAAAGATTCTAGATATGTGATACAAAAGGAGGTGGTGATTCCAAAAGTTATGACATACGCAGATGATATAGTTGCTGTTAAGAACAACATATGGATGAGGAAAGTGTTGGTATGTCTGAATGGATGTTTAAAGAGAATGGGAATGACCTTGTATAAGGTTAAAAGTAAGGTTTGGGTGATGTGGTGAAAATTGGGAGTTTGCATTTTTCAATGAATGAAGTGTCTTAGCTATGAATACAATTTGGGAAAATTATGTAGTTATGATGCAATGGGAAGGTTTGATAAAAGAAATTATATAATTATGAAAAGAAATGAAATAATTATGTCTTCTGTGGAAGACATACAGATTAGCATTCAGGAAAACGGTTTATATGGTGAATTCTGTATTAATGGGAAAATTGTATATATGCCAAATGTTTATATGATCCCAAAAAAATATGAAAAGGAAATTGTGCAATTGGTATTTTCTTACATATGGAGGTTCAAGATTAAATCCAGTGAAAAGAGGTGTGTCATATGTGAGTGAAGACGAAGGGGGAATTGGGGTTACTAAATCCAATTGTTTACTCTGCTTCTTTACATTTCTATAGTGTATTGAAGTGGTAAAAGAAGAGAATGTGAAATTAACAGTGAAAATATATAAATATAAGTACAAAAAGTTCTGGGAGATGATGAGACAATGAAAAAGAGAAAAATAATATATAAATGAAGAAACTAAGAATTACCACGAAAAAAACACTAACATGGAAAATAAAAATTGGTGATACAAAGAAAATGGAAGGATGTAGGATAATAATGTACTGTTGTATTAATATGTAAATCTATGGGAAAATTCACCAGAAGAAATGATTAAAGCCATTAAAGAAAGGAAAAAACTTGTGTATCAAGATAGTACAGTGCCAGGATTTCCTATGGAAACCGGTAATAAATAAGTTACCCATAATGGAGAATATGCCATATAAAAAGAAAATTAAAAGAATGTATTTGTTTTGTGGTGAGGAAGAGACAATTGAGTATGTTATTTGAACTGTATAAGAGTGGTCAAACTTTGAAAAATGTATGAAGAAAATTTTTTGAGAATATTAATGACAAATGATATAGCTATGAATATAATTATGTATGAATATTATAGGAACAAGATGAAAGAATAGAGGGTAGATAAGAATTTATTTTATGTAATATGATTACTTGCAATAAAATATTGAACTTTTGTTTAATAGAAATGGATTCTGGCAGATATATTGCAAAAAATTAGATTATGGTGGTGAAAGAATGAGTGGGAGTCAATTATGGAAGAACAACATGAGGATGTTATAAGAAAAATGATAAGTATTATACAAATTAAAATGTGCATATGTGTGCCTGTAAATATGTACATTTTGTATATATATAAATATATAAATAATGTTTTTTTTTATCTTGTATTAAATAAAGAGCCCCTACTCTTTTCAATAGTGGGATCTTTTATATCTACCTGAGCTACCACCAACTTAAGTAGATGTGACTTTGGTTTAACATCTCATCTGAAGGATGACACACTCAGGAGTATAAATAGAAGTTATGTTCTTACCATAACGTTCCATGTTAGTTGTCTTCTTCTCGCCTTCTTTCTTGCTGGATGGGTTCGGAGCCGACCTCGGCTCCGACTCGGCCACTCTAAAGCTCGAGAGTTGGTTCCACCGGCTCGAGGCTCCTCTTATATCCCACAATGCTAGGCGTGTATTACCTCAGATCTCGTTTGTGAGCTAGGCCCAGCTAATAATAAAACCAGAATTACTGGAAAGGAAGAATCCACCTCTACAAGGAAAGAGGAAAAGGAAGGTGACCTGAAGCTTGATCCAGGAAAAATATGCACAGCAGAGCATATACCTAAAGCAACAGAGGTGGTAGAAAGACAGGTCACAATCAAACTCCTCTAGATCTGTCCAGGCCAGGGGGAAGGAGGGTGGGACGCAAGAAAGAAGGCGAGAAGAAGACAACTAACATGGAACGTTATGGTAAGAACATAACTTCTATATGTTAAGTTGTCTATCTCGCCTTCATTCTTGCTGGATGGGACCGCGTCCCTAGCACCTTGTCCCGGGTGGCCTATCGGAACAGACTCTTGAGAACAGTGGTACCAAAGTTAGCTCTATGTCTAGAAGCTAAATCCAACTTATAATGTGAAATGAATGTGTGAGGAGTAGCCCAAGTAGCCGCTGCACAAATGGTGTCAATAGGCAGTCTGTCTTGGAAGGCTATAGAAGTAGCCAAAGCTCTGGTGGAGTGGGCCTTAGGTTTGTTAGGCAGGTTTTGGTGTCTGATTTCATAAACAAGGGAAATCAAAGATGTTAGCCATCTGGATAGTGATACTTTTGAAACTGAAAGTCCCTTTCTGCTTTCTGCATAAGAAACAAACAATTGGTCAGTTTTTCTGAATTGTTTGGTCCTATCCAAATAGTACCTTAACTGACGATGAACATCTAGCCAATGCAATTTTTGTTCAGACCGGTTAGAATATTCTGGGAAAAACACAGGAAGGTCAATGCTTTGATTTAGGTTAGAGGCAGAGGCTACTTTAGGTAAAAAGGACGGGTTGGTTCGTAAGGATACCCTGTCTTTATGGAACAACAGATATGGTGGTCGACAGCTGAGTGCATGAAGTTCTGACACCCTTCTAGCTGAAGTAACAGCTACCAGAAAGAGAGTCTTCCATGATAGCAATTTTAATGAACAGGAAGCTGCAGGTTCGAAAGGGGAAAGAATCAAGGAAGTGAGAACTAAATTAAGGTCCCAAGATGGAGGAGGATTTCTTATAGGAGGTCTGAGAAGAAAAACTCCCTTCAAAAAGGCTTTGCAAAGCTTGTGAGACATGATGGCAGAATCTGAAATGCCCACATGAAAGTTAGAAATAGCTGCCAATTGAACTTTAAGAGTAGAAGGAGATGAACCTGCATGGAAGAGTTCAGCTAGAAAATCAAGGACCATCTGGATGGAAGCAGTGAAAGGATCTATGTCCCTTCCTTGAGCCCAATAGGCGAAACGTTTCCATTTACTAAGATAAATCCTCCAAGTGGAAGATTTATGGGAAGCTATCAAAATATCTCGAACAGAGTGAGATATTTGAGGAAGCCTGGCTAAGGTTGGAATTGGAGGAACCAAGCAGTGAGGTTCAGAGAGGGGAGGGAGCAATGTAACTGACCCGATTGATGGGTCAAAAGATCTGGAACTAGGTCCAGATGCCAGGGTTGCTCCAACAGAAATTGGTGTAGAAAGGGGAACCAAACCTGTCGAGGCCAGTAAGGAGCAATGAGGATCAGAGAGGCCTTCTGAGCGATAGCTTTCTGTATCACTTGAGATATTAGTGGGAAAGGAGGGAATGCATACAGAAGTCCCCGGGGCCAAACTTGGACTAGAGCGTCTCTGCTGGGCTGGCCTGGTAACGGGAATAGGGTGAAATAATCTACGCACTTGCTGTTTTGGGGAGTAGCAAAAAGATCGCAGCAAGGCTGACCCCACTTGAGAAAAATTTTCTCCACCATAGAATCTTTCAGAGACCACTCGTGAGGCATGAGGATAGCTCTGCTCAACTTGTCCACGATTAGGTTGGACTTCCCGGGGATGTGCGTTGCTATCAGAAAACGCTGAGAAGAAATCGCCCATTGCCACAGTCTGAGTGCTTCTCGACATAGGGGATAGGACCTGGTTCCGCCTTGTTTGTTGATATACCACACTACAGACATATTGTCCATCTGGATTGCTATCATTCCTAGGGGAAGAGAGTCTTGAAGGGCTTGCAACGCTAAAAGCACTGCTCTCATCTCTAGAACATTTATGTGCAAGTGGCATTCGTCTGGTTGCCATATGCCCTGGACAGTTCTGCCCTGATAATGCCCCCCCCACCCGATCAGGGAGGCGTCCATTGTCAGAGTAGCAACCGGAGGGGCAGGAACAAAGGGTCTTCCCAGGGAGAGCTGAGGGGAAGACATCCACCAAAGAAGATGATTCTTGCATGCTTGCGTAATCATAATGGTGTGAGACATCGGAAGTTGCTGGTATGACCATTGTGTGAAGAGCATCCATTGAAGGATTCTCATGTGGAATCTGGCTAAGAGAAGTAGAGGGATAGCAGCCGCCATCATCCCCAGTACTTTCAAAACTAACCTGGCTTTGACTTTGTTGTTGTGGAGGAGAAGAGAGACCATTTTGCGTATGTCTGCTATTCTTTGATCTGTTAGTCTCGCAGACATGTTGACTGTGTCTAGATTTGTGCCTATGAAGGTAATAGCACGACAAGGCGACAAAACAGACTTTTCGCAATTTATTGATATGCGTAACTTTTGACAAATGCGAAAGGTGTAGTTTCTGGCCATTAGAAGAAGATGCTTGGTAGGAGCTGTGAGGAGCCAGTCGTCCAAATATGGAAACACCTGGAATCCTTGACGTCTCAGGTGAGAAGCTACCACTGCCATGCATTTGGTAAACACCCGGGGGGCAGTGGTGAGACCAAAGAGCAGGGCTCTGAATTGAAAGTGGCTGGCTCCCAGCCGGAAGCGGAGGAATCTCCTGGAGCATCTGTTCATTTTTATATGATAGTACGCATCATGGAGGTCTATAGAGCACATCCAGTTTTCCTTTCCCAATAGGGGAAGGATGGACTGTAGCGTGACCATCCGAAATCTTGTTTTCTTGACAGACTTGTTCAAGATACTAAGATCCAAAATTGGTCTCCAGTCCCGTTTTCTTTGGAACTAAAAAGAACCTGGAGTAGATTCCGGATCCTTGCTGGTCTGCTGGAACTAGCTGAATTGCTCTCTTTGCAAGCAGCTTTGAAATTTTCAAAGCTGCAAGATCCCTTTGAGCGGGTGGAACATCTGGAAGGGATTTTTTGGATTGGTTTGGAACGCGAATGAAGGGAATGGAATAGCCTTCGGAAATGATGGACTGTACCCACTTGTCTTGAGTTAGGGATCGCCAGGCTTCTGGGTACAGTGACAATCTTCCCCCGACTGCCTCCAAAGGTGGACAGTCGGGCAACACCTCAGGGATGCTGGAAGGGCTTATCGGAAAAAGTTTCCCGATTGCCCTGGTTCTGCGGACCCCCCCTGCCTCTGGGGCGACGTCTACCATTATTGTTCCCTCCTCTGCCTCTGGAGGGGAACCGACTCTGTGCGTCAGGCAAATTCCCTTGAGATTGTTTGCGGAACCACATTTTTCCACTTTTCTGGCCTTTGGGGTAAGGTCTAGAAGGAGTAGAAAAACGGACTCCGACGGCAGAAAGAGTTTTGCCATCCGTCTCGCATCTAGTCAAGGTTTCTTTCACTTGAGGACCAAAGAGAGATGATCCATCAAACGGGGAATTAGTGAAAGATGTTTTAAAGGGGTCCGCAAAATTGCATAGCCGCATCCAGGCATGCCGGCGTAAAGCGACACCTGTTCCTGTGGCTCTGCTCCCTCCATCAGCCGCATATGAAAGGAGGCGCATGGAGGAGTTAGCTATAGAGTTCAGGGTAGCCAGCTGAGTGTTCATCTTATCCTGAAAACCCGCAGCTGTAGGATCCTTCAACATCTCACTCGCTTCCTTGATCAAGTCTCTCTGAAGACAAGTGAAATGGCATAGGTAGTTCAGCGAACGCATAGCAAAGGTCGCTGACGAAAACATCCGCTTCCCGTACCTGTCCATAGACCTAGATTCCTTGTTAGGAGGATGGACAGGCACCGAAGGATCAGCTAGTTCCTTCTTAGTGGCAGCAGCTACCACCATAGCATCCACAGAAACTCCTTTGGTTAGAAATTGCTTATCTGCTGGGGCTGTTATAAACTTTGAAGGTCTCCTGGGGGTGGGGTCCACTGAGTCAGGAGCCGTCCAAGCCTTTTTTGCTACCACCTGCATGAGGGGGTCAAAGGGGGGGGACACCCAGGAGGTGGAAGGGCGAGAGCCAAACGCCTCAAGATACACAGATTCATCCTCCGAAGGGTTAAGGGCTGGCCAATTTCCCCTCTGTTTCAGGATTTCTAGAATGTCTGCAAAGGAGACATCTTCAGAAGGGGAACGGGGGGAACCCTCGGAATCCTCTAAATCTGTGTCAGAGGTGACAGACTCAGGTGAGTCTATGTGTTTCCTCTTACACTTTCTCTTCCTAGGGGGCTCACCTGCCAACTCAGGGGAGGCCTCGGAAGAGGATGAGATCCCCACAGGGGATTCTTGAGGAGCTAGCTCTCTGCGGTCTGGGATGAGGGAGTGAGTAGACATAACCTGAGGCACCGAGGAGGGAGGGACGGACGGAACCGACTGTGGAGTCGAACCAGGTTCCAACACACTCCGCATGACCTCGAACGCACACTTGTCAGGCAGAGCCAGAGGTCCCCGCTCCGAAAAGCTGAGAACCTCCCTCGGCACCGACAGTGATGGCTCCGAGGCCGATGTCGGAGCCGAACTCACCAGCGCCGAAGCACCGAGAGGGAGAGCGGGGTCGGACAAGGGTCCGATGCCACTCACCCCCTCGGAGCCGACGAGGGAAGTCCGGCGCCGAGATTCTTCAAAGGAAGAAATCGGAGCCGACGACGGAACCGAAGACAATTGTATCGGCTCCGACGCTACCACAGTCTCGGTTCCGAGACGCCCCGGCTCCGAGCTCAAAGGAGTCGGAGGAGGAATATTTTGAGGAATAGGTTGAAGCATCGACTGATGAGTCGGGCTCTGAAGCATTTGGGCCAGTGCCTCGGACTTTAGAAGTCGACTCACTACCCTCTGAAGATCATGATCCGAAAGCCTCGATGATCTAGAGGAGTGAGATCTATGGCTCCGTTCAGACAGCAATGGAGATGCTGGAGCCGAATGAACGGAGCCAAGGGACGGTGACCTAGACCTCTTTCTAGATGTCGGCTCCGATGGTCTGATCGGAGCCGACACAGGAATTTCCAATGCCTCGGCTCCAACCGGAGCTGAGGAAACCACAACAGCTGCAGTCTGAGACTCATCGGCTCCAGCCGGAGCCGATGTATCAGGAGGTTTCGAAGCCTTAGGCCTCGACTCAGAAGCTGGAGTCGAGGACCTAGAAGCCTTAGAGGGTTTGCCTGATGTAACAGTAAGGGAACCCTCAGGCTTAAGCAAACCTCGTAAAATAAGCTTATTTTTTCTTTCCTGCAGGACTCTGGGGCTGAAGCCATGGCATACAGCACAAGAGTCCTGCAGGTGTAAAGGTCCCAGGTAACACAAGAAGTGTGACCGTCTGTCAGAGACATTTTCTGACAGCACGAGTCACACTTCTTGAAGCCTGAGACCTTTGAATCCTTGGACATTTTCAAGGAACCGAAGTGTAATCACCACACAAAACACACACACACCGATTACACTATCAGGAGTAAGTTTAAACTAAATTAAAACTAATGAAATTAGTTAGTATAAACACATATAAATCCCTACAAAAACACATACACACCACTATTAGGGATGAAAGGGCCCGAAGGCCTAAGGAAAGAACTTATAAGTTCTTGAGGGAAAGGGGGTGGATAAGGGTAGAAAGGATAAAAATCCACTACACTAAGGGAATAAGAGAAAAAAACTAAGCTAAAAAGGGGGTTTAAATAGTTATTAGACTGATCTAATAAACTGACCTGAAGCCGGTAGAAAAACAACACCTCGATCGCTGTAACGGCAAACGAGATCTGAGGTAATACACGCCTAGCATTGTGGGATATAAGGGGAGCCTCGAGCCGGTGGAACCAACTCTCGAGCTTTAGAGTGGCCGAGTCGGAGCCGAGGTCGGCTCTGAACCCATCCAGCAAGAATGAAGGCAAGATAGACAACTTAACATCATCCCTTAATGCACAATGCAGTGTCAGTAAAGCAACCACCTGAAGTGGGAAAAGAGCCCACAGCCATCTGGTCTTTCAGCACCAATGGCAAGTGTGCTACCTGTTGCACCACTGACACTGACATTTGAATCATGATAGCGGAAACATATCTGTAAGCCACCCAACCTTCACCTTTCACACACACACACAAACAAAGAACCTAAGAAATAAACCTAATGTCTCTCTAACTTATCTATTCTTTAAATAGCTACACATATGATCTGAAGAAGCCCCCAGTGTGAGACAAATTTGCTCTTTATAGTGCTTGTTACTCAGGAGAATTCATGTAACCTCTGCACATAGAAAAATGTTAAATTTGGGTAGCAAACACTTATCTAATTTTCAAGATGCTATTTTTGAGTTCTTAAAACTAACAGGTTTACTTCATACACAGATTCCTTCTTTCTAGAATGGTGTAAAACGTATATCACTGGACTTTCTGGTAATAGAGATTGTTGCTGATAATCAAAGGTTTTATTTATATTTTTTGCTTAATGTTAGTTAATAAACTGTATTCATTCTTAGTGACAGTTTATATGATCTAATCTAATTTGATAATATATTTAACTGTTTTTGTAAAATGTGTATATTCCTCAGCTGATATATCTTCTTTAGATAGCTAATACAAGCTCATACATTTAGGCCAATATTTATATTTAACATCTTTAGTAAATTTTTATCATCCACCAGTAAGCGCCTCACCTGAAGTGTGTTTTACTGCTCTTAGCTGCATTTTTAATGGGATGCCTCTTAACTCAGGTATTTTTATTCCTTATTACAGAATGCAGTTTTCCCTACCTTATGTTGTTGTTCTTCTTTCAGCTTTTCCCGGTTAGGGGTCGCCACTGCAAAACTCCAGTCCACTAATGATTGGCAGCAGATTTTTTTACGGGTGCCGAGGTGCCAGCTCGACACTCAACCTTCAGCAAAGGCACACCCATTCTATGCATGTCTTTTAAATGCCACTCGACCGCGGGGAGGACATGCAGACTCCACACAGAAGGCACTTCAGCCGATACATACACAAATTAATTTTTTTGTGTTTTGTCTTCTTGTGCTATGGGCACAGCTATTTTCTCATGTAGGAACCTTATCACATGTATAACATTTGTTGAATAGCTTGACTTTATATAATGACAGTGGAAATCATTAATAAAGCAACTCCACTATCCAATCTCAGTTTATTCTACACTTGTGATACTTCTGTGATCATATAAATAGTATCGCTGTAAGTTTGGCTTGACTTATGTTTTAAACATATCAAATTAAAATGTTCACCTTCTGTATTTTGTTTCCATTTTTCAGAATGTTATTCACTTCTTGCATCCACCATTGATGCACATGTTATGGCTGATTTGTGACTTCCTACATCCTATACTTGCATTCCTTTTTTCCCCTCACTATGGCAAATGTATTGCATCTTTCTAAATGTTTTTGTTTGTTGGTCTAAAACTGCAAATAGTTTTTGTTGACAGTCTACGAAATGGTAGTCAGTTGTCTAAGTGACTTTTTCAGTGACATATGAATAATCTAGTTCGATTAAGCAAATCATATATTACTAACCCTTTTAGTAATTTGTGGAGAAGTTTTGTGAGCCTGGAATTATAGTTTAGGAGATGAAACCCAAAACATGTGTGTGTTTCCCCCATATATAAAAGTGCTGACAATCATTCATTTGGTTATTTTGGCTGGATCATTCAGGTATTGCTGAAAAGCAACCAGAGCTTTTGTTAAGAGAATGAATAATCTATTAACAGCACACTTGGCCACATCCTGCTGATATTCAGAGTATCTTTGACTGCTAGTCTCATTAATACTGCTGTGTTAAATGCTGTTCACATCTCAAATCTTTAGAAAGCAGTCTCTTTAGTTAGTTTTCACACAAATCTGTTTCCCAGTACATTTCTGAGTCCTTCTCCAAAGTTGAAATTCTGAAATAGTCTGTGCAGCTCTAGTATATATATTGAAATATAACTTCATGACTCATCCCACCTGAAATCTAAAATGTTCTGCAACTATCAAGTGTTTTTGTAAAGTCTCAAGGACTTCTTTGCATGACTCTTCAAATGGGTATTTGATACTACTAAACTATGCAACAGTCCACAGTACTGGCATTCATTACTTGACTAAAGTAGCAGGTTTATACCATCAGTAACGTTATTTGCTAAATAATGCCGTACCACTGCATCAGTTTAAATTACCCAATTTTCCCTGATTTGAATATGTTGTTATGCTCAACTATTTACTATTCCTGGTTTCTTGCCAAATACAAGCTAGGATTCAATCACTTATTCCTATATTAGCTTTTCTTCTCAGTAAGAGACACTACTGCATGAGCACATACACCCTAATCGTAATTCAAAACATTCATTGCCCTTTTTTTATTTAAACTGTCAAAACCACTAGAAGTATTTTAACAATCTCAGATTCATTAAATATGCAAATATTTATCTGCCTTTAGTAATGCAACCAATAAAGTCTATTTTTACCTTGACACACCCTTTTTAAGCAGCCACACTCTACTTTCATTTACCAATATTTCCCTCTGCTTGTTTCACCATCTGGTTGCTAAAACTGCGTTTTCTAATGCAGTAGTTAATTTATATTACCATTAAAATAGCTCATCTGTACAGCTGTTTCAACATTTAATAGACTGCTCCCTTTAATGCAGTAATTACTATATGCTAGCATTGAACTGTTAAATTGCATACTTCTACAGCTGTTTCAACATCTAATTGTTTAAACTACTCCTTTAAGGAAACAACTTCTTTTAGTGCAGCAATTATTATATATATTAGCATTAAATTGCTCACTAGTACAGTTGTTCCAAATTCTCATATAATCATCAAACTACTCCTTTTACGGCAGTAGTTAGCTAATGTAGATATCCTTAAACTGCACACTTGCACAGTATTAAGAAACACTTTCAAATGTTTTCTTTTGAAACTTATAGGAATTCAATGTACATCTCATGGTAATACTTGATAATTCACAACTCTCTAAATAATTGCAATTCAGTAATAACTGACAACCTTTCACATACATCATTATCTGAGAATGCACTCTATAAGCATTAAAGACAGTTATTTATCAACTAAACATCAGTCTAAGTATATTTAATTCAAACACTTATGAATGTCTTATTTTATACATAATTACTCTATTACATTTTATTAATATTTAATTCCTGCAATCACCTAGCTAGCCTTCTTTATCAGCATGAGACGGACTTTTCACATGTTATCTACAATGTCCTTTCCAACTTTCTTGCTAACTTCTGTTTTCTTCTTAAAGCATATTTAGATTATTTACTGATTATTGCATTTTATTAGCTGAAGATGTAATTAACTTTTAGGAACAGTGCTAAAGTATTCAAGTAGTTTGGCTGGTGCCAATTAAAATGAAGAAAAACAGCAGTATTAAAAGTGTAACAGAGGGAAAAGGTCTAGTTGGGCGTTGCAAAATAAAATAAGCATTAAACCCATTATATTTAGATCTAATTTTACAGATAGATCTATAGGATACCAGAGGCAAAAATATATAAAGGACAAAAAAACAAGTTAAAAGATAGAACTTCTAAATAAAAAAATAATAATACTGATTCAATGACAATGCTGTAAATGATTTCCCAAACATTCATATGTATGATTAGGCACACAGGTATTTTCCAAGATTATGAGGAAATACTAAATATTTAAAACAAATAATGCATAAATGTATGAATGGTTCAAAAACTGTGCAAAATAACTTTATATATATATATATATATATATATATATATATATATATATATATATATATATATATATATATATATATAAGAGGATGCTGGTCAGGGTATGCCCAGTGACAAGATATACATTACATCCTTCAACATAACACAGTGGATTAAGACTGTCAATAAAAGGAAATGTTTGGGCAATATATAGGTAGTGAAAATAATAATGATGAATGTGGTAGGGAAGAAGAGGAGCTTAAAGTGTCTGAATATCAACAGGAATTAAAATAGTGAAAAAAATGGCAGATTCACTACATAGGAAGACTAATTTTTCTTTTGTATAATGGGGATAAGAGGGAATCCTCCAGGACAGACAGAGAGATAAGAAATTAACCAAACTATTTTATCATTTATCAGTATATCAGATACAGCTAGAAAATTAAAAACTACTTTTGAATACACAAACAGCAAACACAATAAATATTTTAATCATTATGAGACTATTTTAAAACTGTACAGACCTCAAGGCAGAGCAGAATATATCAAAAAGAAGTGAGTTCATAATACTGCAAATTAGACAGCAATGTCACGGTATATAGTAATTATTGTGGTTATATAATAAACTGTGTAAGATACAAATGCTGAATAAGTATTTTCATTTGCTTTTTTAAAAAACGAAGTTATGTACTTACCATAATGTTCCATGCGTGTTGTCCATCTCAACCTTTATTCTCATTGATGGGTCAGCTCTGATGTGTCAGATCCATCTCAGCCATTATAAAAGCTTGAGGACTTCAGCAAAGCTTGTGGGCCTCCTTCCCCACACATAATGCAGTTCCCTAACTTCCTCAGATCTTCTTTGCCCATCCAGAAATTATAAGGATAGCAATAAATGTGTAATATTAGAAAAGGATATACAGTAGTAATTGTTCTAGAAGGTTAAGGTTAGCATCTATGAGACTATGTAGATCCAATATACAATGTCCACTCAGACTCCCAGGAGATCTGGAAGGGGGGCATGGAGGGTGGATTCTGAGAATGCAGGTCAAGATGGACAACACACATGGAATGTTATGGTTAAGTACATAACTTCTTTATGTGTTGTTGTCAATCTCACCTTTATTCTCATTAATTGGACCCCATCCCAAGCAACCTAATTCCTGGGTGGCTCATTGGAGAATATTCCTCAGAATGACAGAACCAAAGGAAGCTCTACTCCTGGAGGTGAAATCCACTTTGTAATGAGTAATAAAGGTATGTGGTTTTGCCCATGTGGCGGCAGGACAGATATTATCGAAGGTAACCTTGCTTGATATAAAAACACAACGAAGCCAGTAGATCCAAAATTCTAATGAAATTAATTTATCTCGTCTAGCGCCTCGTACATACAGTCTTTGATACAGTATAAAAACACATACAGTTAATGCATATATTTATAGCACTCATTCTTAATTAACACAATTAAGCAATTATAGTCTTCTTCTTCTTCTTCTTTCGGCTTTATCCCAGTTAGGGGTCGCCACAGCGGATCACCTGTCCGCACATTGAATGGCAGTGGAGTTTTACAGTGTCGAGTTGCCAGCCCGGTGCCCAACCTTCCACAGAAGGCACACTCACACGCACACCTAGGGCCAATTTAGAGTGTCCAATCCACCTGCAACATGTCTTTGGGATGTGGGAGGAAACCGGAGCACCCGGAGGAAACCCACGCGACCACAGGGAGGACATGCAGACTCCGCACAGAAGGCACCCCAGCCGAGGATCGAACCGGAGAACCTCTTGCTGTGAGGCGGCAATGCTAACCACTGCACCACCGTGGCCGCCCTAATTAAGCAATTATAGTAACCACTTAAAATTTAGATCCTTAATAAGCCCTTTTGGAGATAAAGTATCAAATTTTAAAATGTAAGCTTCTTCTTTATGAAGCAGTCTATTTTTAAACATATACCAGGAATATTTTTTATCCTTTCTAAAGTGGTGCCTTTTAAGTTGCCACTATTACCTTGATGACAAGTACTAAAATGCAATGCTAAAGGGCTTTCTAATTTCTTATTTTTAATATTTCTAAAATGTTTTTGAAACCTAACTCTAAAGCTTTGTTTTGTTTCCCCCTACATAAAATAAATTGCATTCACATTTTAAAACATAAATAATTCCTTCTGTGTCACAACTAAAAACATCACAAGGATTAAACTTTCTACCATTAATCAGATGAAAAGTCAGTACAGTAAATTTACATATAGAACAATGTCCACAATATTTCAATCCAAAATTTAAAATTTCCTTCTTATCGTCCTATTGACTGTGCCGGAGGTACAAATTGTGCACAAACAATCATATCTTTGACACTTCTGCCTCTCTTATAAGAAACAATGGGTCTTTGGGGCAAATGTTCATATAAATTTCTATCCTGTAACAGAAAATTCCAATAAAACAATAATTTCAACCACCTTCTCCTCAAATATATTATTATGTGGTCACAAAAAATATTTTCTGAACTGGTGCATTACCTACATGTCTAATCTGTCTCTCATTATTTCTATGAAAAACTGGAGAGACAAACTGCTCATTTAAATGCTTAACAGCTGTCTGTATGGAAAAGGTATCATATCCCCTTTTCCTAAACATTTCACATTTTAAATATCTCTTCAGCAAGATTTTCTTGATTATTACACAACCTGATGATATGTAGCAACTCATTATATGGCAATGCTTTAATTAAATGGGGAGGATGGCAACTTCTCCAATCCATACAATGATTAATGTTTTTAAATTTCCTGTAAATTCCAATTCTAATGCCCCCTTTCTCACTACTTAATTCTATATCCAAAAAAGCAACATTAATTCCACACTGTAATCCATCAAGGGATAACTCATACCTATTCTTATGGAGGTCTCAAATAAATGACTCTACCATTAATTGTCCACCTTCACACAAAAAATAAGATAAGTCTATAGATCGAAAATATTTTGTCACATATTGTTGAAAGAAATCCATTTTATACAAGTACTGTACCTCAAATAGACCCATAAACAAATTTGCTTTCATGGGGGCAAAAGAAGCTCCCATCACTGTACCTTTCATCTGGTGGTACAAAGATCCATTAAATTCAAAATAATTATTAGTGAGGCAGAAGTGCAATAAATCAATTAAATAGTGAGCCAGAGGATTTCCCCCCAAAAGAATTTCAGAGCTTCTATCCCAAACTGATGTTGAATACTAGTATAAAGACTCTGAACATCTATTACAATCCAATATTTAGAGTCCGTCCATCTCAAATATTTTATTTTTTTCCAGAAAGTCAAAACTGACTCTTACATAAGAAGGTAATCTCTCAACAATGGGTAATATCTGATCGTGTAATAAAATACCTTCATTATGTAGGAAATAGTTACAGGCAGATACAACTGGGCATCCCAGAAGATCTATTAATCTTTTGTGTACTTTCAGAAGGTAATAAAAAGTTGCCATAGTACAACCTTATGTACAAAACTTCATTTCCACATCCTTTAAAGTAAAATAGCCCAGCCTATAACCTCTCTGGATCAAATTATCAAAAATCCTTAATGCTGTTTTATAATCCCCCCAACCAAGGTTTTCGTAGCACATTTTTAAATATTGAGGATAACTCATCAATACTACTTTATTACCTTTATCTGCAGGTTTAAAGATTGCATCCTTTCTCTTGCTCATATGTTTGAGTGCCAACCATTTATTTTTAGTTAGGTTATACCTAATACTACTTTTCTTCTTTTCATTCATAAATCCAACAAATGCCTTTTCTAATGAAAAGTTTACCATATACGAAAACTGTTTAATCGTCCCATTAGTGAAGGGGCGAATATAATTACTTTTGTGTTTAATACTGACAGTATTTAACAAACAATAAGCATTTCCCCTTCTTTCCATTTCACAAAATGAATCACATGAAACAAAAGTATCAAAACTATCATCCTCAGAATCAGAATCATCCCTTAAATCATTGGTTGTAACACTTGAATAATTATGGTTTGCAAAATTGCCATATTAAATGCAGCTTCCGAGTGAAGTGAAAATTTCAGTATGCAATACATGTAATCTTGGCAGAACAGTAGGGATATATTTTAAATCACAGGTTAGAATTGAAATCTCAGTATCTGTTAATATATTCCCAGACAGATTAAGCACATAATTATCATTAGAACTAGCTATATTTATAGTCTCTAAAAAATCAGTACCGTATTTTCTTCTTTACATACTGTTGTTGCTGCTTCTCCCAAACTGTTTCTGATTGTCCTCGTTTCCGACTGCTGTTCCCTGTACATCTGGTGCCATGAAAATTTTCTTCCAAGTAGTTGTTACATTGTGCTTGGGGTAATGGAGGAAAGGTATTATCATCCTCTAACTGTTCAGCTGAAACATCAGTCATCTCCAAACAGGTGAAAGAAATACCATGGCGTTTCTTTCCCATTCCTTTTGTATAAGAACATCCCCCACCTGACTGGCAGCTTTTCTTGGTGTTCGTCTCAAAGGCAGAACCATTGCCATAGTCTCACAGATCTCTTTGCAGTTTGTTGACCTTCCTGTCAAGTAGATCTTTAGCAGCAGCTTGCAATTGATCATTAATACTTCCCTAGTTGTTGTTGTTGGTCTTTCGGCTTTTCCCGGTTAGGGGTCGCCACAGCGGAACTCCGGTCCGCTAATGATTGGCAGTTGTTTTTTATCGTATATTAATACAGTACCGACTCAAAATGTGGCACACTAAATTGAGAACATAGGGAAGCACATATAATTGAAATCTCCTACTTAATTTTATGTTGTTTAACTTGGCCCCATTCCAGTAGAATTGCTACCCACTCTGTAGTACAATGGTGTGTGCAGCTGCTTTCCACCGTTTTTCAAACCCCACATCATCACTATTTTCAGAATCAAAAGGAGCTGACGGCTTTTTTAATTCTCGTAACAACCATGGGGTAATGTCAAGCTCCAAATATCTTTGCAAAGTAATAATATTATAGCGTGTAGCATTTTCTTTAAATAATAAATGTTCCAGTTTATTCACACTACCTTGTAATTCAGCAAAATGTTCTAACTTATAGCTGTGTCCAACAGATAAGGGATTCACGGTTCGTTTTTGACACCCTTGTTCCAACATTCTTTCCCAAACCTTGGGGGCTCTCCGGACCTCTGAATACTGGATACACTTGTTCTCTCTGGACGATCCCCTACTTGTGAGATGTAATGCTCCATTGTTCTCTGGGTGCTTCCTCCATTTTCTTCCCTGAATATCCTGAGAATTTGGTAAGCAGGATCACTGGCCATGTAGTGTAAAAACACCAACAAGAAAAAGGAAAAAAAAAATGCCAAGATATGAAAAAACAACGAAGCCAGTAGATCCAAAATTTTAATGAAACAAATTTATCTCCTCTAGCACTTCAGATAAGCCTTTGCTAGAGTATAAAAACATAACCATATTGCATATATTTATAGCACTCACTAATAATTAACACAATTAAACAATTATAATAACCGCTTCCAATTTAGTTCCTTATTAAGCCCTTTTGGAAGTAAAGTACCACATTTTAAAATGTAAGCTGCTTCTTTATGAAGCAGTCTATTTTTTAAACACATACCAGGAATAATTTTTATCCTTTCTAAAATAGTGCCTTTTAAGTTGTCACTATTACCTTGATGACAAGTAATAAAATGCAATGCTAAAGGGCTTTCTAATTTCTTATTTTTAATATCTCTAAAATGTTATTGAAACCTAACTCTAAAGCTTTGTTTTGTTTCCCCCACATAAAATAAACTGCATTCACATTTTAAAACATAAATAACATCTTCTGTGTCACAACTAAAAATATTACATGAATGAAACTTTCTACCATTAATTAGATGAAAAGTTCGTACAGTAAATTTACATGTAGAACAATGTCTGCAATATTTCAATCCAAAATTTAAAATTTGTACTCCTATTGACAGTGCCGGAGGTACAAATTGTGCATGAACAATCATATCTTTGACACTTCCGCCTCTCTTATAAGAAACAATGGCTCTTTGGGGCAAATGTTCATATACATTTCTATCCTGTAACAGAAAAGTCCAATAAACACAATCATTTCAATCACCTTCTTCACAAATATATGTGGTCACAAAAAATATTTTCTGAACTGGTGCATTACTACCTATATGTCTAATCTGTCTCTCATTATTTCTAAGAAAAACTGGAGAGACAAACTGCTCATTTAAATGCTTAACAGCTGTCTGTATGGAAAAGGTATCATATCCCCTTTTCCTAAACATTTCACATGTTTTAAATATCTCCTCAGTAAGATTTTTTTTGATTATTACACAACCTGATGATACGTAGTAACTCATTCTATGGTAATACTTTAATTAAATGGGAAGGATGGCAACTTTTCCCATCCATATAATGATTAATGTTTTTAAATTTCCTATAAATTCCAGTTCTAATGCTCCCTTTCTCATTACTTAATTATATATCCAAAAAAGCAACATTAACTCCACATTGTAATCCATCAAAGGATAATCCAAACCTATTCTTATGGAGGTCTCGAATAAATGACTCTGCCATTAATTGTCCATCTTCACACAAAAAAATAAGATGGTCTATAAATCAAAAATATTTTGTTACATATTGTTGAAAGAAATCTATTTTATACAAGTACTGTACCTCAAATAGACCCATAAACAAATTTGCGTACATGGAGGCAAAAGAAGCTCCCATCGCTGTACTTTTTATCTGGTGGTACAAAGAATCATTAAATTCAAAATAATTATTAATGAGGCAGGAGTGCAATAAATCAATTAAATAGTAAGCCAGAGGATTTCCCCCAAAAGAATTTCAGAGCTTCTATCCCAAACTGATGTTAAATACTAGTATAAAGACTCTGAAAAACTATTACTATCCAATATTTAGAGTCCATCCATCTCACGTTTTATTTTTTCCAGAAAGTCAAAACTGTCTCTTACATAAGAAGGTAACCTCTCAACAATGGGAAATAATTGATTGTGTAATAAAATACCTACATTATGTAAGAAATTGTTACAGGCAGATACAATTGGGCATCCCAGAGAGTCTGTTAATCTTTTGTCCAGAAATTATTAGGAGAGCAATAAATGTGTAATATCAGAAAAGGATATATAGTAGTAATTGTTCTAGAGGGTAAGGTTAGCATCTCTGAGGCTATGCAGACCCATTATTCAATGTCCACTCAGTCTTCCAGGAGATCTGGAAGGGGAGCATGGAGGATGGGTTATGAGAATAAAGGTCGGAATGGACAACACACATAGAACTTTATGGTAAGAACATAACATCTTTATGTGTTGTTGTCAATCTCGCCTTTATTCTCACTGATGGGACCACATCCCAAGCAACCTAATTCCTGGGTGGCTCATGGGAGAATATTCCTCAGAATCATAGAACCAAAGGAAGCTCTACTACTGGAGGCAAAATCCATTTTGTAATGAGTAATAAAGGTATGTGGTTTTGCCCATGTGGCTGCAGCGCAGTTATTGTCCCAGGGTAACCTTGCTTGATAGGCTGCAGATCTAGCTACTGATCTGGTGGAGTGTGCTTTAACAGGAAAGGGAAGAGACCTGTTTTTAGAGGTGTATATGTAGGATATACAAAGAGTGAGCCATCTAGATAAGGTAATCTTTGACAATGGCTGACCTTTTCTTGTCTCAGAGTATGACACGAAAAGTTGGTCTGATTTTCTAAACCCGGAAGTTCTATGCAAGTAAAAACATAATTGCTTATATACTTCTAGAAGATGCAACACGTACTCACCTTTGTTCTGGTAGTTAGCGAAGAACATTGGCAGCTCAACAGATTGATTTGGGTTACTTTCTGACACAACCTTTGGAAGAAATGAGGGGTTAGTGAGTAAAGAAACTGTCCTTATGGAAAAGCAGGTAAGGGGGCTTTGTGGACATGGCTTGCAATTCAGCATCTTCTGGCTGAGGTGACAGCCACTAAAAAGAGTGTTTTCCAAGACAGAAACTTTAGCTCACATGTGGCTAAAAGTTCAAAGGGGGAACAAGTGAAGTTTGTTAAAATGAAATTTAGGTCCTAATTCCTGTAAGGGGGGGTCTAATAATCATAGTTCATTTCAAAAAGGCTTTACAGAGTCTGTGTGACATGATACTAGAACTATTTTCTCCCACGTGATTGCTTGAGATTGCTGCTAGTTGAACTCTAATAGTAGAAGCTGCTGCACCCTTCATGAAAGACTTTCACTAAAATTCCAAGATAGAATGTATAGAGGCAGAAAAGGGATCTATTTCTTTATCATTTCCCCATATTACAAATCTGTTCTATTTACTCTTGTATAATCTTTATGTAGAGGTCTTATGGGAGGACAATAAGATATGTTTTACTGGGGAAGAAAGAAAAGGAAACATGGCAATCAAGGGAGTTGGAGCAGCAAAGCTGTTAGCTTGAGGTTTTGAAGGTTTGGATGACCCAGCCCTGACAGATGCGTCAGTAGCTCCAGAACCGGGTCCAGAATCCATGGTTCATCCAGAAGATGAGGCTGTAGTAAGGAAAACCAGATCTGACAAGGCCAATAGGGAGCAATTAGGATTATTGTGGTCTCCAACAGACTGGCTTTCTGCAAAAACTTGGGAATCAGGGGAATCAGAGGGAAAGCATATAGGAGTCCTGGTGGCCAATCGTGAACAAGTGCATCCCTTGGTGACCCCCCCATAAAAGGGATCAGGGCAAAGTGGTTAAAGCATTTAGTATTGGTGGGTGAAGCAAAAAGACTGAAGCAAGGCTGGCCCCATTTTTGGAAAGTCTTTTCCACTACAATCCAATTGAGGGACAACTTGTGAGGCCATAATATGGCCCTGCTCAATTTGTCTGCAATCATGTTAGATTTCCCCGGAATGTGAGTAGCAATCAGAAAATGGTTGGAGGAAATTGCCCACTGCCAAACTCTTAGAGCTTCTTGACAAAGGATGTTAAGATATGGCTCTTCCTTGTATGTTGATGTACCAGACTACTGACATATTGTCTGACTGAATTGCTATCGTTCCTAGACGGAGAGTGTTCTGAAATGCTTGTAATGCCAACAGCACTGCCCTCATCTCTAGGATGTTTATGTGCAGGTGAGCCGCATGTTCCTGCCAAGTGTCTTGGACTGTCTTTCCCAGAAAATGGTCCCCACCCTATCTGGGAAGCATCTGTGGTCACCATGGCTTGGGGCAGAGGAGGGATGAATGAACAGCCTTGAGAAACTGAGGGAGAGTGAATCCACCACTCTAGATCCTTTTTGCAAGATTTGCTAATGAGGATCTTGTGTGACACTGGTAAATCAAGAACTGACCATTGTGTGGAAAGTAACCACTGAAGCATCCTCATACGTAGGTGAGCTTGAGGAATAAGTACTATAGATACAGCCATTTCCCTCAACACTTGTAACACTTGTTTTGCACTGGCTCGAGATGTCTTAATTAGCATTTTTTACATGTAAGCAAAGACAGTGTACTCTGTTGTGAGAGAGTCCTGCTATCACAGCATGGTTGTATCCATCTCTTCTCCTATAAAATTTAAATTTTGAGAAGGCTCTAGAGCAGATTCTTTGTAATTTATGGTAATGCCTAGAGAGGAACAAGGCTAAAGTGTATAGTCTCTGGCTTGTAGCAGGAGATGCCTGGTTGGGGCAGTTATGAGCCCATTGTCCAGATATGGAAATACCCAGAATCCTCTGTGTCTCAAATGAGCCAACACTACTGCCATGCACTTGGTGAACACTCTGGGGGCTGTAGTGAGACCAAAGGGCAGAGCTCAAAACTGGAAGTGACTGGCTCCTAGCCGGAAGTGCAAGAACCTTCTGGATCGTCTTGCTATTCGAAAGTGGTAGTACGCATCCTGAAGGTCTATAAAGCATATCCAATTGTCTTTTTCCAGGAATGGAAGTATTGGCTGCAACATTACCATCCAGAACTTGGTTTTCTTCACTGATTTGTTTAGTTTGCTGAGATACAATATCAGTCTCCAGTCCCATTTTTTTGGAACTAAAACAAATCATGAGTATGTTCCGGATCCTCTCTGATCTGCGGGGACTTCTTGGATGACTCTTTTTTTGAGCAACTTTTGAATTTCTAATGTCACTTGTTCCTTTAGACTGGGTGGACTGTTTGGAACAGATTTGTTTACAGGAATGGGGAAAGCTAAGGGAATAACATATCCTCTGGATATTATGTCCTACACCCATTTGTCATTGGCTATGTTTTGCCAGGCTTTGACATGCAGTGACATTCGCCCCCTGACTGCCTCCAGAGGCAAGCAGTTGGGCACTCCTTTATGAGTGCTGAAAGGGTCTGCCAGAGAAAGATTCTCTGCATCCCTGATTCTGTGGCCTCCACTGCCAAGAGAGTGATGCCTTCCATTATTGTTCCCCACTCTGCCCCTGGGGGAATTTCCACCCTGTGTGTCTTGGTAAGACCTTTAAGATTTTTTGAACCACATCTTTCCACTATCCCTCTGACTCTTAGGAAATGGTTTGATGGGTGCAGAAAAATGTATTCCAGTGGCAGACAAGGTCTTACTATTCTGTTCACACCAGGTTAGCATTTCCTTTACCTTGGGCCCAAAAAGAGATGAGCCAGCTAAGGGAGCATTAACAAAGGAAGACTTAATGGGCTCCATGAAATCGCAAAGGTGCATCCAGGCCTGCCTCCTAATGGAGATGCCTGAACATGCTGCCCTACTCACTCCATCTGCTGTATATGAAATTAGTCTCATGGACAAGTTGACTATAGAGTTGAGGGTAGTAAGCTGAGTGTTGACCTTATCTGCCACCGTATCAGCTACAGCTCCTTGGAAGGAGTCTGATAGTTCTTTTAGCAGATCCCTCTGAAGTCGGGTGAAATGAGTGAGATAGTTCAGCGATCATAACGTAAAAGCCACTGAAGAGAAGATGTGCTTCCCATACCTATCCATGGTCCTGGAATCCTTATTAGGCGGATGGATATAGAAACTGGTTTTGGAAAGTTCTTTTTCTGTGGCAGCTGCCACGACCATGGCATCTACTGCTACACCTTTGGTAGGGAAGGCTTGGTCCTTAGGGGCTGTAATGTACTTGTTTGGCCTCCTAGGAGTGGGCTCTATGGAGTCTGGGGTTTCCAAGGCCTTCCAAGAGATTAACTGAATAAGCTCACTGGAAGGCAGTGTCACCCACGAGGTTGAAGGGTGAGATCCGAAGGCCTTTAGGTATACCGACTTCTCAGCCGAAGAGGAGGAGGACTGCCAATCACCTCTCTGTTTCAGAATTTCCAGGATGTTTCCAAATGAGACATCCTCAGGAGGTGACCGTGGGGACCCTTCTGCTTCATCGAGGTTGGTTTCTGAAATGACAGACTCCTCTGAGGAGTCCAGATGTTTTCTCTTCTATGATCTGTTCCAATGGACTTTCTCAGTGGGGTATTCTGGGGAAGTTTTGGAAGAGAGGGGAGTCCCCTGGGGAACACCCTGAGGCCTTGGATCCCTGTGGTCCTAAGGATGGAGATGATGACGTAAAGACACCTACATCATTGGGGGAGGAAGCTCCAAAGGAGGCTGTTCCTGAGATTGAGGAGCAATCATCACCCTCCTCATAACTTTGAAGGCAGACTGTGCGTGCTCCAATTAATTCCCCAGACCTGACAACACAGATGTCAGAGCCGAGGGAGCCCTAAGCATAGGAGAAGGAAGCTCTACAAAAATGAGGTGGAAGCCGAACCCACCTGCGCCAAGGCTCCCAGAGACAGGAGATCTGAACCAGTTCCAAAGACTCGAATGGTGAGTGTCGAATACCAGAGGTCTCCTACTCCATTGGGCACAGACACTCAGGGCAGACATCAGGTCCGAGGAACCAAGAGGTCCCTGACCCGATACAGACACCAACTGGATATCGGAGTCTTCCAGCTCCGATACCAAAGGATGGATCAGGGGAGGAGTAGGGGCCACAGGGAGAAGGATGAGTCTGATCCAACTCCTTTGGAAGCTTGGTCAAGGCAGGTGTCTTGAGAAACCTCTGCACCACCCTATCCATATCTTCATCTGAGAGGCTCCTAGAAGACCTTGTGGACAAACATTGGGGATCTGGACCTGGTAAGAAAAGATGATGGGAGCCGGGACATAATAGGCTTCAAGGATGGAGATCAGCTCCAACAGTGGTACTCTGTGAGCAATGGGGTCTTTGGAGCTGATTTTGTGGATGACTTCAGATCCAAAGCTTTTGACTGATCCGAGGATGTTCCCGGATCTGTAGATGTTGTCTGCTCTGTAGATGCTGTCAGAGTGAGCACCTTTGGTTGCTTGGCTCTGACATAGCTTTCAGAGCCGGAGAAGGCTGTTTCCCTGACCTCTCAGACTTGTCTGATTTAGATGAGGACAGTTCAGAAGAAGAAATAGTCTCAGAGAAAGGGGTTTTAATTAATTCAAAATCAATTTGCTCTTATGTTCCATAAGCACCCTTTGATTAAAGGCATGGCATATGGAACAAGATTCTTGTAAATGAACAGGCCCAAACATTATACACACAAAGTGTGCAAATCACTGAGGGGCATCTTCCTGCTGCATTTCTCACATTTCTTAAATCCGAATGGCTTGCCTTCCTTTTGGGACATATTTGAAGGAAGCCTGAAGAACAAACCAGAGAAAAACCACAAATAAAGGGAAAGAAAGGATGACCTACAAAAGTTTTTTTTTTTTAAACTACAGAAAGGGAAGGAAAAGTCCTCTAACTTAAATGAACTCTGTGGGGAAGAGTGGGAGTAGTCTTCAGAGTTAAACAGACTTTTGGTTAACTGCTTTCAAACAAAAAATTAACAGTGACTAGAAGGGAAAGGAAAGGGTTTAGTCCTAAATAACTAGAAAAAATACTAAGGAAGAGAAAAAAGGAAAGAGAACACCCTCTATCTAAAAAACAGGTGTGGGCAAGGAGTTAGATGTACTTAACTAAAAACAGATCCTAATGGGGGGGGGGGGTTGCTAACTAGGGAACTACCACAAAAAATACACAGAACCGGGAAAGTTAACAATAAGCAAATTACTAATTACATAAAGGTATAAAGCTATAAAATACAAAAAACCTAGTCCAGAGCTTGCTTGGAGAACCTCTTCGCAGCATGGCAAACAAGATCTGGGGAAGTTAGGAAACTGCATTATGGGTAGGGAAGGAGGCCCATGAGCTTTGCTGAAGTCCTCGAGCTTTTGTAATGGCTGAGATGGATCTGACACATCGGCTCCAACCTATCAGTGAGAATAAAGGCGAGACTGACAACAACACATCATTAATTTTTCTAAATAAAATGTAGTTTAACGTTTTAGTGAAATTCTGCTGTTTCTCCGATAGCCTAGTGCCTAGCTATGAACCTATGAACCTATCTGCCCAAGGGCATTTATAAGCCTGGCCAGAGTGTGTCGGCTTTCGCTGCCCCATTGATTAATTAACTTCTCATCTGTCAAGCAGAGCCAATGAAGTGATCCCAGGGGTATATTTTAGCTAGGTACTAGGCTATCAAAGAATCAGCCCTGCCAAGTCTCAAACCCAGGATGCTGTACACTACAATCACAGCAACATACCACTACACCATCTGATTTGTCAATGGTGATGTTTTTTGCACATAACCATTCTCTTCAATATTTGGTTGGGCATTTGTCTTAAAAACAGATGTTTCTCAGTAAATATTAATAAATACGTGGAAAAGTTATGAGTGCATATTTTACTCACAAAGGCTGCTGCTTATCTAACAAACATACCCAGTACTCACATGTATTACTTTGCACATACGGTAAAGATTCTGTTTATAGAAAAAAGGGGATATTCAGAAAAGTACAGTTGCATAAGCCCTACTTACCTGTAGCAGTAGATGTTCAAATTTCACACTGTCTCGGTGGCATATGAGGTTTTGTGCCTGCACAAACCCAGACTAGTAGATTTCTAGAGCTTGGAATCCCCTCTTCTGACTCTCTGTGATAGAGGATTGGCTAAGCCCCTCCCATCAAGGAAAGCCTAACTCCTGTCACAGAAAGTCGGTTATTCAGGCTTGTAGTGCATGTGCAATGAATCAAAAAGGACCAGAAGCAAGAATTGCCTGAAAGCAATCAATTCATAGCCACAAAACACCAATACAAATAACCAAAGTGAACTAATGACACAAGGATGGATAGCATCAAACTATATATGAAATAAGGGGAGGGGGTGCTGCCACTGAGGCAGTGTGAAATTCAAACCTCTACTGTTATAGGTAAGTAGGACTTATGCAGCTGTACTATGTCTAACATACACACTGACTCAGTGGCATATGGGTAGACTCCAAAGTTTACCTTACCTGGGAGAAGGAAGGATAAGGATCCAGGAGCCACTGAGGAATGGTACTCACAAAGCTTGCTTTGAAACTTTTGAAAGAATCCAGTTTGTAGAGCTTTGTAAAGGTATGAATAGAGGACCAGTTTGCTGACTCTAGTATGCTTCTAGCGTCCACTCCTTTTCAATATGCCACCAAAAAACGATAAGGCTCTGGTGGAACGTGCCTCAGCCATGTCTGGAAAAGATTGGTCATGGTGGGAATAACAAAAAACAATATCTGAGGACAACCAACAAGCAGTCATTTGCTTAGAGACAGGTTTGATCTTACTAAGCCCAAAAATAGGAAATAAACAGCTGTTTAGCTCTCTTGAAGGCCACATTTCTGTCAAGGTAGTACCTGAGTAGCCTGTGCATTTCCAAGGTTTACAAAATCTTCTCTCCCTTGTTTTTAGTTTCTAGAAAGAAAGCTAGGAGATTTATGGCTTAATTCAAGATAAATTTGGAAACAACTTTTGGCACGAAAGAAGGATTAGTGCATAAAACAACCCTGTGCTTGTGGAAAATCATATACGATTAGCCCACCATGATAGCTTGCTCTTCAGAGACTCACTTTGCAGATGTCAGAACAATAAGCAAAACAGTCCTCCAAGTGATGAATTTCAAATCAGCTTGAAAGGCAGGTTCAAAAGAAGATAAAGACAATTTTTCAAGAACAAAGCTAAGATCCGAAGGAGGAGAAATTTGTTTTTGACGAGGTCTCAAATGCAGCACTCCTTTCATAAACTGCATGACCACAAAAACAAGATGAAAGAGGGGAATCCATGGGTAGACAAGATGAGATGTATGGAAGATGCACCTTTACAGATGCATATATAACAAGCCATCATTGACTAGCTCATGTAAATATTTAAAAAAACAGAAGGGAAGACACCATACCAAGCCCTCTGATGTCGGTTAGTAAACACCTAGAAAACCTCTTTCACTTGTAAACATAACATTTTCTACTTGCAGATTTTCTTGCCTCCTTCAATATCTGCTACACATCCTCAAACAAAAACTGCCTAAAAGGAAGAAAGATAGAACAATTCTCGCTGTCAGTAGCAATTTCTCTAAGTTGGGGAGATCCAGTCACCCCTGAAGCTGTGTGAGCAGATTCAGATGTGAGAAAGCTTGAGGTATTTTCCTTGGCCAATTCCATTAAAAAAGAGATCCAACTTTGTTTGGGCCAAAAGGGGATCACCACAGTGATCTTTGGTAATTCTTTCTGAATCTTCAGAAGTATCTTGGCTAACACTGGAAAGGGTGGAAATCCATACATAAACATTCCAGACTAGGGGAAGAATGAAGTGCTATCTTCTAAGCACAGCTGCAAGGGTGTCTTTCAGTTGTCTGTTTTGAAGGGAGGTTAAGAAATCTACTAGAGTTGCTCTCCTCATCTGGATGAAGTTCTGGAATATCTCTATATGGAGCTTCCACTCGTGAGGATCTTCTCAGCATCTGCTTAGTCTGTCTGCCACTCTATTTTCTTTTTCTGATTGAATGTACAAGGGCTGAATATTCAGAAAAAGCTGCAGAACAAGCTCTCAAGCCATCACTGCCAACCAGTTAAGAGGGTATGACCTTGGACCCCTTTTTTGTTCAGGAACCACATCAAACTAGTATTGTCTGTGACCATTAGCAGTGGATCCGGGGTAAGCGCTGAATAACTTTTAAGGCATGAATCACTGCCAACACCTCTTTTATGTTTAGGTGCTTTGGTGTGTCCTGAGGATCCCACAAGCCTTGCACTTGAACTCCCAGGGCCACTTCTCCCCTCACAAAATTTGAACAGTCTGGCTGGACATATCAGAATGGGGTCTGAAGAGAGAAAGGGAGTCTTGGATTCAGAGACAGTTGATCCCCCCACCACTGCAGTTCCTGCTTCACAAATCCCAGTACTAGTACCTGGAAATCCAAGGTATGAAGGCAGTGGTCCAACAATTCTTCAAGTACTATTGAATTTTTGTCATGTGTAGTCTGACTGGTGGTACTGTGAGGATCACTGATGCCATGAGGCCTAGAATTTTAAGGAACACTTTTGCTGAAGCCACATCTAGAACAGAGAAATTCAAGAAAAATGCCCTTTTGAATGCACGAGATTGCCCCTAGTGTCTAACAGACATACACACTGCACTTCTGAGAGAAATATTGAAAGTTTCCGCACAAGCAGTAAAAATAAGCATTTGTCAAAGATAGAAGCCAAATAAACACTGCTGCAAGCAGAAATTCCCACAGAAATTACTGTAAACACTGACATAAATTATTAAAATAAGTACAGGTATGTGCTGCTTAACTTCCTTCCACCCAACATCTGACTTCATTTACATCCGTACTGTGGATGCAAATGCGGTCAGACGTTATACAGAAGGACATTAAGTGAAGCACAATGTAAAGAATACAGTTTTTGCTTAACATTCTGGTCGCTTAATGTTCTATGGGATAAAACCTATCCCAGATGTTAAGTAGCACATACCTGTAGATTTTTTAATTAAACATAAAAATAGAAAGAGAATAATAAATCTAATAATAAAATAAAAGGAATAGGGTCCCCATATGGGGCTTATCCAAGCTTTAAGCTAGAAAATTAGCACTGGATCCTGTGTAGAGTCAAAGGACTTTCTTCTTTGAATGGCAGAAAAAGACTGAATGCTCACTCCCTGTGACAACTGAAGGCTTCCCACGCAGGATTTGCTTAGCTAATCAGCTTTCACAAGAAGAGGGATGGGACTATGAAATTTTGAAAGCTGGCCAGTACTGGTTTACCTTGGCAGATAACCCAAAATGCCACTGAGGTAGTGGCAATGATGAACTGCCACAGTGATCAATATGAAAAACATAATAAAAACACTCTAATACATGTTATCTGCAGATAAAACATTCCTCATATGTTCACAATTAGAATAAACTAATATATGAGCCTAACAATTCATTAAAGTTGCAGAAGCATACACTTTTTCCCAAAATTACCAAGTGTTTTACCATCCCTGTCAGAAGGGGAAGGATTAGAGTTAACAAAATGCCTGGCAGAAGCTGGATTGATTAAATCTGTAGCTGCTGGGTCAAGTCAGGGTTAAGTATATAGAAATTTGAAAGACTGAGAATCCCTGTACATTCTATTTTCTTAGGAGTAGGAGGATGGCTATCAGAGGAAAGCATGGGCTGTGACAAACGCATCCTCCATTGCTGGCAGCAATGAGGGGATGGCAGAAGGTTCTGGGAACTGAAGTTGCCACATTTCATAGTATTTTCTGAGGTACTGAGAAACCTCTGTGTTCTCCCAGTGAAAACAGTGGCATATTCTGGAAACAGCCTCAGAGGAAGAGAATCCTTGACAGACAGAATTCGATAGAATGCCTCCCCCGAGTCTGAATCGGGATTCTGAGGAGAAAAGCCTGTCTTTCTCATGTATCATTCCTCTCCAGATTCAATTTCTTTTTTTTTCCAAACACCTTTATTGAATTATCACTTGTGACATAGGCAAATTTACATTCATATAAAACTAATCAAACTATGTTAATATAAACATTATACTTCACATATATTGCTATATACCATATAACCTAAGCAACATTACATAAATTATTCAATTCCTGCCTTTTTTAAACAAGAAACATCTTTATTAAACCATCACTTACTAAAAAGGCAATCATACATTTATATAAATGAAAACAAACTACAATGACAAAATCTTAGTTGCAAGCATTTTACATCACAAACCATACTGACACACTCTCAATTGCAAACATTATACATCACTTCTAATCTACCCAGTCTTTCTCACTCAAACATTACATAGCTCATTTAAGTCCTGACTTAATTAGTCCTAATTTCAGACCTCATTTCTCCCTTGTATGTATTGCCCCCACAATTCCCATTTTTTCCTATGTAGTTTGCTCCTACCCTTTTCTAAAGATCTCAATTCCAGTTGTTTTATCTCTGTTACTATATTCACTACTTCCAGTACAGTTGGTTTAGATTTTTATTTCCATTTTCTTGCAATTGCATTTTTGGCAGCCACCATTATTAGACACAGCAAGGCCTTACCATGTCTAGGTAATTCCGAATTATCGTAGCTCAGAAAACTCATCTCCCTCGTCAGACCAATCTGCCCATCCAACATCTCTGACAATGCATCCCACAGGGAATACTTCAAGTCCACCAACTCACTGCACTCCCAGAAAATGTGTTCCTAATTACCTCTTTCTTCCCCTTCATACCTCCAACACTTACTGTCTGCCTGAGAAAAAAATTCTCTGGAGTCTACTTGGGATATAAAAATATCTAGGTAAACACTTCCAGGCAAAAGTTCTAAATCTTCTAGATTTTGTTGCATATTTGGAAAACATACATATATCCTCTTATTGTTTCTTTGTGAATTGCTTTTCCACTATCTCTTCCCAATCCTTTCTAACCTCCACTGGTTGATTCTTACAGTTGTTATCATCAATATTTTATATGCTCTACTAATTATTCCTTTTTTAATGGCAACTTCTGTTCTAGATTCTACTAAAAACTCTACCAGTGCTGGCCTTTCATTTAGGACCCCCCGCCTAATTTATTTCTCTTTGCCTATACTCTGATATCAATCCCTGATAAGGAAGCCAATCTCTAACCTGCAGTCCAAATAAATTCTTGGCATCTTCACATTCTATCATCTTTCCCTCTCTAGTTATTTGCTCCCAATACCTTGATTCCTTTGCCACTTTTCTCCAATAAATTCTAGCCTCCTCTTGCCTATTGTCTGTATCCCTAATTGCAGTCATCCCTATCACTAGAATCTCCTTTCTCCATTCCTGTGTTGTTTAGTTCTTACAGTACTTTCTGCTAATTTATGGACATAATATTCTGCCTGACTATTGTTATTCTCCTTAAAGGCTTACACCCAAAATCCCAGTCTCCCCCTTGTTTCTTGAGCTTTCTCCATGTTTCATCATCCCTTTCCACTATGAATTATAGTTTTCTGCTTGTGCTATGTATAGGAGTCTTAACTGTGTAGCTCTGAAATACCCCTTCAAATTGGGTAATCCCAATCCGAACTGCTCTACTGGAAGAATCCGCTTATCCCACTTAACTCTTGCCATCCTCCCTTCCAGATAAAGTCCTTCAGCTCTTTATTAACTGCTACCCACAACTTCTCCCCTGGTTGATAAAAATATGTCTAACCTGTGTATAAGACTAAAGGGACTAAAAACATTTTAACTGCTTGTATCTTGCTATCCATATCCACATAGCAAAGCTTCTATTATCTCAGTTTGTACTTTATCTTTCTCTTCCCACATATCCTTAGCTGCCACACTAAAGTAATTTTTAATCCATACTCCTGAATATTTCATTTTATCATGTCCTCATACATACGGGTATTCCTGAACCAATGAATGTGTGGGTACATAATTTACCACTATTGCCTTTGTTTTAGCTTCATTAATTTTGTATCCTGGAAAGATCTGAAATTGTCTCAAAATGTTCCACAACACTGAATATCTTTTTCTGGTTTTGTCAGATAAAAAATAATATCAGCTGCAAATAAAGTCAGCTTTTCTTGACTACCATACCGACTATATCCTTGAATTTCTGAGTCCCTTATTTTCTTTGCCAATGGTTCTAAATATAATGCAAATAATAAAGGAGTAAAGAGGACACTCCTGCCTGGTGTCTCTGCTCAAGCAGAAATATCAGAGAGGTCCCTACCCACCTTAAAGTTTGCCTCTGATCCCTCGTATATTCTTCTAATCAACCTTATAATTTTTTCAGGAAATGCAAATGTTTCCATTGCTCTGCTCATAAAGTCCCAGCTTACTTTGTCAAATGCTTTCTCTGCATCAAGACCCACCAGCAACAATGGTATTTTCTTACATTCTGCTTCCCTCTGGATCATCAATGTTCTGTTAATGTTGTCAAATGTTTGCCTCCCCTCCACAAATTCTCACTGATCCATATCTATCAGTTTTGGCATTACTTTTGCCATTCTCTTAGCCATTATATACATGAACACTTTATAATCCTGGTTTAGTATTGAAATGGGCCTGTATGAAGCTGGATCTGATAGATCTTTACCATCTTTAGGTATGACAGCTACCATTGCTTTCTTCCAGGATGGTGGTACTTCTCCTCCTCTTAAGATACTGTTAAACAAAACCTTCAAAATCATTATCAGTTTTTCCTCCTAGCTTTCAAACCTCCACAGGAATATCATCTATTCCTGGGGACTTTTCTGTAGATTGGTTATACATCACAATTTTTATCTCATCTCCTCCTATCCTAACTGTTAGTAATTGAACCTTATCTACCTCTAACCTTGGCATATTTAATTCTTCTGTAAACATTTCCATTTGTATCTTTTCTTGATTTTCATATTTATCTGCTTTACAGAGACTCTCATAGAATTTCCAAAATATTTCTAATACCTCTACAGGATCTCGTTACCTTCTTTGTTATAGGCTCCCTAAGTCTGGCAACAGCCCTTTCTACTTTCTGTTGCCTGAGTCATTGTACTAAAAGTTTTTGTGCTCTAGTGTTATCAAAAAAAAAGAAGTTATGTCCTTACCATAACGTTCCATGTGAGTTGTTCATTTCGTCTTTTTGTTCTTACACGTCGATTCGGAGCTGATCCCTCGGGTCCGAGTCGGCCGCTTTTCAAGCTCAGACTCACAGAGAAGATCGAGACCTAGTGTATATCCCATGATGCTCTACTGTAGTATGCTGCAACCAAAGACAGCCTACAGGAAGAAGAGAACTATAGTGCCTACCTATCTAGGTAGCTATAAGTTTGAAGAAGGAAGAAACAGTCTGTTCAAGAAGACAGGCTGACAAAACTCGACCAATCCACCAAGGCAACCGTGTTTCTCAACCGGAGGGGGAAGGTGGGTGGGAATGTAAGAACAAAAAGGCGAGATGAACAACTCACATGGAATGTTATGGTAAGGACATAACTTCTTTATGTGAAGTTGTTCTATCTCGCTGTTTTGTTCTTACACGTGGGTAGCATCCCAAGCACCCTAATCCTGGGTGGCTCACAGGAGAACATTCCTGAGCACAGTGGAACCAAAGGAAGCAGTGTCCCTGGAGGTCCTGTCCACTTTGTAATGAGTGATAAACATGTGAGGTTTTGACCACATGGCAGCTGCACAGATGGTATCCAAGGGCAGACGAGCTGCATGAGCTAATGACATAGAAACAGCCCGGGTAGAATATGCTTTAACGTTAGTCGGTAATGGCTAATTAGTGGAGGAATAAATTAATTTAATGCAGTCAGAAAGCCACTTGGATAATGTGATTTTTGATACTGCAAAACCTTTCTTATTCTCTGCATAAGAGACAAAGAGTTGATCCGATGAAATCTTTCGTATCCAGGTAGAATCTCAATTGTCTGTGTACGTCAAGCTTATGTAACATATATTCCAGTCTGTTGGTATGGAGTCTAAAGAAGGTTGGAAGCTCAATGGACTGATTTAAGTTAGTTTCTGAACAGACCTTGGGGAGAAAGGTAGGGTTAGTCCTGAGAGACACCCTATCAGGGTGAAAAATCAAATATGGGGGCTTGGAGGACAAGGCCTGAAATTCGGAGACCCTATGTGCAGATGTAATGGCTACCAGAAATATAGTTTTCTAAGACAGAAATTTTAAGTGACATGATGAGGCGGGTTCGAAAGGGGCGAGCATCAACTGGGATAAAACCAGATTCAAATTCCAGGGAGAGACAGGGTGTCTGATAGGTGGTCTGAGATGGTGGGTCCCTTTTAAGAAGGCCTTACATAGTCTATGGGATATGATGTTAGACCCGTTAAACCCTACATGGAAATTGAAAATAGCAGCCAATTGAACCCTAATGGTGGCAGCTGCTGCGCCATCATGGAACAAGGAAGACAAGAACTCTAAGATGGTATGAATAGGTGCCACATAAGGGTCAATGTCATGATGAGAAGCCCAGTGAACAAATCATTTCCATTTGCTATTATATAGCTTCCTGGTAGACAGTTTATGAGAGGAAACTATAATATGTTGGACCACGGGAGACAAATCTTGAGACCTGGCTAATATGGGAATTGGAGCAGCCAAGCTGTCAGTTTTAGGGAGATGAGGGAGGGATGAAGAACTCCCGACGAATGAGTTAGAAGATCTGGCACTGGGTCCAGGATCCATGGTTCTTCCACTTGATACTTCTGCAGCAAGGGGAACCAAATCTGATGAGGCCAAGATGGGGCTATCAAAATCACAGTCCTTCCCAGACTTTTGGCTTTCTGTATGAATTTGAGAATTAGGGGAATTGGCGGGAAGGCATATAGGAGGCCCGGGGGCCAATCGTGTACGAGCGCATCCCTCAGGTTGTTCCTCGGTGGGGGATAAAGGGCAAAGTAGCTGCTGCATTTGGCATTCATCAGAGATGCAAATAGGTTGCAGCAAGGCTGGCCCCATCTGCGGAAAATCTTGTCCGCCACCTGTTGTTTGAGAGACCACTCGTGAGGCAACAGCATGGCCCTGCTTAGCTTCTCCGCTATCATGTTGGATAACCCCGGGATGTGCGTTGCTATCTGAAAGCGTCCGGTGGATACAGCCCATTGCCAAATTCTTAGGGCCTCTCGGCATAAGGGATAAGATCTGGTTCCCCCTTGCTTGTTGATGTACCAGACTACTGACATGTTGTCCGTCTGGATAGCAATTGTACCTGGAGGAAGAGAGTCATGAAAGTGCTGCAATGCCAGGAACACCACTCTCAGCTCTAGGACATTTATATGCAAATGTGATTCCATGTTTGACTAAGTGCCTTGGACAGTCTTTCCCTGAAATAGCCCCCCCCCACCCTATCAGGGAAGCATCCGTGGTCACTGTGGGTGTGGGTTGGGGAAGAACAAAGGGACATCCGATTATCACTTGGTCGCTGTTCAACCACCAATTGAGATCCTTCTTGCAAAGATTCGTTAACCGGATCTCATGTGACATGGGCAGTCGTTGGTAAGACCATTGTGCGAAGAGTAGCCACTGGAGTATCCTCATGTGCATGCACCCTAATGGGACTGCTATCAGTGTGGCTGCCATTGTGCCTAATAGCTGCAGTATCTGGGACGCAGGAGCTTTGTTCTGGACCAACAGACTGGACAATTGACTTTTTAGAGATACGATTCTTGCTTGAGGCAACCTGATCCTTGAATTGACGGTGTCCAGGTCTGCTCCTATAAATGTAATATGCTGCGAGGGCGATAACGCAGATTTTTCAAAGTTAAAGGTTATGCCCAACTGGGAACAAAGGTTTATGGTGTAGTCTCTTGCTTGGATTAGTTGATGCCTGGAGGTGGCGGTGAGGAGCTATTCGTCCAGATATGGAAACACCCGGAATCCCAAACGTCTCAGGTGAGCTGTGACCACTGCCATACATTTGGTGAACACTCTGGGGGCTGTGGTGAGACCAAAGGGCAGGGCTCTGAATTGATAATGACTGGCCCCTAGCTGGAAACGCAGGTGATCTCTGGATGATCTGTCCATTTTGATGTGGTAGTAAGCATCCTTGAGATCTATAGAGCACATCCAATCGCTCGTTGCTAAGAATGGAAGAATCGATTGAAGCGTGACCATCCGGAACTTTTCCTTCTTGATGAAGGTGTTGAGTTTGCTCAGGTCCAGTATGGGCCTCCAGTCCCCTGTTTTCTTTGTAACTAAAAAGAACCTTGAGTAAGTTCCGGATCCTATTTGGTCCACCGGGACTGGCTGGATGACTCTTTTGTCTAGCAGGTTTTGGATTTCTATGGCTGCTAGCTTTCTCAGACTGGGTGGAACGTCTGGAATCCTTGTACACATGGGGGGGAGTTTTGTAAAGGGAATGCAGTAACCTCTGGCAATGATGCTTTTTACCCAAGAATCCATTGTAATGTTTAGCCAGGCGTTTGGGTATAAAGCCAAGCGACCCCTCACTGCCTCCAGAGAAGGACAGCCGGGCTTCCTTTCAGGAACGCTGATAGGGCTTACCAGAGAACTGCTCCCTGTTGCCTTGGTTTTTGCGGACTGCCTCTGCCTTTTGGATGGTGTCTTCCATTTTTGCCCCCTCCTCTGCCCCTAGAGGGGGTATCCATAGGTGTGCTTTGGAAAGCTCCTTGGGGTTTTCGGAACCACATTTTTCCACTTCGTTGACCTTTGGGGTACGGTCTAGTTGGAGTGGAAAAACAGACTCCTACAGCAGACAGAGTCTTTCCTTCTTGTTCACACCTAGTAAGTGTCTCCTTAACTTTGGGTCCAAACAAGGTGGACCCATCAAAAGGGGTATTGACAAAGGAAGATTTGAAGGCTTCCGCAAAGGAGCAAAGGCACATCCAGGACTGTCTCCAAAGAGCTATTGCTGAGCCTGCTGCCCTACTCAATCCATCGGCAGCATAAGAAATGAGTCGCATGGATGAGTTTACTATCGAATTGAGGGTGTTGAGTTGTGCAGTCACCTTCTCAGAAACTGCATCAGCTGTGTCACCCTGGAGAGTATCTGCCAGCTCTTTAAGGAGATCTCGTTGAAGGTGGGTAAAATGTGTCAGGTAGTTGAGCGATCTCATGGAAAATGCCGCAGAACTAAATATGCATTTCCCATACCTGTCCATCGTCCTAGAATCCCTATTAGGAGGATGGACAGAAGAAGAGGTTTCTGACATCTCTTTCTTGGTGGCTGCCGCCACCACCATGGCATCAACCGGGACTCCCTTGGTAAGAAAAGCCTTGTCAGTAGGGGAAGTAATAAACTTGTTACGCCTCCGAGGGACCGGTTCCACTGAGTCAGGGGACTCCCATGCCCTTCGAGCAACCAGCTCCATCAATTCATCGAAGGGCGGGGTAACCCAGGAGGTGGATGGTTGAGATCCAAAGGCCTTCAGGAGGACCGACTCATCCTCAGTAGGGGCAAGGGACTGCCAATCACCCCTCTGTCTTAGGATCTCCAATATGTCTGCAAATGAGACATCCTCTGAGGGGGATCGTGGGGACCCTTCTGATTCCTCCAAGTCGGTATCCTATGTCAGGGATTCCTGTTGGGAATCCAAGTGCCTCCTCTTGCACAGTCTCTTCCTAGGTACTTCATCGGTGGGAGTGTCCAGTGAAGTCCCTAGAAAGGAGGGGCCACCAAATGGGGATACCTGAGGCCCTGGATCTCGAAGCTTGGTGGAGACCTGTGGGGAAGAGGTAGAACGAGGCCCTTTAGGGGGAGGGGAAAACAGATATGAGGAGGTAGTGGTCTTAGCAGACATGACCTTCCTCATCGCATCAAAGGCACCAGAATCTCGGTCCAAGAAGTCTGTCGGCTTCGAAGAGGCCGGCAGCTCTCCCCGAGCTGAGACCCCCTGCTCCAATCCAGAGGACAGAGCTGAAGCCACCTGCGCCAAAGCCCCGAGGGGAAGAGTCGGAACCGAGGTATCAGTTCGACACTCCACCCCGGAGCCAGCGAGGGACTGTCGGCCCCGAGACTCCCTGGTCGGAACCGAGGAGATCAAGGTAGATGGAGCCGAGGGAGGTGGATCAAACCTCGGCTCCGAAGGCTCTACCAACATCGGTTCAACCCGCCCTGGCTCTGAGAGCTCGATTGGCTTCGGAGGAGGAGGGGGAGAAATTATGGCTGGGGTTTCAGGCTTCGAAGCCGAGTGGCTCGAAGCAGACAGCATTTTGGCCAGGGCTGGGTTCTCTAAGAGTCTCTTAACCACTTGGTCCAGGTCCACATCAGAAAGCCTCAAAGAATGCTTCAAGGGATGGGTCGAAGGAGCCAAAGATGGTACCAATTGAAGAATTGGAGACTGAGGAGTCTCTAATATCGGATCCACAACTGGGCTCCGAGGTAAAGGATCGATACACGGCTCCAAGGACTGTGGAGCCGATGCACGAACCATACCAGAGGAACTCGGAGCCGATGACTTGGGCTCCGTCGATCCCTTGGAAGACTTCGACCCCTTCGAAGCCTTGGAAGAGAGATAGGCCTTGTCTAAAGTAGCCTGAAAATCAGGCTTCAGAAGTCCCCTATCTACCAACTTCCTGTGCCTTTCTAAGAGAACCCTGGCGCTAAAGGAGTGGCAGATAGAGCACACCTCTTGTAGGTGAACAGAACCCAAACAGTACACACAGGTGGAGTGGTTGTCTGTAACAGACATATTTTGACCGCACTCACACCTTTTGAATTCTGACTTTTGTTTCTCTGACATGTTAACAATAGAAATTCAGGTCCCTGAATTCTCAATATAATAAAACAGTTACCTGTGTAAATATTAACTACAATACTAATTTAACTAAGAACTAGCTTCTTACAGGATATATGTCAGTATATATAACTAAATACCTATAGATTATATAATGAAGAAAGCACACACACACACACAAGAGCGGACAGAGCCCTGTCACTCCCAAACAGATAAGAGAGGCCTAAAAAGACCTGAAGAGAAATACTTCAAAAAATTTAACTAGAGCTAAACAAACAGGCTATAGCCCAATACTACAGAATAACACTTCTAATTTAACAATATATGATACCATTATTCAGAAAAATCTTCTATAAATATAGAAAAAATAAGTCACTGGCCCGAGCTTCCTCCGACGAGCTGTAGATCCGTTGCAGCGGCAAACTAGATCTGGGGATTTACAGTAGAGCATCATGGGATATACACTAGGTCTTGAGCTTCTCTGAGAGTCTGAGCTTGAAAAGCAGCCGACTCGGAGCCGAGGGATCAGCTCCGAACCCACGTGTAAGAACAAAACGGCGAGATAGAACAACTTCACATCAGTTGCTTAATAGCATAAGAGGGTGGGAGATTGGCATAATGGTTAAGGTGTTTACCTAACAGACACAAGGTGCAGGGTTTGATTCTCACATAGGGTAATTGGCTAGGCTTAAAACAGTCCACATGGGCAGTTAGCCTAGTACTAATCTATGAATCTAAACAGCAATCTTTTTAAGCTTGTGCATATTATCGAGGTAATCCCTTATTTTTTCTCTGCCTAGCATTCTGCAGATGATCCTCTTCTTGTTCTGTGCGATTCCCCCTATTCTGCGATACTTTAATATTTGTCAGTCCCTCTAAATAATTATTGTTACTTCTTAACCATAGCTCCCTATCTTTTATTTCCACCCTATTTTTAAACTCCACTCCCTAGCTATATTTTCAGTAGAAATGTCTACCCTCTCTTAACAACTCCTGAATAATCTCCACTGCCCATTCCACTACTTCCTCTCTTTTCTACAGACAGGTGGGAAATCACCAATGTCTCATTTTTATTTCATTACCATGTTTTTATTTTAGCTATTATTGGCTTGCAGAGACAAAGTTAGTTGAACTACTTCCTCCCAGGCCATTGTGAAAAGTCTGCAAAAAGGTTAAAATCTGGTACCCCCTTGTTTGTTTATATAGCACATCAATGTGGTGTTGTCTGTGATAACTTGCAGAGGTCCGGGGACCAGCAATAATTAAAGCGTTGATTATTGCCGGCATCTCTTTGATATTTAGGTACTTTCATCTGTCCTGCTTGTTTCTCAGACCATGCACTTTCACCCCTTTTAATGCAGCCACTCTCCCAAGTAAAGTCTGAAGCATCTTTTGTGATATACTGAAGTAGAGGTGGAAGGGAGGAGAGACCTTGGCTGGTTGAGAACCAATTCATTCACCACAATATCTCCCTAAGGGTGTTGAAGCTGAAACCAGACTGACCTGAGGTAGCACTGATTTTTTTCTCATTTTAAGTCTGGACAAGGGAATCATGATACTCATGAAGGTCATGGAACCAGAATCCTGAAAAATACCATGGCAGATGTCAAAGAAGCTCAGGAAGATTTCTTTGTGCATTTCTTTCTCTAGTGGAAGAAAAGCCCTTCCTATGGAAGTATCCAGAAAAAGCTATTCAGTAGGAAGAGATAAAAGATTATTTCTGCAAGCTCACTTGGAACCCAGTCAAAGTAGAAATTTCTTGACTTATGTCAGGGGATCTTGGCAAGTGGAAAAGGAGTCTGTAAATATAAGGCAATCATCCAAATATGGAAATATGTCAATGCTCCGAAGTTTGCATCAAGCAATTACTAGAGCCAGCAAAAGGTAAGAGCTGATAATGTAAGCCAGATACAAAAATCTTAAGAAACATCTGAATTATTTTCAAACTGGTATGTGATAATAAGCATCTTTTAAGTCTAAAATTAATATGAAACTGTGTGTGTGTGTGTGTGTGTGTGTGTGTGTGTGTGTGTGTGTGTGTGTGTGTGTGTGTGTGTGTGTGTGTGTGAGAGAGAGAGAGAGAGAGAGAGAGGGGTATGGATGGCAACAAGGTCTGAAGCTATAACATCTTGAAATTTGGTACTCTGACACAGAGAAAACAGAGACCTAGGACCAGTATCCAAGGTTCCATTTTCTTTGGCACCAGAAAGATCCTTGAATAAAAATCTTTGCCTATCTGATCTGAGGAAACAAGTTCTACGACCCTCCTGAGAGAACAGGTGTTTCAAAGCTGGAAAAGAAAAATCATTTGGTTTACAGGATGAAGAGGGATTCTCATTGCAATATGTATCCCTGTTATAGGATTCTCAGCTTGAGTTTGTCGGAGAAAACCTAATACCACTGGGGAAGATAAAGGTATAGACTACGAGATAGATTTAAAGGATTGCCAAAGTGGGAGGGAGGGAAAGCTTGATTGACTTTTTAGACTGTTCTTGACTCTGGCTAGCTCCCCTTTCTTCTTTGAACTACCTTACACTTGTGGTAGATGATGAATTTTGAAGTATTTTCCATTCAAGAACATGATCAAGTTATATCCTAACTGTGATTCCACCTTGCAAGTTAAGATGTAGAATAATCTTTAAAATTGTGTTTACAAAAATTTTGCTGAGATTACTTATTTTGTTTTTTGAGAAAGGGTCCTAAATTAGAAGAAAAATGTTTACTGAACTTAGAAAAGAAGGGTTGAGAGATTTTGTAAGGTAATCCCTTGAATCAATTTTCTTCTTTCATAAAATCTTTTATGGCCCTCAGCAGCAGAACAGCCAAACATAACATATTTGTCAATGAGAGAATTTAAAATCTCAGCTTTAATATTTTCTGGTAAGTTTTCTTTTGGGGAGGGTAGAAATTAGTCTTTTTATTGACAGCATTAAAGAAATTTTAACACTAGAGCAATTTAGAAGGAATATGTGTAGTTTAGAGTATTATGTACTGTAACATTGTCAAAAATTAGACAAATAAAACTTGAATCCCATGTTTGCTTACAGCAGAAGTCAATATATTCTGGTTCTTGAAGATAGAAAACAAAGGATACCCAATTTAATCGGGTACTGTTGTGGGGTAAACAGCATTGAACTGATATAGTTATTATAAAGGAACAATGGAATAGTAAAATCACTACATCTTTGTTTCTAATTTTAGGTTGTTTTCTAAAAAGAAGCACTTCAGATAGATGAGGAATTTGGAAATGTTTCCGATTCAAGAACATGATCAAGTTATATTCTAACTGTGATCCCACCCTGTAAGTTAGGATGTAACAGCCACATACAAAAGTAAATTTATAGATGATTAATAATATATACAGCACTACTGCTATAAAAGATGAGGGCACTTCTGTTTGTAGTGTTTGAACTTCATCCTCCATTGTTCAGTTTATTGTTTCTTACTTCCAGGAGAGGGTAATCTTGCCCTTGCCTGCTCCTTTCTTTGTAAATTTTGGGCATGTCTGATGGAGCTGTAAAGGAATTTAATCTCATATTTTCGTCTCCCTGTCTTCGTCATCAGATCAGACTTCTCAGACTCATGTTCATACATTCATTCATTCATTCAGCTGTTTGGCTTTCTCGCTTAGTCTGTCCTCATTTACATTGCCAGTGTTGAGGGACCCTTGTCTTTTTTGCAATGCTTTTCACTTCATTTCCTGACCTGTCTGCCTCTTGCACCTCTTCCATTCAGCCTTAGTAAGGCATTCACCAAAGTGAACACCCATATTAAATAATACTTGTTTGCATCATCTTCTGCCCATTTCTCAGCCTCCTCTTCCATCCTGTGCATCTTTTCGTCAGCTAGAGTGTTCTGCCAGCTCGTCTCCTTTTCAGCATGGACATTCTACTGCTCTGCCCTCTCTGCCCTGCAGTTCTTACTTCTTTCCTTTAAGAAGAAGTCTCTCTTCCTTCCTTTTTTACTGCTCAAAGTAAGGATCAGTCATGGTCTATAACTCCAGGAAGTCTTTTTCCATTTACTTCCTGTAGATATCATCTAACTCAACTCTTTCTCCATCAAGTATTTGTAGTGCAGAGAGCTATAGAACCAGGTGGAGCCAGTGATTTTGGTCTGGAGTATTCCTCTTCTCCTTCTTAGGCTGCAGCATATTCTTTAGCTTCATGTTCAGCATATTCCTCTCCATTGTCTGTTGTGTCATATGTCTTGGCTTCATTGTCTTTAGCTTGGGTCCTTTGAAGAAAGGACTGAGAGATAAATCACTGCGCTTTTTCTGAGAAATAATGCTGTGCATGGGTGGCTCATGGTGTGGTGATACATTTATAACTGCTGAAACCTGATCTGCCCTGTATACAATGAGGAAACTGTAGTAGCAGTACTTTGATGTGGAATGTCATGCCATCAATTTTTGAGAATGTAACCAAGCAAATCTCATAAATGGACAAGCAGCAACAGCTCTGGATACAGCATAAGTAGATTTATAAGAGCACTTTAAAGACTAGTTGGTTACCTGAGAAGCAAACACAGCTAAGGAATTTAATCTCTGAAGAATGAAGGTTAACGAGTTACTTATTCCTGTTCTCAAAAGAAGCCAGTACAGTTTTAACATGTGAGCCTGGCAGTTCAGAATTCTGAAAGTTAAAAGTAGCAACAGATTATAAACTTTTTTTGTCAAATCCATCAAAAGCTTTCCCATTCTTGTCAGAGGGAATGGGTTATCATTCACAATATGTTTATCAATATATGGCTTTGGTAAGGAAACCATTGCAGGATTTGATTTGGGATTAGAAAACAGATATTTATGTGTCTGACATACTTTAATTAACCTTTCAGACTTCCATAGCAGGGGGATGACTGTCAGGCATACTTCAAGCCATTAAGAAAGCAACATATAAAGCTAATAAAATTGCAGGGACAGTTGCAGGCTAAGGAAAAGCCAGTTGCAACAAATCATAATACTTTTGCTAGGAGAAATGGGTTTCATTCTGTTTAACTGAAACAAATCTTTCATTTTGGCTACAATTTCAGAAAACGAAATACTTTCCTGAGAATACGATTGTTCAGCTTGATGAGAATTTGCTGAAGAAAAACTCTACCCTTCCATTCCCAGGTCTTCTGAGTGAAAATCAGTGTCAGAATGTGAGGAAAATTGTTTTCCTACTTGAAGTCAGTGAAAAAAATCAGGAATTAAAACATTAAAAGGAGATAATAATAGGTTCATAGGTTCACAGGTAGGTACTAGGCTATCTGCCCGAGGGCATTTATAAGCCTAGCCAGAGTATGTGGCTTTTGCCGCCCCATTGATTAATTAACTGATCCTCTGTCAAGCAGAGCCAATGAAGTGATCCCAGGGGTGTATTTTCTGTTACCCATCCACTCGTCAAGGTTTCTCTTGAAGAGTGTTATTGAGGTGCTCTGCCTGTTGTAATTTGGAATTTTGTTCCAAAGCATGGGGAATCTCTGTGACAGGAATCTATCCCTCCAGCATGTTCTATTTATTGTTGTGGCGAGGTTTAGCTCACTAGAGCGCGTGGCTTGCAGTGACTTGGATTTCTTTAGGTGGAGCATGTCCATCAATTCTGAGTTGGACATGGCTTTGTAAGTCAGGCAGAGATCATCTCTGTGTAAGCGATATGCCACTGAGTACAGACGGAGTTTTTTCAGTCGGGCTGCATAGGGCATATGTTTGAGACCAATAATCCTCTTGATGAGGTAATTTTGTCATCTTTCCAGCTGTTGGAAGTGTCTTGTGAGGTACATTCCAAATGGGGCATTGTACTCTATGATGGGTCTAATGAGTGACAAGTAGAGGGGCACTATAACCTCTTTATTTCTAGATGTGAACCCTTTAGTAATTAGATAGGCCACATAGAAGGATTTCCTAACTACTTTGGCAATATGATTGTCAAAGGAGAGATTAATAATCTACCTGGGTCCCCAGATCTCTTATTACCTCTTCTGTATTAAGGGGGCTGCCACCTATGTGGTAATTCGTGGGTGTTTTGTTTTTCCCAAATGGGATGACTATGCATTTTTTGGCATTTAGCTTGAAGCTATGACTTTGACACCAGGTGTGTCCATCTCAGTAAGGCCCTTTTGGAGGATGTCCATGTCAGCCGGAGAGTCAGTTATGGCTCCCAGTTTGCAGTCATCGACGAACTTGGTTAGCCATAGTCCTCCTGTGTTTGCCTGTACTTCTGAGAAGTATATGCCGAACAGTAGGGGTCCCAGGACCGAGCCTTGCGGGACATCACTTGTGACTGGTATAGAGTTGGACCTGGAGCCCGCTATTCTTACCGTGTGAGCTCTGTCTGTAAGCCAGCTGGCAACCCATCTTGTGACGTAGGGGTTTATGTTCAGGCTGGTGAGTTTTTTCTGTAATACCTGAGTGGGGAATGGTGTCGAAAGCCTTGGCGAGGTCAAGGTAGGCTGTGTGAACCACCTTTCCCTCATCTATGGCCTTGGTTACTGTCTCGAAGAAGTCAACCAGGTTTAGTAGGCATGATCTGCCCTTAACAAAGCCGAACTGGGTCGGGTCAAGTGTTTGGAGGTTCTCAATGTCTTTGTTAATGAGTTCCATGATGATGCGCTCCATAGCCTTGCAGACCAGGCTAGTCAGGCTTATGGGGCGATAGTTACCAAGGTTAGTTGTGGCCCCTCCTTTGTGGAGAGGAATAATTGTTGCTGTGTGCCATTCTATAGGCATGTAGCCTGTGGAGAGGCTGAGGCTGAACAGCGTGTTTAGGTGGGGGGGTTAGTTCGTTCTGTAGTTCGTGCAAGACACAGCCTGGGACACCATCTGGTCCCATTTATGCTGTGTTTTTGGCTTTTGAAAGGGCTGTTTTCACCTGTGTGTCTGTGATTTTTGGGACACTACACTTTTCCGGTATTGTTGTGGGCCCTTTTGGAGGTGAGAGGGGGGTGAAGTTTGCACTGAATCTATCTGCCAGGATGTTGGCAATATCAGTAGTTTCAGTATATTTTGTGCTATTTTGCACTAGTTCAGTGCATATCTGCGCATTACCACTTAGATTCTTAATATATTTTGAATCCTTGGCTATTTTTCTTTTGAAGTTAGCCTTAGATGATTTCATGAGGGACCACAGTTTCTTACTGATACTGATCAGGGATGTCTTTCCTTCTTGGGATTTGCTTTTTTCTGAACTAGTTTCCGCCTTCTATTGTATAGCCTGTTTATTGCAGGGATCCACCAAACTGGTTTCCTTCTCTTAGAGGAGAGAATCTTGGTTTTGCTAGGGATGGCACGATCCATGCATCCTTGTAGGTGCTCATAGAGTGCATTTGTAAAGGTTTCTGCATCTTGGATAGCATTATGCTTTAGCGTGGGGGCTGTGAAACTTACCACCTCTATCTTAAGTAAGGTGAAGTTTGCTTTCGAAAAGTTTTTTACTGTGGTTTCCTTAGTTGGTGATGGTGGGGTGTGGACATCCAGTGTGATTAGTTTATGGTTTGATCTAACCAGTGACGGGTTGACCTCTGGTGTGGAACAGCTGTCGCCCATGTTGGTGATGACCAGGTCCAATATGTTTTCACCTCTGGTAGGGGAGTTTACCAGCTGATCCAGGGTGTTTGAGTTGATTAATTCAAAGCAGCGCTGGGCCTGGGAATTTGTACTTGAGTAGTTTTCCCAGTGAATGGTAAGGTAATTGAAATTGCCCAATATCAGGGTGTTTGGTAGGACCTTCATGTTTTCCAGTGCCTCCAGAAAGGTGGAATGGTGGTCCTGGGTCATGGAGGATGATCTGTAGCAGGCCACAATTTGCACTGCAGATTTGCCCGATGTTAGTTGCACATAGATGATCTCAGAGGTATCATGATGCGCCACTAACCTGGAGGTGTAGGTATCCTTGACGAATATGGATACACCCCGTACTTTTGTGTTTCGGTCCGTGCTCTGTGGCCAAAACGTGTGGTATGAGTTGTAGCCCGGTAGTGCTGGGGTGCTCTCTGGAGCCTTGAACCAGGTTTCAGTTACTGCACAGATGTCGACGTTCTCCATACTGAGGAGTGCTTCGAGCGCATGCATTTTGAGATTTAAACTCCTGGCGTTGAGTAGCATAACCCTTAGTCTTTTGTTAATTGTGCTGTTTACGGAGGTGGGTTTGACTTTTGAGCCTTGACTAAAAAAGGCACTATGGGGGCAGCAAGAGCCTTGGCCAGTATTCAAAAGCCTATGGGTGACAGGTGCAAGTTGTCTCTTGCGAAGCAACGCGGCTTGCCGAGCATGTTGTCCCAGGCTGACATTCACTGGATCCCCTTTCAATGACACCAGAAGCTTAGCCAATTGTTGAAATTGATCATTTTTTTCTTTATACTGAGGTATCATTCTTGGTGAGGGCAGGATGCTACTCAGGGTCAGGGTCATACCAGCATGGGCTACATGATCAGAGAGCTGTTCCATGTCTCTTTTCATGTAGTCCAGGGAGGTACGTCTCAGGTCATTCACACCAACATGAACAATGACAGAGTCATATTTGTACTTGTTCTGGCGTGACCTGAGTGCTTGTGTTACGTGGCGGATTCTGGCACCTGACAGGCAGCTAACAGTAACCTTCTGCTTGTCCAGCCTAGTGAGTGGGACATCAGTGTGTCTGACTATAGAGTCACCTATTATTAGTGTGTTAGGTATGTTATTTCGCCTTAAGGGCTGTGATTGTGCGGCACACTGATTTTGTGTTTTATGTGTTGTCTGGTTTGTGACGGGAAGTGCAGGTTGTTTGGGTGTCTGCTTTGGAGATCTCTGATGCTTTTGCAGGTTTTTATTTAGAGCCTCCGAGTATGATTTTGTATATTTATGTGTATATTTTGCCAGTGCTGTTTTTAGTAAGTCTGTGTGCAGCTGGAGTTGTGGTGCAAGTGTTAACCTTCTCCTCTTGACTGTCTGTTCCAGTCTTGGGTGGAGACAGCTTAGCTTCCAGTTTGGCTGTATAATTGCATCTCTCGCATATGTTAGTGTTTTGTGGTAGGAGGAGAGGGTTGTCTGTGTATATGAGGCAGTTGTAACATTGCCTCAGGATACCCAGATTCACCGACTGGACTGGAGAGTGCACCTAAAGTTGCCCTTTAGTCATGCCTGAATAGAAGGGTGAGCTGCTAAGTCACTTGGTTGGTGAGGGTTGAATAAAGAACCATGCCCTGCTGGGCAATCAGTGTCAGGGTATATTAGTGCTTGCTATTAGGTTTGAGCAAGTGCTGGGTTGTAAGATGCTTTTTGAGTGCTTAGGTTGAGAGTTAGACTAGTTTCAAGGGAAAAACTGAAGAGAAGACTTAGTGGAGCCGGGAATAATTTAACCGTAGCTAACCGGCACTGCCCAGTTCGCAAAACCGTGCAAATGTGGTTTTTACAGTAGGGAAATGAAAGAGATAGAAATTAGCCCAAAATGGCCAATAAACTACTAACTTCTGGACTGGAACCACTCCTCCGGGGACAGATAGGATGCTCAAAGCTCCCCTGTCTCACAGGTGAACGGAGAAATTTCCTTCTATCCAAGTAAGGTTTGGGCAACTCAGAAACTAGTATCACAGCCCTGAATTCAGCACTAGCCAGAAAAATTAACTATGCTAGCTTAGAAAGGTGGGAAACAAGGAATTTTTGGTTTTTTTGAAAAGATAAGGCAAAAACAGTACAAAATACACTTAAAACAGCTTTAAACGACTACAAACGATCAGAAAAAGCTATCACACTTTAATGTGTAGCCTACAACAGTTAAACAAATTATTTAAACAAAAAACAACTTTTTAAAAGTGCAAGCAGTCAAATAAGTACAATAAGTACAAATAATCGTTTGACAAATCCTAGCATGTCTTCCCTATCCATAGCTAAATAAACAGGAGAAGACACACTATTAAATTTTTGCTTTCTTTTCCTAGGAAATCTCCTGGAAAAAGACTGACACATATCAGGGGCACTAGCCTGGGACTCTAGTAAGACTTCATCTGCTTCCACCAAGATTGACAAGTGTGGTTCTCCGTTGCACAGTGAGGACAACTCTAAAGCTGCAGGGGATGTATCTAACTCGGGTCTGTATTATAAGCTTGAAGAAGTGTTACATCGAACGCCTCTTCAGTGACACGTAAACACCAACCACACTAAACCGAGAACATTCAAAACAGCGATTTCTTTCCCCTGGCAAAGAAACTTCTAGCACCAAAATCACATATATAGAATTTCAAACATAAGTGGGGGGCTTTGTCCTCCACCCCCCCAATTAAATATACCAACTCCGAGATCGCACTACAGTGGGGTAAAGGGCAATGTCACGGCTCAGGCGGACCTGAGCCTTTGCTATTTTATTATTTCGTTCTATATGTGTCGGCAAAATGGCATTCGCTGTAATGTCATTTTGCCGATCTAATATAGCCCCATCTAACTCTCAGTCCTTAGTGGTTTCCTGAGGAGCTACACCAAAGGAACCGAAAGGCAATGATGAGCAATCCAAAGATCCAATCCAGACACTACAGAGTCACCCATTGCCAGCTGAGGCAGTGAGGGAACCAGCCTGGTGAAGATTCCCAAGAAATGTTTTTTATCTTGTGGATGGGAGAAGGAAGAAATGAAGAGATCAACAGTGGCTCCACAGTTAAACCAAGAAAGAAGTTTGAAAGGTGGGTAGCTGAGGCTGGGTGAGTTGATAAACCTGACAAAAAACATGAGGTTTTGAAACCAAAATCTCAGTGGCAGTCCCTAAAAGCACAGCATTCTGCCCCTCACATAAGTAATCTACATAGAAATATATTAAAAAAGGACAAAAAACAGGTTTTCCCCAAATAAAAAAATCCCATTACAAGACATGGTAGTCCATAACAAAAAACATTTCATACCATTAAATATATACTTTCACAAGAAAAAAGCAGAGTTTTTCCTAAGAAAAGTGATGCAGCAGAAGACTTTCCCCAGAAGGGTACATATCTGCGCATCCTTGAAAGAACTAGACTAACTGAACATCAGTTCTCCATAGAGCTAACAGAGGGAGAACACCAGTGGCAAGACGTTTTTGTCATCCTAACTACTGCTTTTATGCAGCTCTCCTTAAGCCCTACAGTGGTTAGGGTATGTGGCAGGTACCCTGAAGCTTTGACAGCTAACAAAATATAACCCATACAGCTTAGGCTACTACAAGAGTGATTTACATGTTGAACATTTTACTAATTCTAGGAGAAATGAGCCTAAATGTGAAGGCCAAAATCATAGCACTATGTTTAAGTCATAGCAGTTGAGAATAACACCAATTTGAAGGCCAAAATCATAGCACTATGTTTATGTCATAGCAGTTGAGAGTAACACCAAATGCAGCATTTTTAAAGAAAGCTGCTGAAGTTGGATTAACTCCACCAGATTGAGTTTTAAGAGGTACTTTATGCACCTTCTGTCCCAAGGGATTTGGGAACAAAGGAACAATTGTGAATCTTTCCTAAAGGACTAGGCTCTGTCCAAATTATATCTTAACTGGTGATGGACTTCCATATCATGCAGTAAACATTTCCATGGTAAAAGCAATCGGGGAAAAAAGATGAACAAATACATTTTGACATGAAAGAAGGATTTGTTCTGAATTAAATTCTGTCCTTATGAGAAACAACAAAAAGGCAACATGGTAGCTAGGACAGACTCCTCAATTTATTCTAAGTGCTTTTGTCTCATACAGTAACAAGACTTCATCAGATAAATGATAAAAACAAAACACCGCCTTTAAATACCCTAATACAAACACATGACAATCACCACAACCTCCTCATTTAAAGAGGAATACACAACACAAAACTAAAATATACATATATACATCCAAATGAGAAGCATAAAAAAATATATAATATATTTATCTAAAATGTGCTTTTAACTTCAAAATGTAAATATACCAACTCCAAGGTCGCACTACAGTGGGGGAAAATGTAATGGTATATTTGATTTACAGGAGGTGTGGGGGGATGCAGGGGGGCTTGTTCCCCTGCAAATATGTAGTAAACAGTGTGTGGGATGTTATTTATAGTTGCTTTGTAGTTTTCAATGTTTTGAGATTCGATGTTATGAGTTTTAGATGTTTTGAAGTTTAGATGTTATGGTCTTGATGTTTTGAGTTTAGATGTTATGAAGAGCAGATGTTTTGATAGGTAACCCCACAAACACAACTCCCTTATAAGGAAAACAGCAGCTAATAACCAGAAATGGCAGCATGCACTTAAACATGGCAGCTTAACCAGAAACAGTAGACACACACCAGCCCAGCACTGAAATGCAAACTTACTAAATCCAGCAGCCTTAAGCAATAAACTGAAACAGCAGCTCAGCAGGGAAATGCAAACTTACTTACTAAATCCATCCAGCACAGCAGCTCGGCACTGAAATGCAAACTTACTTACTAAATTCAGCAGCAGATAAACTGAAACGGACACACTTAAAGCAACTTTTAAGCAGATATGAAGAAACAGAAATGGCAGGTCAGCATACTTGCACAGTTAAATTAAACTCTGAAATGGCAAATGCAAGTTTCAGTTAAACTCATGCTCCACAAGCACACACTCCCCCCCCTACTTACGTACTTCTGCTGACTGCCATTGCTGTTTATATTTCCTATTTACTTTCAGTCCAACAGGCAGTAGCTGATGTCATTATGCACGCCCCTGTAGGCTGGTGATGCGTGGTGACTGACATCAGCCATAAATTTAAAGTGGTAAACTGCTAATACAAAAACAAAAGACCGTGAAATTCAGAAATTAAAGGGGGCACTTGGAAATTCGTGGCACCCCAATATTTTGGGCTCAAAACCAGTAAATACCATGGAATTTAGTATGGTTGAGAGGTATGTCTGAAAACAGTCTGTTGCCAAAAGGAAAGATTTATCACCAGTCTATGGGACAGACTTAACAGATGTACAGACAAGAGAGGAAGGAATGCTAGCATAATCATTCTGAAGGTGTAGCCTGTCCATTTTTGAAAGGATACCTGTTTTTTATTGCCCCCTCCTTGTCATTTCTTTTTTTTTTTTTTTTATTCTGTGTTTGCCAGAATATGGCAACGGTTGATTATTCTGTCTTAATAAGAGAGTTTGTAAGATTTATAAAGTGGTACTTAAAAAATCTTAGTAACTCCCCAAATTAATTTTCATCTGTCATCAAACTGTTTGATGACCTGGACTGCAGCAGGGCCAAACAGCCCCCGCCCCTGTTTAAAGTAGAGTATAAAATCTCAAACTTTCCCACATCGGAAAACGTTTTTGTATGTATGGATATCTTCTCAGAACAGCGGTGGTAGTAGTGGCCCTATACACAGCAGCTGGACAACCATGCACACTCTTCAAATTATGTTTAGTCACTTGAAACAGATTAAAAATGATAGGATTCAGATATGACTTATCTTTGGAAAGAAGTGAGGGAGAACAATCCTACAAGCTGTCAACACCTGACAGAATAAACTGGAAGAAGAAATTCTCTTATGAAATCTGTCCAATGTCTTACTTTCTTGTCCGCAAGGGAAGGGTTGGTATTAAGAAGTGTTCAGCCTTTTTGGGGAACTAAGGGTTGAGGATCAGAGCTATTGCAGGCAGCATTTAACACATCCTCAAAGTCTGACATAATAGGAGGAATGGGTGCAGTATATGGTAAATCCACTTGCAGCATACATATTTCTTAAGTTTAGCAGAAACATCCATTTGTTCCCACAAAATACATTATTCTCCTAGGAACTAGTATTAGAAAATGAAATCTTATCTCATGGAAATGGAGATGAAAAACTTTTCTCTGAATCAGAGTTTTGGCGTTGAGAATTAGACAAAGAAAAAAAAAAGAGCTGTGTAAGATCTTAACCATAATGGTAGCTGTCCTTCTCTTCACTGTTGTGGTATTTCTTACAATAGGGATCCCTGCCGAGGGTGGCCTGAAGTCCAGCCAGTATACCAAAACCTTTAGGTTGCTTAAGGTATGCCGTATGTCACACATATGTTGCTCATGTAGGGCATAAAGATGATGTCCAGATGTACCATCCTCAGAAATGACAGTCCCAGTAGGAACTCCACTCCAAGGAGAAGAGGGGTAACAAGTACATCCAGAAGAGAAAAGAACCAGGGGGAGGTGAGAGGGACTGAATACGTTAACAGTGAAGAGAAGGACATGTACCATTATGGTAAGATCTTATGTAACTGTAGTATGCCCTCCATTTTACTGTTGCAGTACTCCTTTCAATGGGGAGAGTGCAAAAGCTCAGGAAGAAGAAAGGGAGGAGGAAGGACCAGTAGAGCATTCTAGGAACCCATGAAGAATGGCCCAAGCAAAGCCACCTCTAGGTCTGGATATCACATCCAACTTGTAGTGCTTGGTAAAAGTATGCACAGAAGTTCAGGTAGCTGCCTCAAGAACAGAGTTAGTATCCAAACCCTTGAAAAAAGCACCAGAAGAAGCCACAGGCCTAGTAGAATGAGCCTTAACAGAGGAAGGAAGGCTCTTGCCATGAAAGGAATAACAAAAAGAAATGGCCTTAGAAATCCAAAAATAAGAAGTTATGTACCTACCATAACGTTCCATGTTAGTTGTCTTCTCTCGCCTTCTTTCTTGCTTGATGGGTTCGGAGCCGATCCTCGGCTCCGACTCGGCACTTGCTAAGCTCGAGAGTCACTTTTACCAGCTCGAGGCAGCCCCATATCCCATGATGCAAGGCGGTAAGTACCCAGATCTCGTTTGATGACAAAGGGCAGTAGCACCAAGCATAAAACACTTCCCAAAGGAAGAAAGAAAGAAAGAAAGCCTACAGGATGTAAGAAAGACCAGGACTGAATGGTCTTCAGCATAATAACTCCTTAGAGAAACAAGGTCTGTCCAGGCTCGGGGGAAGGAGGGAGGGTCAGAAAGAAGGCGAGAAGACAACTAACATGGAGCGTTATGGTAGGTACATAACTTCTTAATGTTAAGTTGTCAATCTCGCCTTCATTCTTGCTTGATGGGACCGCGTCCTAGCACCTCTATCCTGGGTGGCTCAATGGAACAGACTCTTGAGGACTGTAGAGCCAAAACTGGCTCTATCCCTGGAGGCCAAGTCCAATTTGTAATGGGAAACAAAAGTATGAGGAGTGGCCCAAGTGGCGCTGCACAAATAGTGTCTAAAGGAAGACTAGCTTGAAAGGCTGTAGAAGTAGCTAAGCTCCTAGTTGAATGTGCTTTAGGTTTTGAGCACAGCTGTTTTCCCCTGAGCAGATAAATTTCAGAGATGACCGAAGAAAGCCATCTAGACAAGGTCACTTTAGAGACAGGAAGGCCTTTCTTGTTATCCGCATAGGAAACAAAAAGTTGATCAGATTTCCTAAATTTTTTTAGTTCTGTCCAAATAATATCTGAGTTGGCGGTGGACATCAAGATAATGTAGTTTTTGTTCGGCTCTGTCTGAATAGTTTGGGAAAAATACAGGAGATCAATGGATTGATTCAAATTGGTCTTTGAGGCGACCTTAGGCAAAAGGTCGGATTAGTTCTCAATGATACTCTGTCTTTGTGAAAGACCAAATAGGGGGTCGAACCGATAGAGCATGAAGTTCAGACACCCTCCTGGCGATGTAATGGCTACTAGGAATAAAGTTTTCCAAGAAAGAAATTTTAGGGAGCAAGAAACAGCTGGCTCGAAGGGGAAGAATCAAGGATGTCAGCACTAAATTTAGATCCCATTGAGGAGGAGGATTCCTGATTGGAGGCTTTAGCAGGAAAATTCCTTTCAAGAAGGCCCTACAAAGCCTATGGGACATAATATTGTGATCTGCAATCCCGACATGAAAGTTCGAGATAGCAGCCAATTGAACTCTGACTGTGGAAGAAGAGGAGCCTGCATGAAAAATCTCTGCTAAGAAGTCCAGGACTGCCTGAACAGGGGCAGTGAAAGGATCAATATTCTTGGCATTAGCCCAATAAGAGAAACGTTTCCATTTGCTTGCATAAATCCTCCTGGTAGAGGATTTTAAAGAAGCTACTATGATGTCTCTAACAGGGTTAGAGATCAAAGGAAGCCTGGCTAAGGAAGGAAGTGGAGCAACCATGCTGTGAGGTTGAGAGAAGGGATAGACCGGTGCAGCTGACCGGATTGGTGAATCAGAAGATCTGGCACTGGGTCCAGATGCCACGGCTGCACCAAAAGGTGACGATGGAGGAACGGGAACCAAACTTGTTGAGGCCAGTAAGGAGCAATGAGAATTAATTTGGCTCTCAAAATGGTTGCTTTCTGGATAACTTGAGGGATCAGAGGAAATGGAGGAAAGGCATAAAGAAGTCCCTGGGGCCAATCCTGGGTCAGAGCGTCTCTGGGGGGATGGCCTGGAAGAGGGAAGAGAGAGAAGAAGTCTGGGCATTTGCTGTTTTGGGGAGTAGCAAAAAGATCGCAACATGGACGACCCCATTCCAGAAAAATCTCTTCCGCTATAGATTGCTTGAGAGACCACTCGTGAGGCATGAGAATAGCTCTGCTCAAACTGTCCGCTACAATGTTGGTTTTCCCAGGGATATGCGTTGCTACCAGAAACCGATGAGAGGAGATTGCCCATTGCCATAGTCTGAGCGCTTCTCGACACAAGGGGTAGGACTTGGTTCCGCCCTGTTTGTTGATATACCAAACTACAGACATGTTGTCTGTGTGGACTGCAATTGTCCCTACGGGAAGAAAGTCGTTGAGGGCTTGCAACGTTAAAAGCACTGCTCTCATCTCCAGGACATTTATGTGCAGGTGGTACTCGAACGGCTGCCACGTCCCATGAACCATCCTGCCCTGATAATGACCCCCCCACCCGATCAGGGAGGCATCCGTGGTGACAGTGGCTACCGGGGATGGGGGTACAAAGTGTCTGCCTAGGTGAACCTGGGGAGATGTGATCCACCAAGCAAGATGATCTTTGCAAGTCTGTGTCACCAGAATCTGGTGGCGCATTGGAAGTTGTTGGTACCACTGTGTGAACAGCATCCACTGAAGAAGGCATGTAGAAGCGAGCCAGGGGAAGAAGAGTAATGGCCGCAGCCATGAGGCCTAATACCTTTAGAACCATTCTGGCCTGTACTTTCTTGTTGGCTAGAATGATCCTGACATGACTTTGAATGTCTGAAACTCTTTGATCTGTAAGGGTAGCTGACATCCGAACAGTGTTTAAGTTTAGCCTATGAAAGTAATAGACTGGCAGGGCGATAAGGATGACTTTTGAAGTTGATCGAGATGCCCAAAAGAGTACAAAGCTTTATTGTGTAATCCCTGGCTTGAATAAGCTGATGCCTGGTGGTGGCTGAAAGGAGCCAGTCGTCGAGATACAGAAACACCTGGAATCCTTGACGTCTCAGGTGAGCCGTGACCACTGCCATGCATTTGGTGAACACTCTGGGGGCTGTAGTGAGACCAAAGGGCAGGGCTCTGAATTGGAAATGACTGGACCCCAGCCGAAAGCGGAGAAATCTCCTGGAGCGTCTGTGAATTTTGATGTGATAGTACGCATCCTGAAGATCTATTGAGCACATCCAGTTGTCCTTCTGTAAGAAGGGCAGAATTGACTGAAGAGTGACCATTCGAATCTTGTCTTCCTCACAGACTTGTTGAGTCTGCTGAGATCCAATATTGGTCTCCAGTCTCCCGTCTTTTGGGGACCAAAAGAACCTTGAGTAGATTCCGGGCTCTGAATGGTCTGTTGTAACTGGCTGAATGGCTCTTTTTTGCAGTAGTTTTGAGACTTCTAACTCTGCAATTTCCCTTAGACCGGGTGGTACATCTGGAAGGGAATTTGAGGGGTAGAAAGGACTTTCCTCGAAAGGAATTATGTAACCCTTGGATATGATCGACTGTACCCATCTGTCTTGAGTGAGGGAGTGCCAGGCTTCTGGGTACAGTGATAATCTTCCCCCGACTGCCTCCAAGGAGGGACAGCCGGGCAACATCTCAGGGATGCTGAAAGGGCTTGTCAGAGAGAGGCTCTCTGTTTCCCTGGTTTTTTGGACCCCCTCTGCCTCTAGAGCGGCATCTGTTGTTGTTACCCCCTCTGCCTCTAGGGGTAAACTGACCACGTGAATCCAGCGTGACTCCTTGGGATTTGCGGAACCACATTTTGCCACCTTTCTGTCCTTTGGGGTAAGGTCTAGAAGGGGTGGAAAAACGGACTCCTGACAGAAAGAGTCTTGCCGTCCTGCTCACACCTGGTCAAAGTTTCCTTCACTTGAGGGCCAAACAAAGCTGACCCATCAAAGGGAGAATTTGTGAATGACGCCTTAAAGGGCTCTGCAAAGTCACATAGCCGCATCCAGGCTTGGCGTCTAAGAGCCACACCTGTACCTGTGGCCCTACTCGCTCCATCAGCAGCATATGATATTAGCCGCATGGAGGAGTTTGCAATGGAATTAAGGGTTCCTAGCTGCGAAGCAATTTTTTCCTGAGCCCCTGCAGCAGTAGGATCCTGTACAACATCACCTAGCTCCTTAAGGATATCCCTTTGGAGTCTGGTGAAGTGACATAGGTAATTCAGCGAACGCATAGCAAAGGTCGCTGAGGAAAACATCCGCTTACCGTACCTATCCATGGTCCTAGAGTCCTTATTAGGAGGATGGGCCAGTGCGGAAGGATCTGCAAGTTCCTTCTTGGTGGCAGCAGCCACCACCATGGCATCACGGGGACACCCTTAGTGAGGAATTGCTTATCACACGGGCAGTAATAAATTTTGAAGGCCTCCTAGGGACTGGCTCTACAGAGTCAGGAGCAGCCCACGCCTTTCGGGCAATAACCTGCATAAGGGGGTCGAAAGGCGGAGACACCCAGGAGGTGGAGGGCCGAGATCCAAACGCCTCTAGGTATACTGACTCATCCTCAGAGGGATTATTGGTGGGCCAGTTTCCCCTCTGTCTAAGGAGTTCTAGGATGTCTGAGAAGGAGGCATCGTCAGAGGGGGATCTTGGGGATCCCTCTGACTCATCTAAGTCAGTATCTGAAGTGATAGACTCGGGGGAGTCTACATGTTTCCTCTTACAGGTCCTCTTCCTAGGAGGATCTCCCAAAACATCAGGAGAATCCTCGGAAGAGGGGGATATTCCCAATGGGGAAACCTGAGGCGGAGGATCTCTGGGTCCTGTAGCAAGAGAAGTGGCAGAGATGTCAACAGGCACTATAGAGGGAGGAGCTTAGGGAACAGACTGCTGGCTGATACCAGTGGCCAGCACACTCTTCATCACCTCGAATGCTCCCCTCCCAGGAAGGTCCGAGAGAACCCGTTCCGAAGAGCTAGGAACTCCAGGGACCACCGAAAGGGAAGTCTCGAGGCAGATGTCGGAGCAGAGCTCACCAAGGCCGAGGCTCCAAGGGAAGAGCGGGTTGGGACAAGGGTCCGATGCCACTCACCCCTCGGAGGAGACCATGGAAGCCCGGCCACGAATCCCTCTAAGGAAGGTCTCAAGAGGAGATAAGAGTAGAGGCTGAGGGAACAGAAGGGGTATCTGTCCCTCAGCCGTAGCAGTAACCATTCGAAGACTCCAACTCCAAGCTCTGGGGTAGAGTTGAAGGAGGAACTGCAATGGGGTGTGGACCAATAGCCGTCTGTTGAGACGGACTATGTAACATTTGGGCCAGTGCCTGTGACTTAAGTAATCTACTGACCACTCTCTCTAAATCATGGTCAGAAAGCCTGGATGACCTTGAAGATCGGCTCCGATGGCTCCGTTCGAGAGGAGAGGTGAAGCCGAGCCGAAGTATCGGCTCCAAGGAAGGAGACCTAGACCTCTTCCTCGAAGGAGCCATCGGAACCGATGAAACTATTGAACCTGTCGGGCCGACAACTTATCGGAGCCGACAGGTAGCCGATGCATCGGCTCCAGCCGAGCCAATACAGCCACAAAAGTAACGGTGTCGGAGCCGATCGGGCCGACACGGCCTGAGCCACATGGTGGTCGGAACCGATCGGAGCCGACACGAAGTGGTCGAACCAGAATCGGCACCGATGGCTATCGGTGCCGAAGGTTTAGATACCCAGAATCGGCTCCAGCGGGCCGATCTCGACTCTGAATGAGTCGGGCCGAGGCCGCAGGCTTGGACACAGAAGCCTGGGCCTTGGAAGACTTAGAAGTCTTGGATGGAGCCGACTTAGCCGGAGAGCCCTCCGGCAAGAAGGCCCCTCAAAATCAGCTTATTTCTTCTTTCCTGCAGGACTCTCTGGCTGAAAGAATGACATATAGCACAGGAGTCCTGCAGGTGAAGAGGCCCCAGACAGTACAGGCAAGAAGTGTGACCGTCTGTCAGAGACATTTTCTGACAGCACGAGTCACACTTCTTAAAGCCTGAGACCCTTTCTTTAGACATGGTGTAAAACACACAGACACACACACCAGTCAAAGAAATTAAATTAAATATACCAAAAGGTATAACTAGTAAACACACACACACACCTAACAGGGGATGGGATGGGTGAAAGTCTGACTAAAAAAGTAAGAGGAGACAGAGAATTTTCTGTCAGAAAAGGTTTAAAACTGATATAAAACTAACAATTAAGGGTTTTTTTGTTAAAAGGGGCTAAAATAGCAAAGTAGCAAATCACTTACCAGGAGCTGGTAAAAGGAGGACCTCATCAGCGGCGCAAGCGAGATCTGGGTACTTACCGCCTTGCATCATGGGATATGGGGCTGCCTCGAGCTGGTAAAAGTGACTCTCGAGCTTAGCAAGTGCCGAGTCGGAGCCGAGGATCGGCTCCGAACCCATCAAGCAAGAATGAAGGCGAGATTGACAACTTAACATTAAATAGTGTGCTTTGAAACAGCCAATCCTAAGGATCTAGGATGAAAGAAATAAAGAGCTGATCAGATATGCAGAAAGGCTTAGTCTTATCCAAATAAAATTTGAGTTGACTATGTACATCCAAAGTGTGCAGCACCTTTTCACTAGCAGACTGTAGAGAAGAGAAAAAAGTAGGCAAATGAATAGGCTGATTAAGCGATAACTCATCCACCACTTTGGGCATAAAAGAAGGATTAGTACAAAGGGACACCCTGTCCTTATGGAATACTAAAAAAGGAGGACAAGCCATAAGGGCTTGAAGCTCAGACACCAGTCTGGCAGAAGTAAGGCCTAACAAAAGTACAGTCTTCCAAGAACAATGCTGTAAGGAAACTGAAGCTGCAGGTTCAAAAAGAGCCTGGGTCAATTTTCCAAAAACAAAATTAAGATCCAAGGGAGAAGGACCAGGCTTCCTTGGATTCCTAATATGAAGGGGACATTTAAGAAACTGTTTAGCCTCAAATCTAGAAGCTAAAGGAGGTGATAAAAGCAGACAATAAGAAATAGCTGATAAGCAGGTTTTAACAGAAGAATAAGCCAACCCAGCATTAAGCAGTTCACACAGACAAGATAAAACCACAGGAACAGCCACATAAAGTGGATTCAGGTTACAAGAAAGACACCAAACAGAAAAATGCTTCCATTTGACTAAGCATGATTTCCTAGTTGTGGGGCTTCCTGGCCTTCTGCAGGACCCTAAGCACGTCCTCAAAAAAAAAAATGGTGTCTGTATGGAATTAAAATCCTATCACCCAGAGTGTCAATTGAAGAGTGGACAGGTGGGGATTGATGAGAGATCCCTTGTCTTGTGTGAGTAGGTCCATCCTGTGAGGTAACTTGTGATGATTTCCCTTTGCTAAATGCAGAAGAAGGGGGAATCAATGCTGCCTGGGCCAAAAGACAGTCACCAGCAGGATTTTGGGAGCATCCTGTTGTATTTTGAACAGGACTGTTGGAAGGAGAGGGAAGGCATAAAGAAACATCCCCTTCCAAGAACAAGAGTGGGTGTCTACCTTCCAGACCACAGGACCTATGACTCTGGCACAAAAAAAAAAAAAAAAAAAAAAAAGAAAGTTGTTTGTTCAGAGGGGAGGCAAATAGACTTAATTGAGGAGTATCTCATTGGTGGACAATGTCTAGAAACACATCCCTGTTGTCAATCTCCTACTTTGGACACAATAGAAGAGTCTTCATGGGCTCTGTTCAAGCAGCTTTATTTTATACGAACATATCACTATAGAAGTTTACTGACTTTAACTTAAGTAACTTATATACAAACTAAGAACTGCGATCATGCATGCTCTCACTCTGGCTGCTCTTACAAAATGGCACTAGGGATTGTACGTGTCTTGAATTTATACGTGCATGTACAGCCTTGACATGCTTCTTAAAGATACAGCACACTTCACTTGCATTCTGATCTACATCCTCCCTCTTTGAGAAATGGATCATACAATGCTATCAGTCTATTTAGCATGCAGAAATAACAGGTAATTCTTTGTCATGCATTCCACAATACTAAGCACACACACACACACACACACACACACATATATATATATATATATATATATATATATATATATATGTATATACAATCAAGTCCACGTTGCTGCGTATTTCACACTAGGCTTTGATACTCGTCCATAATGTGTGACATAAAACTGGGAATTAGATTTAGCAACTGGAACTGTCTCTGCAAAATGTTTGACCTATGGAATGCCCGGAACATTTTCTGGAATGGAATCAGAATTTCAAACACATTCTTGTATGGAGACAGTGTCTGATTCACTCTTAGATTTGAAGTCTGCATCACAGAAACAATGTTGTGATGGTGATGATGATTCTGGTACAGGAAGAAGATGTCTATGGTTCATCCTATATCCCACACCCTTGGAGTCTACCAGATAGGATCTTGGCTCAGCACAGATACCTGTAATCTGTTCAATTCAATTAAAACCTTTTTCTGTCTGGATTTGTACCATCTCTCCTTCCCTCAATGGATGAAGTAACCTGCTCAATCTATCATAACTAGATTTCTGGATATTATGCTTCTTAATCAATTGAGCCTTGATGGTTTTATTGTTCTTAGGTTCAGGCTTCAATAAAATGGAACTAATGGTTAGCGTAGTTCTAGTTTGCCTGAAAAGTAGTCTTTGAGCAGGTGAGCCAAGAATATCATCACGGGGTGTGTTTCTGAGATTAAGCAAATTCAAGAACATATTAGTATTGTCACACTTTGACCTTTCAAGTAACTGCTTTGCATTCTGTACTGCACATTCAGCTAGACCATTTGACTGAAGATATTCAAGACTACTAGTGACATGTACAAAGTCCCATTCTTTTGCAAATTTCTGAAACAACTAGCTAGTAAATTGAGTACCTTGTCAGAGAGAACTTTGTGTAGACTGCCATGAAATGATGTTTAAACTTAGTAATAACAACAATGGATGTTAGATTAGGTAGTAGATCAATCTCAAACCAATTCGAATAAGAGTCTACCAAAACCAAGTAGTGCTGATTGTTCCACTCAAAGATATCAGCTGCAACTGTTGACTAAGGTAGTTCAGGAACAGGACATAGCTGGAGTGGTTCTCCTTGCAAATGTGGTCTAGTACTATTGCATACTGAAGAAGAAGACAGTATTTTATCAATTAAACAACAGTTGCCTTATACAGAAAAAGTACCTCACGATGCACGGTAAAGAATATGTATAAAGTAAATCCAACCAAAAGTCCGTGGTGAAGTACGGCAGACCAAATAAATCAAGAACTCTTTAAAGTACCAAAAGTTTAATCCACAGTATTGTAATGAGCACAATACAACTAGGGATACAGTCGATAAGCGCTTTCACCCAAAGTGAGCTTCATCAGATCGTATTACTGTTCTCCACTAATCACTTATATACATTTCAAAATTCAATTATCCAATGACCTAGTAAAAACAATCATGATGTCTTAAAAACACATATACATATATATCCAAACTAATAACATAAGACTTAGAGACTAAAATATGCATATGTATGTAAATTAATAAATAATGTAGGATAATGTATAACCTATGTTATGTCAGACCTTATACATTATCCTACATTATTTATTAATTTAATTAATCTCTGTTCATCAAACGTCTATGTATACTATTCGAGCATATATAGAATGTTTATTTAATGTATATACATATTCTATTGCTAGAATTTTAGTTTAATTAAATGTGTTTTAACATAAACTTATTATTATACATACATATGCATATTTTAGTCTCTAAGTCTTATGTTATTAGTTTGGATATATATGTATATGTGTTTTTAAGACATCATGATTGTTTTTACTAGGTCATTGGATAATTGAATTTTGAAATGTATATAAGTGATTAGTGGAGAACAGTCTGATCTGATGAAGCTCACTTTGGGTGAAAGCGCTTATCGACTGTATCCCTAGTTGTATTGTGCTCATTACAATACTGTGGATTAAACTTTTGGTACTTTAAAGAGTTCTTGATTTATTTGGTCTGCCGTACTTCACCACAGTATTTTATCAATGTCTTTTGGTAATGAAGGCCAAAATATTACTTCTCTCACTCTTCTCATAGTGGCTGTGGATCCTGGGTAACCATGATGCAAAATCTGGATATAATCTTGTTGTAAGGATGCAAGAACAATAATTTTAGGACATTGGAAAATATTGCCATCTTCCATCAACAATTCATTTCTGTAAGAAAAATAGGTTTGCACTTCAGGTGGTACACTAGATTGCTTTGAAGGTCATCCAGTATTAATGTAGTGACTGAGATTCTGCAAAACTGGATCAGTCTGAGTGTGATCTCTCAACCCATCAAGTCTAGTGGTAGGAAAATGATGCACTGACATCACATCAAAGTCAAAATTTTCTGTGTCAAGCTGTTCTGTTGTATTTCTGGGCAATCTGGATAAGGTATCAGCCAGACAGAGCAATTTGCCTTTCATGTAGACCATTTTGAAATTGTACTTTTGTAATATGAGCATCATTCTTTGTAATCTCACTGGAGTGGAATGCATAGGCTTCTTTAGAGTAGTAACTAGAGGTTGGTGGTCAGTTTCAATTTGAATAGCTCGACCATAAATATAATCATGAAACTTAGAACATGTAAATACTATTGCCTAAAGCTCCTTCTCAATCTAAGCATACTGCATCTCAGTTTGGATTAGTGTTCTAGATGCATAGGCTACTGATCTGCCATCTTGAAATATAACTGCGTCAATACCAAACTTTGAAGCATCACAGGAAAGAGTAACTGGTTTGTTCACATCATAGTACCTTAAGGTAGGCGGGGTGGCAATTTTCTGCTTAAGGTCTTCAAATGCCTTCTGGTGCTGTTCCAACCATGACCATGTAACATTTTTGAATGTTAGCTCTCTTAAAGGTACTGTCAACTCACTGCAGTCTGGTATAAACTTGCCTAAATAGTTGACCATGCCTAGAAAATGTTGTAGAGCTTGTACATTATCTGCTGCTGACATCTCAAGAACAGCTGATTGCTTGGTCAGGACTAGTCTCAAGCCTGTACCCATGAACAAATGACCTATGTATGTAACTTCTGGATGTCTGAATTTGCAGTTCAGAGCATTGAGCTTCAAGTTTACTTCACGTGATCTATCTAGAACTTTCTTGAGGTTTGTGTCATGCTCTGCTTCACCATTGCCTCCAACCAATAAATCATCTACTATTATGGCACAAGGATAACACGAAAAAATGTGCTCCACTGCATGCTGAAAGACTTCACTTGCAGAATTTATTCCAAATGGCATCCTTAGGAATCTGTATCTGCCAAATGGAATACCAAAAGTAGTTAGAAAAGAAGATTTGCGATCAAGCATCACTTGCCAAAATGAACTCTTTGCATCCAAGACAGAGAAAACAGTGGCATTCAGTATTAAGGTTGCAACCTCTTCGACTGTGTGCATTGGATGAAACGGTCTCTTTAATGCTTTGTTTAGATCTCTTGGGTCAATACATATTCTGATTTCGTCTGAGCTGTTTTGTGAGCTGCTATCATGGGCGACACCCATTCAGTTGGTTCTGTGACCGGACAAATCACACCTTGCTGCATCATTTTATCCAACTGAGTCTTAACTTTATCCTGCATAGCTATCGGAACTCTTCTTGCTGGTCTGACTACGGGAGTGACCTCAAGGTCTAACTTCATAGACCATACAACTGGAAGTTTGCCTAACTTGTCATCGAAAACATCAGCATACTTTGAGAAAATGGCTTCCGAAAAATTTAAACTCAGAAATGCACTTACATGATGGACTTCTTTAGCAAAAGAAAGCAAATTCATCCTTAAACTATCTTTGAGACCAATAAAGATTGCACTGGTCTTCGGATGACATAGAATAACAAGTTGTAACAGTTCTCGGCCAAATAACATGAAAGCATCACTGAACCTTCGGTTTGAATCCATAAGCAACAAGTCTCACACTACTGGCTACATTGAGTTGTTCATTAGTTCTCACTTTAGCAAATGTGTCTGCTGATATAACATTACACTTTGAACCAGTGTCTACTTTAAGCTCTGTGGATTTCCCATTAATCCCGACAGTACAAAACACTTCGCTTCTTGCTAATAAATTCACTGCATCAACTCTTTCATCAAGCACTGATACACCATCTACATAGAAAGCTGTCTGCTTTGGCTCTACTTGATCAATTTGCTTCTTTGTGCGACCTTTCTTTGCAACTGTGTGAGGCTTACTTGATTTACAAAACTTTTAGAAGTGGTTCAATTTTTTACACTTGTAACATTGCTGACCAAATGCTAATCACTTCTCTATTTTAGACTCATGATTTGCACCACAATTGTGACAGTTAACAATAAACCTAGACTTGGGTTTTGCTGATTCATGCTTATAATGCACTGAGCTGGAGCAAGCTCCTTTCTTAGAACTTACTGGAAAGCTACATGTCTTCCCTGGAAACTTCGTAGCTGCCATATGCTTGGGCCTACTTTTGTTCGCCACGTGTTGCATGCTATCTACATTTGCTCAGGAGCCAATTGTCACTCGCAAGCATACTTGTGTGTTTTTCTGTCACCTCATAGATTTGACAAATCTATGGCTTTGCTCAATGTTAAGTCACTGTCATGAAGTAAAATCTTTCTCACAGCAGCACTGTTAATACCACACATAAGCCTGTCCTTTATCAGCTTATCTTTTAAGTCACCAAACTGACACATCTTAGCTTTGTTTCTCATGTTAGTTATATAAGCTGCAAATATTTCTCCTGGTTTCTGATCTCTCGTGTAAAACAAATGCCTCTCTAATGTAATATTTGTCTGGGGGGTTACACATTTCTCTGAACTTGCACTTCAAACACTCTGGGTCTTCTCTTGATTCAGCCTGTACAACAATATGATGGTTTTCACCTTCTCCTTCATATACTGCAAGTACCTACACAAATGAATGCTCTCTTTCTATGGCCTCTGACCCAGCTAGGTTTAGCAAAATGAATGCCCTGGTGCATGCATCTCTATCTGCATAAGCTGCTTGTATACAAATATTGTACTCTTGCTCAAATATTCTCCAATTATCTGCAATATTCTGATCAAATACAAGTGGTAGGGGCTTTTGAAATCCATCTGTCATATTAACACATACCAGTGAAGGGTTTTGCAAATAAGCACAAACATACACTCATGCACATATGCCAGAAACGTATGCTAGTATTTGTAACTTTGTCCAATACCTTTGTGCTTCTGAATTTATACCTTTTGAGCTTTTCGAAATAATGCTAATGAACAAACTTGCAGTACCTTTGAATAATTGGACTTTGCGAAATTAACTTCTTGGGCACTTTACCACTCTTGTAATATCATTTTGCAATGCTAAAGTTATTTATCATCATTTTAAGAAACATCTCAAACAACTTTATAATGCGAATGAAATAACTCTTGGGCACCATAATACTCTTGCAACATCGTTTTGCAGTAAATCACCTCTTATCAGTGTAAGAAACATCAAATAACTGCATGATGTGAATAAACTGAACCTCTCTTGCCCAAAACTCAATGACACTTCAAAGTAGTTGCACTTTACGAATAACTGCATACAGCACACTGAAATGTCCCCAAAATGGTGGTACCTTGCTAGGCAACTCTTTACAGTGCAAGAAACACTCTGTAATGGTGGCACTTTGTGAACAGACACATCCAGCACAAGAAACTTTTCAAAAACGGCTATACTTTGACTGTATCCCTCAAAATAGTTGCACTTTGCACACAATAAACTCCTTAAACTCCATGCACAGTAATAAGCACACATTGTAAGCACTTTTACACACTTTGAGATATTTAGAATAACTTTAGTTATGCCCTTGATACAATACGAAGTCGTAGTTATGCCAGAACATAGCACTTTGCCAAAACACATGCAGTCACCCTGCTTTATTTTTGCTTAAGGTGCCCTTTTTGCCATTATTATATTCGTTTTCCTTGTTTAAGTCCTTTTTATGCCCAACGTAATTTTCTTGTGCTCATTTCACTCTAAACATGCCCAGTTTTGCTTTAATCATACTCATTTTACTTTAAACATGCTCATTTCACTTTACTGTTAATCATTTAATCAAATAACTTTATTTTAAACATTTCTTTTTTAGCCAACAAACTTTTCGTGCCTTCCACTTGCTCGATAATATGGTTTGTGCCCTTGTAATGCCCAGTTTTGCCTCTTCTATCACATAAACAGTTTGTGCTACTTCTCATTACGTTTGATTCTTTTCTGGCTCTTTTTATGCTCATTTCTCTTAGTTTTTACCTTCACTGTCATCTCTGCACCTCATGGCTCTGGATCTCATTCTCTTCGATTCTGATTCTGACACCATGTCGCTCTCCTACTTTGGACACAATAGAAGATTCTTTGTGGGTTCTGTTCAAGCAGCTTTATTTTATACAAACACATCACTGTAGAAATTTAATGACTTTAACTTAAGAAACATATACAAACTAACAACTGCTATCATGCATGTTCTTACTCTGGCTGCTTTTACAGAATGTCACTAGGGATTGCACATGTCTGGAATTTATATGTGCATGTACAGCCTTGACATCCTTCTTAAAGATACAGCACACTTCACTTGCATTCTGATCTACACTTGTGAAGCATCCACTTATGGGATTGTGTTATTGACCTACTCAGAGTGTTTGCCACATTGTTTGGACCTGCGGGAATGTAAACTTCCTGAAGTGTCACATGATATTGGACAGCTAGTTCCCACACTAGAAGTGCCAACCAGCTTAGGAGATAAGACCTCGTCCCCCCTTACTTGTTGACACACCACATCACTGTGGTATTGTCTCTAAATACTTTGAGAATCTCTGGAGAGAATAAAGGGTGAAATTCTTGAAGATCCAGCAGAAGAGCTCTCATCTCTTTAACAATGATGTGGTCTTTCCTTTGTTGAGGTGACCAGGGGACCTGCAACTTCAGAGAGCCAAAGAATGCTCTCCATCCCATGTCTGAAACATCTGTCAACAGCTCCTGGGAGGGAAGAGGGGGTTGAAATTGGAGGCCCGGATTGAGAACCAGCTGATTAATCCACCAATGAAATTCCAGCTTGAGGCATGGAAGAAGATGAACTATGAAGTCAAGGGAATGAGAATGCTGAAGCCAAACTAAGTGATTTTAGAAACCACTGACATTTTCTCAAATGGAGTTTGGCAAAAGGGAGCATAGGAATGGTGGAGGTCATATAACCTAGAGCTCTTGGAAACCCATTGGCTGTGATTGAGGTCAGAGGAAGAAGGGATTGAATGAAGGAAATGAGAGTTAATGCCTTAGGAGGCAGGGATGACAGCACTGGAACAATCTGGATCCTGGACCCCAGGAAACCCATGATCCTGAAAAGGAGTCATAAAGGACTTTTGGAAATTTATAGTGAACCCCAGGCTTTGCAAGAAAGAAATGGTAAAGTGAAGATGCTGCAGTAGAATCTCTGGAGAGGATGCTTGAAAAAGGAGATCATCTAAATATGGAAAGATCTGTATTCCCCTTAGCCTGCAAAAAGCAATCACAGGAGAGAGACATTTGGCGAATACCCTTAGGGCAGTAGAAAGGCCAAAGGGCTTAGCAGAGAACTGAAAAAGCCAGGAAGCAACACATAAATGTAAAAACCTCCTGAAGATGGGATGAATAGAGATGTGAAGATAAGCATCCTTGAAATCCAGAGACACTAGAAAAGCCTGAGGAAGCTGCATAAGTATGAAGGGACAACATTCAAAAGGAAGGGACCTTCAGAAAGGTGTTTAAGTGAGAGAGATCCAGAATGGGCCTCCAAGTGCCTTCTTTTTTGGGAAGAAAGAACATTCTGGAGTAAAACCCCTTCCCCTTTGGGAAACTGGAACTGATACGGAAAGAGAAAGACGAATGTGACTGAAGAACACCAGTCAGATAGCACCTAGTTTGTCAGGAAAAAGAGATTTCTATGTCATAGGAGGCTGGGTAGCTTTAGCAGGAGGAGCCCTTTTCCCACCCTTTTTTACCCTTGGTGGAGGACGAGACTGCCTATGAACAAAGGCTGGCTTATAAGGCTAATTCCTTTGAAACTTAGGCACAGGATAGACAAAAACATGTTTGAATTCCTGTAAAGCCTTACCCTTATCCTGAAGAGACTTAAACAAATCATCAGCAGATGCACCAATTGTTTGTTATTCAGAGGGGCATCCATCAACTTAGCCTTAATATCATCAGGCAAAGGTTGAAGCCAATGCCAAGAATATCTCATCACAGAAACAAAAGCAGCAGCTCTAAAAAAAGCATCTGCTGCATCACTTAATAAAATGGGAAGCTACCCAAGAAGAAGTTCCTAACAAGGAAACAACAGAAGTCTTACTTTCAGAATCAGAAAGGTTAGAAATTACCTGACAGGCCTGAGACATATGGGACTGACAATTGACAGCCCTAAAAGCAAGGGCAGCTGACATATAAACCTTCTTACCTAGCCTTTCCATAGTTCTTCTGTCTTTATCAGAAGGAAGCAACTTTGTAGAAGGGAATAACTGAGATGGCTTGTCAGATGCCACAGACACCACACAGGGGTCAGCAGTAGGACATTTACAGAGAAATTTGAAATCATCAGGCACCCTGTAAAACCTATTAGTTTTTTGGGGGCAGGGGACTGGGAGTCTGGAGCCTGAGATGCAGTACTAAAGGCATCCAACAATACAGCCAAAACAGGAGGAACAGCTGGTGGTCTAGGAGAGTCCATTTGTAGAAGCTCGTAATACCTTTTTTGAACTCAAAAACCTGGGCACAATCCCTCATAAAAAACTCCATCACCTTTTAATTGTGTCCCCAAAGGTAATCTCTTCAAGGAGTGTCAGGACTTGTGGACTCCTCTTCCTGAGAACCACACTCTAAGGGAGAAGGAATCTGGGAAGAATAAGCAGGGGATTCCTCATCTAAATCCCCCTTCTCATCAGAGGAATCCTGTTCCCTAGGCCTTTTGAAGGGAGTACAGGGCCAAGGTGGAGCTAGAACAAAAACTCCTTGGGGAGACTTTAAAGCCATAAGGGCATTAAACAACCCCTGAATGAAATGCTGTCATTCACTCTGAGGGTCTTTAGGAGCAGGAGAAACATGTTTTGATTTTTGTTTCTTTTTCAATAGGACATCACCTTATAGAATTTAGAAAGCTCAGACCCTGGACAGCATTCTACAATGGTATCTGGTACTTCCTCCCTAGCCAAAATCTGAGGAACATCCCTAGGCCCTTCAGTAACAATCCGCCACGATTACCCCTGAACATCCAATGCAGATGTCTGCAAGGTCTCCAGGGACATGCATGAAGTCAGATCCATGCCATCCTCTGAAGAGGTCATGTCAGAGGAATCCAATGACGGAGATGGGTGATCCTCTGAGCTTTCACTAGCCTCAGGAGAGACATCTGGTGGAAGTGGTACAGCAGAAGAATTGTAGCTAGATTTCCTGGCCTTCTTCTTCATAGACATCTGACTCTTGTAGTGGAAAGTTCTTTCCACGGAGTCTTGTTAAAAGCTCAAGACATTGGTTTTCTAAGTACAGGGCCAAAGAGGAAAGTTGGCTATGCAGTCTTTTGGATGGAAGCCTGACAAATGGAACAGGATGAATGGTTGTGTGAAGCACTGAGACAAAATAAACAGTGCTTGTGATGATCTTTATGGGGGAATCTATCTCCTGTACCGTCATTTGCCTTTTCTGCACGACATGAACCCCACAACAAAACAAAAGGAAAAAAGGATAAGAGCAAAACCCCCAACGACGCACTTATCTGAAAATGCCTTGGCGAACCAACAAATGGAGCATACATTCAGACCGACAATCAAAAGATGGCATTTGGACTGGTAGCAAAGAAATTCTGAGGATGTTACATCCGTACGTAATCTTTATGACCTATGCTGTAACCGAGGAGCATATGTGTCATGTACAGTGTACCTTAAGCAACCTAAAGGCTTTAATATACTGGCCAGATGTCGGGCCTCTCTTGGCAGGGTATTTCCATTGTAAGGAATACTACAACACTGAAATGGAAGGACATGCCCTCTTTCTGTCAATGTCAGAATTCTCTGATACATTTTCCTAAGTAATATACTGACCTAGTTAATCTTCTGGTCTCCAGGATAGAAAGTTTGCAGTAAACGTCTGACTAAGCTAAGAAAATCATCCTTATGAACAAACAAAATGTATTTGGATGAGCAATGTCTAACTTTTTGTTTCTTCTCTGTAAGGACATCCATGGAAGGAGACGGACTGAGAGATGGCACTCCATCCCCGGCAAGAAGTCTCCTTCCCTGGCCCCTCCAAGAACTACCTTCCAGAGAACCTCCAGGCCCAAAGAAAATGGTTTGTCTATGCCCAGAGTGGACACTGGAAAAGTTGCAGAGGACATGACTAATCCCCAGTCCATGATGCAGGAGGAACTACACCAGAGGAACCAGGAAAAAACAGTGAGAGTCACAGTATTCAGATTTACTATGCAAGGTGAGGTGAAGCACTAGCCATCCTAGTACAGAAACACTACTCCCTGTAACAATAGACATACATTTATGAATACACTGGACTTGAGATTAGACATAACAGAAACCTATAGAACTGATAATAACTGGTTCTCGGTCTGCAGACCAAATACTTACTGGATCAGCTGTCAAGCTGGGGGTTCAAACAGTATATCTTCTCTCCTTCAAGATAAGGATGAATTGCTTACACAGAGATTATGCAAAGGAAGTTCTTGGGAATTAATGAATTTAGGCTACTTAAGTGTAAGCCTGACCTAAGGTCCTTCATGATGTGCTTTTTTAACACCAAAAAGAAATGAAGTAGTCTTAGCATGGATAACCCTTAATTTTAGATTAGGTTTTGCCTGTGTGTGCAGCTGCCAATTTTGGGATAATTTCTCATATAAGGAGGGTTAAACTTCATTAATTGAAGGTGCACAAAGTTTTTTGTGTTTGCTCTAAGTTAATAGGTTCTGGGGGGGGGGGTTGATGGTTTTCATTAAAATGAAAAATACAGTAAAACGTGGCACAGGTTCAAATAGAGATGACAAGAAATAAATGTATAAAAGATTAACCTGCCAAACATTTGTGGGTACATAGGAGGCTACTAGCCTCATGGACCTAGAGCCTTTACAAGCATAGCTATGTTATACCCATGTTCCTTAACTGACCTTGGTTAAATGGTCATTATTCACAGAGTGAGTCTATGATCAGCACCTGTCCATGAGGCACATAGGTGCCACTCCTGGGGTGAATTTACGGTCTTCCATCCAATTGTCTAGGTTGCACTTAAATAGGGTTACTGAGAAGCTCTGCTTCACATGAATTGGGAGTTTATTCCAAATGAGTGGCAATCTCTGGGTGATATCTGTCTCTCTCCAGCAATTTCTGTTAATGTCACAGGCTAGGTTGAGATCCCTGGAGTGAGTGACTCCTGTCCCATTTGATTTGCACATGTGCAGCACTTCCATTAGGACAGGGTCAGAGACTGCTAGGCTCAAGTAGGCTCTCACCAGCCTGTAGGATACAGAGTATAGTGACAGGGCTTTCAGTCATTCCATACAGGTTATGTTTTGGAAGCCCTGAAATTTCTTGATGAGAAACCACTGTGGTGTCTCCAGCTGCTGCAGGTATCTAGTGATGTACATGCAAAAGGGAGTGTTGTACTCTAATTCTGGTCTGATGAGGGTCGAGTACAGTGGAATTGTAACATCCTTAGCCTTGGATGCAATGCCCTTACTTATGAGGTGCACAAAGTAGAAGTCTTTCCTTATCACTGTGGATGCATGGTGATCGAACTTTAGATTGCTAGCACGAGTGATTGGTTGAAAGAGCAGGGGCTAGCAGGATTGGGTAGTAATTCGAGCTTCTAGATTCTTCCATCTTTTCTGGTATTTAAACTCTGTGACTGCAGGGTGCTGTGCTTGTTTTTACCAGGCTGAGGAGTGGTGATTCATCACTGTGACAAAGCAGAAATTCACTGAGGCTCCAAGAGCAGAATAATTTTTTTCTTACATTTATTTCATTGAATTGCACTTCTTAACACTTATAGTTGTGCTATACAGTTAATCTACTACATTTTGGACTGTCATAAACCTTTTTTACTATTTCACTGCATTTTTGTAACGTTTTATACTGATTTAACTGTATTTTCATTGCTAGACAGTGTTTCATTACTGTAACTGCATTTTTATTGAATTACTTAACTGTAAACTGCTTTTCATACTGAGAGTTATATTTTCTGTTTGTGAGTGCTCTATCTGTGCTTTTCTGTGCATTTTTTGTGAGGTTTCTGTGTTCTAGTCAGGTGGCATACTCTGGATAGAGGTCTGCTGGTGTCTATGCCTGGTTGTTTTGCTTGTTGAGTTTCCTGTGTTTCTGGCAGCCATCTTCTGCTGGTAGTGTATTGTTTTCACAGTTACTGAAAGTAACAGGGTTGCCTAACCTTCTCTAGCATGAGTGATTGGTTGAAAGAGCAGGAGCTAGCAGGATTGGGTAGTAATTTGAGCTTCTAGATTCCTCCATCTTTTCTGGTATTCATACCCTGTGTTTGCAGGGTGTTGTGCTTGTTTGCTTGTTGCTCACTCCCACTGCTCTGTTTTAACCAATTGTGAGGTATCTCAATTGCATTTTTTCCCTTACCAGCACTCCTGTGTAACTGACGCCCTCCCTTGCAACTACTGTGATTTTATCCAGCCCTACTTACACCTATAGGTGCTCTATTCTGGTAGTACCCACTCTACCATCCTTTACCTCTCTTCCACAGATTCTGACAACCATGGATGGACAATTTCCTTTGGTTTCTCCTGCTAGTCTTGCTGGTATGGGCATCCTGAGACAGTGTAGCAACTGCCTCATGTTCACAGACAACCCTCTTCTTCTACCACCTGGGAACACAATATTTGAGAGATGCAATTACATTAAGAACCTAGAATCCTTACGGCATCAATCACAAGCCAGTACATCTGACACTGAGAACACTGTCTGCACAAACACCATAAGCACCACACCTGTACAGTACATTCCTACATATGTGGAGGTTCTCAACAAAAACATACTTAAAAAAAGAGACTGAGGAAAAAGCACACTGGCACATCACAAACCACCACACCAAGCACTACACATAGTACACATGCCTGTGTCTCACAGCCTCTAAGGCCCAGCCACAAACCCAACATACTAGTCATAGGAGACTCTATCATGAGACACACAGATGTGCCCCTCCCCAGGCCAGACAAGGAGAAAGTCACAGTAACTTGTCAGGTACTAGAATCCGCCATATCACTCATGCACTCAAGTCTCTCAACAACAGGTACTGTCATGACTCTGTCATAGTCCATGCTGGTGTGAATCACTTGAGACGTATCTCTCTGGACTATATGAAAAGAGACATGACTGAGCTTGCTGAATATGTGTCCCAGCCAGGTATGTCCCTAGCCTTAATCAGCATCTTACCGTCACCCAGAATGATGCCTCAGTAGAAACAGAAAATTATTGACTTTAACAACTGTCTTACCTTCTGGTGTCATGCCAAGAGGATGCAGTACCTGACATCTTGGGAGGACATGACTGACAGACCACAATGCTTTGACAGAGATGGCCTTCATCTGATTCCCCTGGGCTTCAGGCTTCTGGCAAAGGCTCTTGCCTCCCCCATAATGCCTTTTTTAGGCAAAGTCATGAGGACAAAATTACCAACGTGAAAAATTCTTCTAAACGAAATTTAAAGGTCATGCTGCTAAACGCTAGTAGTCTTAACATGAAACTGCACGCATTGCAAGCATTCCTCACCCTGGAAGATGCTGACATTTATGCAGTCACTGAAACCTGGTGCAAAGCTGCAAGGAGCACCCCAGCCTTACCAGGTTACTTGTCCTGCCATACTTTCAGATTCCAAACAGAGGGCTACAAAGCCAAGAGGGGTGGAGTTACAAAATTTATTAAAGACATACACACCTCTAAGCTGGTCAAACAGTATGACACACAGGAGACACTCCAAGTGCAATTAACTATTGACAAAACACCTATACAAATCATAGCTAGCTACAGACCCCTATCCATGACTCAGGAGGCCCACTACACCTATCTGGACTTACTTGAATCCATCAAGATTTAACCCTCTACCCTGTTCCTGGGCGACTTTAACTACCCAACCATAGAGTGGAAGATCTATTCTATCTCAGACATGAATGCCCAGAGATTCCTTGACTTCGTCAATGCCAATACATTGGATCAGCTGATGGACACCCCCACAAGAGGTGAACATATCCTGGACCTGGTACTGACCAACATGAGTAGTCACTGTAACACCCCTACAGTGTCATCCTCCTTGGTGTGATCCGACCATAAAGCAATCACTTTTGAAGTCACCATCTTCCCTGACCCCTCCCCCTTGCCAGGGTTGAACTAAAAAACTTTCTCAAAGCTGACTACAACCTCCTGAGAGCAGGTATAAGCAGCTTCACAGCCACCACCCTTTTAGTTGAATCAAGCACTAATGTCCAAGTGTACACCAAAAAATATAAATATATGAGCACCTATACAGCTGCATGGACTCAGCAATACCTGGCATGGCCAAATCATCTTCCTCTAGAAAGAGTAAACCTGTCTGGTGGACAGCAGCAATAAAAAGACTCTATAATTTATTTTTATTTATTTAACATTTGTTGACCTGGAAAGTCTGACTAGGACAGAGCCTATTTTCAGCGGAAGCCCAGGGAGAAACGCACCAGATGCATGTCTTCAGAATAAAATGAAAAAATTGCTGTCCAGGACTAAGAAGGAGCAGGTGCCAAGTTGGAAGCAATCTCTCCTTTGTCTGAACAAGCAAATAAGGTCATTGGTGAAATCCTCTAAGGCTAACTTCGAGTCCAAATTGGCCACATCCACTAAGTACAATCACAAGGCCTTCTTCACATACATCCGCTATCTCAAAGGTAACTCCCAAATCTCCTCTGAATTGGTGGTCAAGAATACCACATACATAAATGCCATAGATATAGCCAACCTGCTGGCAGACAGGTTCAGTGAAAACTTCACCCCCCTGTCCCCCCCATGAGTAAACCAGGACATCCGCAGAACCTTCCCCCCTCCCCTCATCACCACCAGGGAGTAGGTTATTAATGCCCTCTCAAAGGCAAAAAGAACAGCCTCCATGGGACCCGACAACATCCCTGGCTGTGCCCTACATGAACTCAAGCAAGAGGTCTCAGCACCACTAGGCACCCTATTCAACCAAACCCTGTCACTGGCTTCATTCCAGCAGAATGGAGGACAGCCACTGTCATCCCTCTGCACAAAGGTGGAGTGTCCACTGACCCAGGCAATTATAGGCTCATCAGCCTAACTAGCCAGATCTGCAAGGCCACGGAATTGCATTATCATGGACCTTATAAACATCAAGTTGGTGAAGCATGTATTCTGCCTTACTGCCATACTTAGGGAAGAATATTGGTAGGTCTACTGACTGATTCAGACTGAACTCCAAGCATACCTTGGGTAGAAAGGAAGGGTTTGTACGTAATGACATTCTATCGCTGTGAAAAAACATGTATGGAGGCTTGATTGTTAAAGCTTGTAACTCTGACATTCTTCTTGCTGATGTGATTGCTACAAGAAAAAGTGTTTTCCAAGATAGAAATTTTAGGTCGCAAGATGATGCTGGTTCAAAGGGCAGTAGGTTTATGCGAGAAAGAACAAAATTAAGATTCCACATTGGCAAAGGTGGTCATATTGGTGGTCTTACGAAATTTGTTCCTCTCAGGAAAGCTTTAGCGAGTTTATGAGACATGATGTTTACAACTTCATTCTCAATATGAAATTTGGATATTGCTGCCAGCTGGACCTGTATTGTTGCTGCAGCAACTCCCTCATTGAAAAGCTTAGCTAAGAATTCTAGAATAAAATCTAAGGGTGCTGAATAGCGGTCAATGAAGTGCTGTGAAGCCCAGATTGAGAATCTTTTCCATTTGCTTTGGTACAGTTTCCTCATAGAAATTTTATGAGAAGAAATTAGTATATGGTGAACCTCTGGAGTAAAGTTGTGTAGCCTGGCTAAACTGGGAATTGGAGCAGCCATGCTGTCAAAGTTAGAGAGTGAAGAGATGGAAGGAAGTTCCCCGACGGGTGTGTCAGAAGTTTTGGCACTAGGTCCAGAATCCATGGTTCTTCCAGGAGATGAGGGTTCAGGAAGGGGAATCATACTTGACGAGGCCAGAATGGGGCTATTAAAATTAGGGTCCTTCCCAGACTGCTGGCCTTCTGGAGAACTTTGGGTATTAAGGGAAAGGGTGGAAGTGCATAAAGCAGACCAGGGGGGCCAATTGTGTACAAGTGCATCCCTCGGGGACTCCCTGGAGGGGAGATCAGGGCAAAGTAGCTGCTGCATTTTGCATTTGTGGCTGTGGTGAATAGGTCGCAGCAAGGCTGACCCCATCTGTGGAATATCCTTCTGCTACTTTTTTCTTCAGGGACCACTTGTGTGGCATCAGAATGGCTCTGCTTAGTTTGTCCGCTATCACGTTGGATTTCCCCGGGATGTGCACTGCTGTCAGAAAATGCTGGTAGGACGTCACCCACTGCCATACTCTCAGGGTCTCTCAACAGAGTGGGTAAGATCTGGCTCCTCCTTGTTTATGTACCACACTACTGACATATTGTCTGTTTGTACTGCAATCGTACCAACTGAAGTGCCATGAGCACTGCTCTCATCTCTAGTACACTGATGTGCAAATGAGCCTCGTGGTCCTGCCAAGTGCCTTGGGCTGTTCTTCCCTGATAATGCCCCCCCCCATCTGTGAAGCGTTCATGATCACTGTAACTAACGTAACAGGGGGAACAATGGGTTGGCCCATTGTTACTTGATCTGAATGAAGCCACCAACGAAGATCTTTCTTGCAGGTTTCCATTAGAGTTATCAAATGGGACATGGGTATCTCTTGCATGAACCATTGAGTGAACAGCATCCATTGGAGGAGTCTCATGTGTAATTACGCCAGAGGAATCACCATTATTGCTGCTGCCATAGTGCCCAATACTTTTAGGACTGTCCTCGCTTGTGCTTTGGACTTGGAGATGAGGTCCCGGATCTGGAGATGAAGAGTTTGGACCCTTTCTGGAGGCAACCTGACCATCATGTTTGTTGTGTCTATTTCTGTGCCTATAAAGTTGGTATGTTATGATGGCAATAAGGCAGATTTTTTGCAATTCACTGAAATGCCAAGTCGAGGACATAGTTCCAAGGTATTGTCCCTCACTTGAATAAGTAGGTGCTTGGTGGTGGCGGTTAGGAGCCAGTCATCTAAATATGGAAACACCCAGAATCCCTGACACCTCAGGTGAGCTGTGACTACTGCCATGCATTTAGTGAACACTCTAGGGGCTGTAATGAGACCAAAGGGCAGAGCTCAGAATTGGTAATGACTGGCTCACAGCCAAAAGCACAGGTACCTCCTGGATGGCCTGTCCATTTTGATGTGGTAGTACACATCCTGGAGGTCTATCGAGCACATCCAGTTGTCTTTTCCTGAAAAGGGAAGTATTGACTGCAATGTGACCATCCGGAACTTTGTCTTCTTTACTGACTTGTTTAGTCTGCTGAGATCCAATATGGGTCTCCAGTCCCCTGTTTTCTTTGGAACTAAAAAGAATCTTGAGTAAGTTCCGGATCCTATCTGGTCTGTGGGGATGATTGGATGACTTTTTTTTCTACCAACCTTTGAATTTCTATAGTTGCTTGTTCCCTGTGACTGGGTGGAATGTCCAGGATTTTTTGTGTTTGTAAAGGTGGCATTGAAAAGGGAATTGAGTATCTCTGGATATAATGCTTTGTACCCATTTGTCTATTAATATGCTTAGCCAGGCTTGTGAATACAAAGAGAGATGACCCCTAACTGCCTCTAGAGATGGACAGATGGGCCTCCCTATTAGGGGCACTGAAAGGGTTTACCGAAGTAAGCACTGTGGTCACCCTGGTTCTGCAGACCCCCGCTGCCACGTGTGCGGCATCTTCCATTATTACCTCCATCCTCTGCCCCCGGAGGAAGGTTCACCCTGTGTGTCCTGAAAGGCCCTCTGGGATTTTTGGAACCACATTTTCCCTCCCTTTTGACCATTGGGATAGGGTCTAGAAGGTGTTTAAAATGGACTCCAACGGCAGCAAGGGTCTTTCCTTCTTGTTCACATCAGGTAAGTGTTTCCTTTAGATTAGATTAGATAGACAGATAGATTAGTACTAAGCTAACTGACCTTGTGAGCCATTTTAAGGCTAGCCAATTATCCCTTGTGAGACTTAAACCCTGCACCTTGTGTTTGTAAGGCAAACCACCTTAACTATTAGGCCACCCTCCTTTACTTTGGGCCCGAATAAAGATGAGCCATAAAATGGGGTGTTGACAAAGGATGACTTGAAGGGCTCCATGAAATTACACAACTGCATCCAAGAATGTCTCCTAAGGGCAATTCCGGAACCCGCTGACCTGCTCGCTCCATTAGCTGCATAAGATATGAGCCTCATGGATGAGTTAACCACTGAATTTAGGGTGGCATGCTGGGAGGAAACCTTGTCTGCTACCCCCACAGCTACTGTACCCTGTAGTGTATCTCCTAGCTCTTTCAGGAGTTCTCTCTGAAGTCTTGTAAAAGGCACAAGGTAATTAATGGATGTAAGGGTAAAGGCTGCTGAGGAAAACATGCACTTCCCATACCTGTCTATGGTCCTCGACTCCTTATTCAGGAGATGGGCAGATGTAGAAGTCTCAGATAATTCCTTCTTCATGGCCGCCGCCACCACCATAGCATCTACAGGTACTCCTTTAGTTAGAAAGGTTTTGTCATCAGACACTGTGATAAATTTGTTCAGCCTCCGAGGGACAGGCTCCACTGTATCTGGAGAATCCCACATCTTTTGAGATACTAATTCCATTAGCTCGTCGAAAGATGGAGACACCCAGGTGGCTGAAGGTCGAGACCCAAAAGTCTTCAGATACATGGACTCCTCATCAGAAGGGGTAATGGGCTTCCAGCTGCCTCTCTGTCCAAGGATTTCCAAGATGTCTACAAAGGAAACATCTTCAGAGGGCGACCGTGGGGACCCTTCTGATTCCTCGAGGTCCATGTCTGATGTAATAGACTCATCCGGGGAGTCTATATGCTTCATCTTGCAGGTTTACTTCCAGGGAACCTCTTCGGTGGGGCCTTCTGGAGAGGTTTCGGAAGAAAGGGACTCATCCAATTTGGCTTTTTGAGCCTCAGGATCTCTACACTGTTGGGTAATTACCTGTGCAGAGTCAGATACCGGTACTTTCTGGGACAGATGGCTTGGTTCCGACAGCACAGAGGATGTCCGTGGGGAGAGAGAGCTTTCCTCATGGCTGTGAAGGCCCCCCTCCCATGGCTCGAGACAATCCAAAGTTCTGAAGAATGTGATGATCACCCCGGTACCATGGGGGTTGGCTCCAAAGCCGAGGGAGGAGCCAAGCTCACTCGAGCCGAGGGTCCAAGGGGTACAGTCAGAGTTGAAAGAGACTCGATCCGACTGTCCCTCCCCAGACCTGACAGGTGAGTGTCAGCTCCTACATACCTCTGAGGTCTCTGAGGTAGTCAGAGTGATTGGAATCGAAAAATCTTTAGAAGATCTCGGTTCCATCCATTTCATCACTGTCAGTGCCAAGCTTTCCAGCTCCAAAACTCGAACTGGAGTTGGAGGAGGAACAGAACATACAGGAACAGGCACCGTCAGCTCTGAACTCACCCGAGTTGATGTAGAAAACAATTTAGCAAGAGCCAGTGTCTGCAGTAATCTCTGCACCACGTGATCGACATCGAATTCTGATAAGAAAATACCGAAACGGCTTATCTGTCAAACTAAAGGCCTAACATGATGGCCTGAAAAAAAAAACACACTCTAACTATGTAAAACTAACCAACAACTATTATAATGATACCTAAACACTCTAAGCACACTATCTAACTAGAACTATTTAACTAACTATAGCAATAATTGACAGAAGAAAAACAATTTTTTACTCAATAGTCGTAGATCCGATCTGTTTCAGCGGCAAACAAGATCTGAGGAAACCGCTGCAGCATCATGGAATAGGGATGGAGCCATGAGCTAGTTTCAGATCTCAAGCTTTAGTAAGCAGCCGAGTTGGAACCGAGGATCAGTTCCAACCCCATCAGTATAGAATGAAGACGAGACCAGACAACTTCACATCCTACATTTGTCTGTTTCTCCCACATGTTCAATGGACTTTGTAAGCCAGCGTGTATGTAGCCCACTATCTTGGGCCACCAATATTAACCTTTCATCTCTTGGTTTGAATTCACCTTTCCTTAACCATTCCTGCATTTGTTCCTGCTCAACATGAGGTTCTTCCAGAAAGGATAAGAGCATGTTCCCCCTTGCTTGATGTGATACCAAACAACAGACATACTGTCCATCTGTACATAGATGACATCACTGTAGAGGACATCCTAAAAAGCCTGCAATGCAAGGAGGACAGCCCTCATCTCCAGAATACTGATGTGGAGGTTAGCTTCCACAGAAGACTAGGACCTTTGAACCATCCGCCCTTTAAAATGCACATCCCAACCATGAAGGAAGACATATGTGGTGACAATGGCCACAGGAAGGGGAAGAAAAAAAACAGTCTCCCATTTAACACTAAGGGAGGATCTAACTATCATTAAATCTGGTTATGCACACTTTTGTTAATCTTACTGGAAAGTCCATTGGATGTGTCATGGAATGACCACTGCACTGCAAGGGTCCACTGCAGAACCCATATATAGTACCTTGCTTGAAGGACCAACCCTATTAAAGCTGCCATGTGACCTAGGAGTTTCAAGATCACATAAGCTGGAGGCTTTGACATGGTAAGTATCGATACTGCCTGAGATTGAAATCTGATCACTCTACAGCTTGGGAGCTTGGCAATTTGACTGACAGTATCCATGTGGCAATCCTTGAATTTTAATGTCTCAACAGGCTGAAGACTCGACTTTAGATAATTGACTTTAATCCCTAACTGGTTGCATAAATGAAGTAAGGTGTCTCTGGCCATGACGTGACACTCTTGTGGGGGCAGTGAAGAGCCAATTGTCCAGATAAAGGAAGACCTAAAAGCCCCGCAGGCAAAGCCAGGCTGCATCCACTGCCATGCACTTGGAGAACATGCAAGGGGAGGTAGTGAGACCAAGTGGCAGGGCATTGAACTGGTAATGATTGGCACCCAGCTGGAATTGCAGAAACGTCCTGGAGCACCCCTTTATCTTGATGTGATTATAGGCATCCTTGAGCTCTGTCAAGCACATCCAGTAATCCTTTCTCAATAGAGATAGAATGGACTGCACCATGACTATCTAGAACTCAGTCTGTTTCACAAAAGGATTCAGTCTGCTTAAATCCAAAATGGACCTGAGGACCTTGATCTTCTTTGGTACCAAAAAGAACCTTGAGTAGACCTCGGATCCTTGTTGGTCTGGTGGGACCTCTTGGATAACTCAATTTACCATCAGCTTCTGAATCTATCCTGCTGCCTACAGCTTCTGACAGGGTGGAATGTCTAGGAGATGTAATGGAACCTTGGAACTTCTAAATAGGGAAAGGAATAACCTTTCGATAGAACTCTTAACACCCAAGAGTCTGAGGTGATGGCCTCCCAAGCTTCTGGAAGAATCTAGCAACCCCTGACTGTTCCTAGAGCAGGGCAGATGAGCAACCCTTTAGAGTTGTTGAAAGGGCCCACTGAAGAAGGCTCCACAGAAGCCCCAATTCTGTCGACTGCCCCTGCCCCACAGGTGGCATCCAGTATAATTCTCCCTGGCCTTGGAAGGAACCCTTCAAAGAAGTATCCTGGGAAGACTGCTACAACTTTCTAAAAAAATACATTTGCCCCCCCTTTCTAATTCCTCAAAAATGTTTGCTGAGGGGTAGTGAAACATACTTTTATGGTGGACAGTGTCTTGCCTTCTTGCTTGCATCTAGTAAGAGTGTCCTTAATTTTTGACCTAAACAAAGGAGCAGCCAACAAATGGGGTGGTAATAAAAGATGCCTTGAGAAGCAATCCCCCAAGTTTAGTAGTCACACCCTGTGGTGACCCATGGCAATACCAGAGCCAGGTGCTTGGGAAGCTTCATTAGCTGCATTCAAAATGAGCTTCATAGAAATGTTGGCGACAGCAGGGTAGATAACTGAGTCTTCAGAGTCTTCTGAATTTAAGGAGACTGCTCCATTTTAACATTCTTCGACATTTCAGACACCAGATAATGCTGGAGTCAAACAGGATAAATAATTAAGTGCCCACAGGGTGAATGCTGCTAAGGCATAAAATCACTTCCCTAGATGGTCCAATGTCTGAGATTCTCCATTTGGGGGACAGACCAAGGAATTTTCCTCAGAGATTTCTTTCTTGCCGGCAGCTGCCACAAAGAATGTATCTACAACTGGACCCTTACTCCAATGCAGTTGATCCTTGGGATGAGCAAGAATTTTGTCAGGCTTTTTAGGAAAAGGCTCCACCATACTGGGTTCCTTCCATGCCCTCCAAGACACTTGGTCTATGAGCGCGCCCAAGGAATGAATGAGCCCACTCCAAAGATCTCCAAAAATACTGACTCCTCCAGAAAGGGACCTCAGTGGTCCACGTCCACAATGGTGAAGAAGCTCTAAGATGTCGCCAAAGCAAGCATCATTCTATAGAGATATTTAGGAGACCCCTCACTTTCCTCTAGGTCAATATCCCTGGTGAAAGACTCCTCAGGGGAGTCAAAGTGATTTCTCTTGAACTGTCTCTTACCAGTGACCTCCTACACTGATGAAGCCAGAGAAAAGGGAGAAGAGGCAGAAAGCCCCACTTGGGGAGCAGACTGAAAACCAACCAGCATAGGCTGTCCCAGAGCATACTGATGACTGCTCGCAGATTCAGATAAGCAAGAGGATGGAACATTGGATGGAGATGCTGACACATCTCCTTAAAGGAAAACATCCTCTCCACAACATCAAAGGTGGAAGTGGACACTGGCCTTCTGGAACCAATGGTCCCAGTAACCACAGATACCAAAGACAAGCCTGAGTCCATGGGAGCTACACCTCGCTCTGATGTTGAGACCAGAGCCAAGCTGTTGAATGTTGAAACTCTGAGCAGGAGGACTATCCTGAATCTGGGACAGTCAACACCAATGTGGAAACACTACCATCAATGCCAGAGCCCCAAGGTCTGGTTGGCTCTGAAGTAGTCTGAGTTGATGAGACTAAGGTAGGAGCTCGAACCAAGGACAGCCAGGCCATCAGATCTGGCACCAAGGGCTGAAATACAACGAAGATTGAGGAACTTGGATGCAAAGAGGCCAAGGAAGGAAAACCAGGATGATGGAGCCAAGGAAGGAAAAACAGGATGATGGAGCCAAGGTCCTGGGAAGACGTCCTGGACACAAACGGATAAGCTCAAATTCCATCTGGGTCTGCAAAAAGGAACTCATCAGCTGCTCCAAGGCCGAAGCTATGAAACTGCCCACCAACATCTATAACTGAGTGGAGGAAGCTACCAATGGGGGGCTTGGAGGGTCACTTGGAGGAAAAGGAGCCCATCTGTCAGATCTGAGCCAGGTACACGTGGAACCAGGGTAAGGAAGGCAATGACTCCTGTGACATCTCTGGTGAGTGGACAAGGAAGAAGGAGAAGTTACCTGACCCAGCGGAGCATCTTTAACCAAAACACGACTGGGAACACTATGCACCAGAGACAGAATGTTGCTTGTAGTTGGCACCGAGGGTGATCCACTCTGAGGGGTTAGAGTAGATGTCAGTGCTGAGGAAGCCAGGGAACCTAAAGGCTGTGGGACTTTTAGGTAGTAAGCCAGAATATGGACCATGAGAAGAGACAGAGGAGGATCTCTTATGATGCCCACTGGAGGTCCTGGTGTCCCTAGAAGACAGAACTTTTCGGATCCAACTCTCAGCATCAAAAAAGCAAAGGAGGAGGAATCAGCTGGAAGAAGGCCTTTAAGGACTAACTTCACCCAACATTCATTGACTGTTCTGCATCTAGGATGCTCAGAGATGGAACAGGAGGAGTCCAGATGGACAGCTCCCAAACAATAAACATGTGACCTAGGAGTTTCAAGATCACATAAGCTGGAGGCTTTGACATGATAAGTATCGATACTGACAGAGACTGAAAGCTGATCACTCTACAGCTTGGGAGCTTGGCAATTTGACTGACAGTATCCAAGTGGCAACCCCTGAATTTTAAAATCTCAACAGGTTGAAGACTTGACTTTAGATAATTGACTTTAACCCCTAACTGGTTGCATAACTGAAGTAAAGTGTCTCTGGCCATGAAGTGACACTCTTGAGGGGGCAGTGAAGAGCCAATTGTCCAGATAAAGGAAGACCCAAAAACCCCGCAGGCAAAGCCAGGCTGCAACCACTGCCATGCACTTGGTGAACACCCAAGGGGAGGTAGTGAGACCGAGTGGCAGGGCATTGAATTGGTAATGAATGGCACTCAGCTGGAATCACAGAAACATCCTGGAGCACCCCTTTATCTTGATGTGATTATAAGCATCCTTGAGCTCTGTCGAGCACATCCAGTCATCATTTCTCAATGGAGATAGAATGGACTGCACCATGACCATCTAGAACTTGGTCTGTTTCACAAAAGGATTCAATTTGCTTAAATCCAAAATGGGCCCAAGGACCTTGATCTTCTTTGGTATCAAAAAGAACCTTGAATAGACCTCGGATCCTTGTTGGTCTGGTGGAACCTCTCGGATAACTCAATTTACCATCAGCTTCTGAATCTATCCTGCTGCTTGCAGTTTCTGACAGGGTGGAATGTCTAGGAGATGTAATGGAACCTCGGAACTTCTAAAAAGGGAAAGGTGTAACCTTTGGATAGAACTCTTAACACCCAAGAGTCTGAGGTGATGGCCTTCCAAGCTTCTGGACGAAGAATCAAGCAACCCCTGACTGTTTCTAGAGCAGGGTAGTCAGGAAACCCTTTAGAGTCATTGAAAGGGCCCACTGGAGAACGCTCCATAGAGGCCCTGATTCTGTCGACTGCCCCTGCTCCACAGGTGGCATCCAGTATGATTCTCTCTGGCCTTGGAAGGACCCCTTCAAAGAAGTATCCTGGGAAGACTGCTGCAACTTTCTAAAAACGATACATTTGCCCCCCCCCCCTTCTAATTCCTCAAAAATGTTTGCTGAGTGGTAGCGAAATGCACTTTTATAGTGGACAGTGTCTTGCCTTCTTGCTTGCATCTAGTAAGAGTGTCCTTAATTTTTGACCCAAACAAAGGAACAGCCATCAAACGGGGTGGTAATAAAAGATACCTTGAGAAGCAATCCCCCAAGTTTGGTAGTCGTGTCCTGTGGTGACCCATGGCAATATCAGAGCCAGATGCTTGGGAAGCTCCATCGGCTGCATTCAAAATGAGCCTCATAGAAATGTTGGCGACAGCAGGGTAGATAACTGAGTCTTCAGAGTCTTCTAAATTTAAGGAGACTGCTCCATCTTAACATTCTTCGACATTTCAGACACCAGATAATGCTGGAGTCAAACAGAATAAATAGTTAAGTGCCCACAGGGTGAATGTTGCTGAGGCATAAAATCACTTCCCTAGATGTCTGAGATTCCCCATTTGGGGGACAGACCAAGGAATTTTCCTCAGAGATTTCTTTCTTGCTGGCAGCTGCTACAAAGAATGCATCTACAAGTGGACCCTTACTCCAATGCAGTTGATCCTTGGGATGTGCAAGAATTTTTTCAAGGTTTTTAAGAAAAGGCTCCACCGTACTGGGTTCTTTCCATGCCCTCCAAGACACTTGGTCTATGAGAGTGCCCAAGGAATGCATGAGCCCATTCCAAAGATCTCCAAAAATACTGATTCCTCCAGAAAGGGACCTCAGTGGTCCACATCCACATTGGTGAAGAAGCTCTAAGATATTGCCAAAGCAAGCATCATTCTATGGAGATATTTAGGGGACCCCTCTCTTTCCTCTAGGTTGGTATCCTCAGTAAGACTACTCAGGGGATTCAAAGTGCTTTCTCTTGAACTGCCTCTTACCAGTGACCTTCTACACTGATGAGCCAGAGGAAAGGGAGAAGAGGCAGAAAGCCCCACTAGGGGAGCAGACTGAAAACCAACCAGCATAGTCTGTCCCAGAGCATACGGATGACTGCTTGCAGATCCAGACAAGCAAGAGGATGGAACACTGGATGGAGATGCTGACACATCTCCTTAAAGGAGAACATCCTCTTTACAACATCAAAGGTGGAAGTGGTCACTGGCCTTCTGGAACTAATGGTCCCAGTAACTACAGATACCAAAGACAAGCATGAGTCCAGGGGAGCTACACCTCACTCTGATGTTGAGACCAGAGCCAAGCTGTTGAATGTCGAAACTCTGAGCAGCAGGGACTATCTTGAAGCTGGGACAGTCAACCCCAACCTGGAAACACTACCACTGATGCCAGAGCCCCAATGTCTGGTTGGCTCTGAAGTAGTCCGAGTTGATGATACTAAGGTAGGAGCTGGGACCAAGGACAGCCAGACCATCAGATCTGGCACCAAGGGCTGGAATACAATCAAGATTGAGGAACTTGGATCCAAAGGGACCAAGGAAGGAAAACCAGGATGATGGAGCCAAGGTACCGGGAAGAGGTCCTAGACACAAACAGATAAGATGAAATTACATCTGGATCTGCAAAAAGGAACTGCTCCAAGTCAGAAGCTATGAAACTGCCCACCAACATCTATAACCGAGTGAAGGAAGCTACCAATGGAGGCTTGGAGGGTCACTTGGAGGATAAGGAGCCCATCTGTCAGATCTGAGCCAGGTACATTTGGAACCAGGGTGAGGAAGGCAATGACTTCTGTGACATCTCTGGTGAGTGGACAAGGAAGAAGGATAAGTTACCTGAACCAGTGGAGCACCTTTAACCAAAACAGAACTGGGAACGCTATGCACCAGAGACAGAATGTTGCTTGTAGCTGGCACCGAGGGTGATCCACTCTGAGGAGTTAGAGTAGATGCCAGTGCAGAGGAAGCTGGGGCACCTAAAGGCTGTGGGACCTTTCGGTAGTGAGCCAGAAGACGGACCATGAGAAGAGACACAGGAGGATCTCTTATGATCCCTCTTGGAGGTCCTGGAGTCCCTTGAAGACAGAACTTTTTGGATGCAAATCTCAGCACCAAAAAAGCTAAGGAGAAGGAATCAGCTGGAAGAAGGCCTTTAAGGACTAACTTCACCCCATTGTTCATTGACTGTTCTGCACCTAGGCCCCTCAGAGCTGGAAAAGGAGGAGTCCAGATGGGCAGCTCCCAAACAATACAATAAACACACTTCTTGTGTGCATCTTGAAAAGGAAGCTTGTGCCTGCAGGCAACACATGTTTTTAAAGCCCTAATCCATTACACTAAAACCAATTACCCTGAATACACTGAGAAGCACATTCTATACCTATGATATGAGATACCACTACCAGAAAAGAAACACTACAACAAACACCAAAAAGGGTGAGAAGGCCTGATACTCCTTTACACAAGCATTAGAAAAATAATTTTAACCTAGCTACCTATCTATGCTAAATCTAATCTAAATACAAGTATTGTACAAGGGTAAGGGAGAAAAAAGAATGATAAAAGAGCTACCTTAAAAGCTATTAGAAAAAGATATGCAATCAGAGAGCCGGATAAAGCAATTGATAGGAATGGTGGCAAACTTGATGGGGGGTGGTTGAGGAGTGGGTGATTGTGGGTAAGGGAGGTGGAGCCTAGTGAGTTGAAGTTTGAAGGATTTGGTTGGTGTCAGATCAGAGTTGGATCCAATAACCCACAGGTTGAAGCCAGATGGAGAAGACAACATCGGATTCAAAGTTGACACAAGCAGTACATAATTTCTCACAAAATATTCACCTCTCACTAAAAATAGCAGTCCCTAACAGAAAACTTTCAACACTGTGAAAAAATACTGGTTTTTTTTTTTTTAGAGGGAAAATACCACAAAATGCAGGTCACAAACAGCTTAGACTAGAATCTACATAGGGCCTTGAGCCTTCTAGGAATAGTTTTGTTGTGGTGAGTATAATAAAAGGCAATAGCCTGAGACAACAATTTGGAAACAGTCTGCTTTGACATGGGTTGTCCCTTCTTCTTACGTTCAAAAGAAATAAACAACTGATCCAAAGATCTGAAAGATTAGTTCTCTCAAGACAGAATCTTCTCAGGAAAGAGCAGTTTTGGAGTTGGTATTCTCATATACAAAGACAGGAAAGAAAGCATCTCATATGTGAATCAGCCATTTTGGGAGCAAGTAAGCCAGACAGTTTGGATCACAAACAACTACAGAGTGATATCATGGTTCTGGATTTCAAGAGAAACAGGCTTTGATAAAATAGAACAAGACAACAGATAGGCTCTGATAAAACATTAACAAATGTAATGTAGACCAACACGGGTTTATATCACGAGATTGAAACCTTAGGTAATCGAATACCTAAAGGCCGATCACTAAATATCGAAATATAAAAATCGAGAACGGACGTTTCCACACAGGGAAACAAATTGTTTGGTTGTTATGCGGATTTTGCCCTTTTTATAATGTAGAGTGATCCTGGAGTTGGTATATTTAGTTAGGGGTGGTGGTAGGCGAAGCCCCCCCCCCCACTTGATTTCTGTTTAAAACTTTTTTCTTTTTAGTTTGGCCAATGGCATTGTTTCCCTGTGTGGAAATGGCAGTTCGCGATTTTTACATTTCGATATTTAGAGATCGACCTTTAGGTATTCAACTACCTAAGGTTTTGATCTTGTAATACAGACCCGACCAAGACAAAGACGTATAAAAGTTGATATAAAAGATGCATCAAATTCTGTCATGAAGGAAATGCAAATATCAAAAAGATAACATTAGCCCATCTCCATAATGTATAGGGATGGAGTCCTGACTGCAACACAGACAACCAGTTTTTGATCAGCACAACTGAGAGTTGGGTAGGGGGCTGGGAGTTTAGTAGCTTACATCAGCTTGCTCATCCCAGACAGGAGGGATAATAGGGTTTTGCTAGTATATAAAGCATGTCCTCTAGTGGCTGAAGCATATTTTATTGGTTACAGGCTGGGTACCACTGGGTGTCTGGTGATGTATAAGGAAATCATCTTTATGGGTGATGATTGTTAGATATGTTTAGAAATGAATAAATGCATGTGCACATCTATTTGCTAGTTAGATGCATATACACATCTGTTGCATATGTAGGAATAATATAGTCCATTAGATGCATGTATTTCTGTTTGCTAGCATACATATATTAAAGGCTTAAACTGTTCTTAGCTGAAAGCAAGGAAAAATCAAATAAAGTGGCATTCATTCATGCAATGTATCATGAAGTCTGGTACAACTTGAGACAAGCTGAATGTTCAGTGTCTGGAACATGCTTCAATGACTATAGATAAGGATCCAGGTGCAAGGAAAGAACTGTTATGTAATTCTCCTTGAAATAAGAACACAAAAGAGCTTATTAACAGACTGCATGACATCAAGTGCGGGGGATATCCAAAGACAGTTTTCATACAGACCAGAAAAGACTCCAAAAATACCAAAGTAATGACTTTGAGAGTTCCCAAAAGACTGCTTTCATAAGAATGTATATATGTGAGATGTAATCTGATTTTTGGAAGATCTGTTAGAGCTGTTTCATGGAGAACATCATTTATGCTGTATTGAGAAGAAACCTAAAGACATTAAACCCTGCAAGCTAAACAGTATTGCATGTCTTAGGTTAGTACTAAGCTAACTGCCCTTGCGAGCCATTTTAAGCCTAGCCAATTGTCTCTTGTGCGACTCAAACCCTGCACCTTGTGTTTGCAAGGCAAACACCTTAACCATTAGGCCACCCTCCCAACCTTGTCTATTAAATCAACAGTTATTTTAATAGTTATTGTGCACAGTTTAAAAGATTAATAATATGCAATGTTTATGTGCAGTCACCACACTTTGTTTTTTTACAAGGCACACAGCATTCAGCACAGACATCTAAACATCTACAATTAATTTATCAGTGATACCTGTGATATTATGTGTGTTCATCCCAGTTAGGGTTTCCCTTATTATGTGCAAAGTCCATGCTCCAGATGATGTATATTATGCCTCATTATGCCAATTATCAGTCACAGAGTTCAGAATGTTTTTTCTGTTCAACTACAGCACGTCTGTGATGGAAGTGTTATGGTAACAATTGTCTAACCATATAATTTGCATATATAAATAAAGGGGGGGTGGGGATAGAGTCCTCATAGTACGTGGGACTGTTGGTTTATATATATATATATATATATATATATATATATATATATATATATATATATATATATATATCATAAATATGTGTGTGTGTGTATATGGGTCTATGTCAGATGACAGAGTTTTCAGAAACTCGAAATTCATTCAATATATGCAGATAGATATAGCTATAAATAGATATAGATATATATATACACACATACATACATACCCACACACCTACTCACGCATAAATTTGTACATATTTATAGAGATATAGATATAGATATAGATACAGCTATGGGTGCACTGCATACCTCTCAACTATCCAGATTTTCACAGAATGTCCAGATTTGTATCTCATATTTTGGGTCTATTCTTTATAAAATTTGTGGTTTTCTGGCAAACCTGTGAGGATTGAAGTCACTAAAAAATGACATACATTTCAGTTTCAGACTTCATATCCTTCCAAAAAATGTATATAAACACAAATTCTATTATATCAACTTTCTAAGTTCATAAAAACAATATTTAAAATCTGTACCTATTTTTGGGCCTTTGTTACTCTATTACTTTAGGCTTTGTCCAAATTTCTTGTGCTAACTTGAGAGGTATGGTGCACTGCCATTGGTTGATTCGAGTTTTAGCTGATCTCTGTTTTGTTGATACACTTTGGACAACAAAAAAATAAGTTATGTCTTACCATAACATTCCATCTGTGTTGTTCATCTTCACCAATCCTTGACAGTGGGTTCGGTTCCAAACCTCGGAACTGACTCGGCCGTATCTTTCAGCTCTCACTCTCCAAACTCTCGAGCTAGGCTCTGCCTATAATGCTCCTCACAGAGATGACCTCAGATCGAGTTTGCCAGATGATAGTATATAGCAGAAATTAGAATGGTTAAGTAGAGATATTACAGAGATGAGGTTATGTATAAGTCTTTAATGAGAAACTAGCTCAGGACTAACAGATCTACTAAGTGTCTTAGGATGGGGGAAAGGGGGGGTATGTCAAGGATTGGTGAAGATGAACAAAACAGATGGAATGTTATGGTAAGACATAACTTCTTTATCTGATGTTGTTAATCTTCACCTAATCCTTGACAATGGGACAGAATCCCCAGCTACTTTCGCCTTCGGAAGTCTCAGTGAAGAATATTTCGAAGCACCACAGAGCCAAAGGACGCTTGACCCCTCGAGACCTGGTCTAATTTGTAATGAGCGATGAAGGTATGATGAGAAGACAATGACTGCTACACAGATGTTATCTAGAAGCTCTGGCATGAAAAACCACTTATGTCACTACAGCTTTTGTTGAGTGGGCTTGAACTGTTTTGGGAAGGTTAAGTCTTTGAGAGTACTGAATGAATGTGATGCAGTCTCTCAGCCATTTAAGTAAGCTTAGTAACAGGATTGCCCATACAGAGAGATGAAAAGGCTACAAATAACTGATCTGATTTTCGAAATTCTTTCGTTCTGTGAAAATAAAAACATAGCTGTCTGTGCATGTCTAGTAAATGAAGTGCATATTCTCCTTTGTTTGAAAAATTAGGGAAAAAGGTTGGTAATTGTAACAACTATTAATATTGGATTCAGAGACTACCCTGGGTAGAAAGGATGGATTTGTTCTCAGTGCAACTCTGTCTTTATGAAAGATTAGGTAGGGTGATTTGCATGAAATGGCCTGCAATTCGGAAACCCTTCTTGCAGAAGTAATCGCTACCAAAAATACAGTCTTCCAGGATAAATACTTCAAATGACAAGATGCTTGCAGTTCAAAGGGGGCTTTGGTTAGAGCTTGAAGAATGTTAGTTAGATCCCATGGGGGAATGGTTCTTTAAATGGGGGTTTCAGTAGGAAAAGTCCCTATAGGAAAGCTTTACAAAGTTTGTGAGACATTATTGGAGACTTATTTCATCCTGAGTGAAAGTTTGAAATTGCGTCCCAGATGAACCTTTATCGTAGAAGCAGAGGAACCAGACTGCAAAAGTGTGCTTAGAAAATCTAGGATGTCATGGATAGGAGCAGCAAAGGGGTCAAGCCCTTTATTCAAGGCCCATTTGGTAAATTTCTTCCATTTGCACTGCTACAATTCTCTAGTAGCAAGTTTGTGGCATGCAATAATGATACATTGGATGGGGAAAGAAAGAGAAAGATGCTTGGCAATCATGGGAATTGGAGAAGTCATGCAGTGAGCTTGAGATGTCGAAGGTTGGGGTGAACCATGCCCTCTGGGTGAGTTAGTAGATCTGGAACTGGGTCCAGGATACATGGTTTCTGTATCAGATGAGGACAGAGAAAGGGAAACCAAACTTGTCGAGGCCAGAATGGGGTAATGAGGATTATTGTATTCTTCATCCTTTTGGCTTTCTTTAGGAATTGAGAGATTAGAGGAATGGGGGAAAGGCATATAACAGACCGAGAGGCCAACTGTGGAGAAGAGCGTCTCTGGTTAAGTCTCCCGGAGGGGGGAGATTAGGGTGAAGTAACTTCTGCACTTGTTCAGGAGAGAAGCAAATAGGTTGCAGCAAGGTTTTCCCCAGTGATGAAAAATCCTGTCCGCCACCACAGTGTTCAGAGACCACTCATGAGGCATAAGAATTGCCATGTTTAATTTGTCCGCTATCACATTGGATCTTCCTAGAATGTGCATTGCTATCAGAAAGTGGTTGGAAGAAATTGCCCATTGCCAAACTCTGAGAGCCTCTCAACATAGTGGGTAAGATTTGGTTCCCCCTTGTCTGTTGATATACCAGACTACCGACATGTCTGTCTGAAATGCAACTGTCCCTAGAGGGAGGCTATCCTGGAATCCTTGCAACACTAACAGCACTGCTCTCCTTTCTGGAACAATGATGTGCAAACTGGCCTCCAATTGGGACCATGTGCCTTGAACCATCTTTCCTAGATAATGCCCCCCACCCTATCTGGGAAGCATCCATGGTCACTATGGCTTGGGGTTGGGGAAGGATGAATGGTCGGCCCAAGAGAACTTGGTCGGAGTGAAGCCACCATTTGAGGTCTTACTTGCAGTAGTTGGTAATCAAGACTAAGTGAGATATCGGTTGATGAATCAGAGACTATTGGGTTGCTATTAGCTACTGCAGCATTCACATATGAAACCATGCTAGAGGAACCAGAGTAACTGAAGCTGCCATTGAACCTAAGGTTTGAAGGACAAGTCTTACTGGGACTCTGTTGTTTTGAAGAATTTGTCCGACTTCAGCCCTGATACATTGCAGCCTTTCTGGAGGAAGAGAAGCAATTCCCAAGACAGTGTTTAAATGAGCACCAATGAAATCCAGTTACTGAGAAGGCTGCAGGCTGGAATTTTCGAAATTGATTGAGATGCCTAGAGATGTGCAAAGATTCATGGTGTAATCTCTTGCCTGTTCTAAGAGACGCCTGGTGGTAGCAGTGAGGAGCCAGTCATCGAGGTATGGAAAGACTCGAAACCCTTGCAGTATGAGGTGAGCTGCAACCACTGCCATGCATTTCGTAAACACCCTGGGGGCTGTAATGAGGCCAAAGGGCAGTGTTCTGAACTGGAAATGACTGGCTCCTAGCTGGAATTGTAGAAACCTCCTGGAGCTTTTTTCCATTTTTATATGGTAATAAGCATCTTGAAGGTCTACAAAGCACATCCAGTTGCTTTTTCCAAAAAAGGAAGTATAGCTTGCACTGAGACCATCCGGAATTTGGTTTGTTGAACCACCTTGTTGAATTGGCAGAAATCTAAAATGGGTCTCCAGTCCCCTGTTTTTTTGGGCACTAAAAAGAACCTTGAGTAAACTTTGGATCCTCTTTGGTCTGGTGGGATTTTTTGGATGACTCTTTTTTTCTAGCAGTTTTTGAATTTCTAAGACTGTTGCTTCCCTTTGATTGTGTGGAACATCTGGGAGTTTTTCCTGGGATTTGGGACTTACAGATAGTAGAATTTGGTAGCCTCTGGATATTATTCCCTGCACCCATTTGTCCGAAGTTATTAATTGCCAGGCTAGTATGTGCAGGGATAATCATCCCCTGACTGCCTCCAGAGGAAGGCAATCAGGCATCCATTCAGGGATGCTGATAGGACATTCCAGAGAAGGATTCTTTGGATCCCTGATTCTGCGATCCATTGCTGCCTCTGGGGTGGCATCTTCTGTTGCTTCCTCCTCTGGCCCGGGAGAAGTCTTTACCTCGTGAGTCGTGGAAAGGCCCCTTGGATTTTCTAAACCATAGTCTCCACTCCTTTGGTTCCCCGAGTAAGGTCTATGAGGAGTGGAAAAACATAAGCCTATGGCAGATAGGGTCTTATCATCTTGGGCCAAAAAGGGTGGATCCGACAAAAGGAGCATTGACAAATGATGCTTTAAATGGCTCCACAAAGTCACACAAACACATTCAGGAGTGCCTTCTAATGGCTATACCTGAACCCACTGTCCTGGTCGTCCCTTTGGCTACATGTGCAATGAGCCTCATGGACGAGTTGGAGATAACATCTAAGGTTGCAAGCTGAGAGGAAACTTTGTCATGGATCTCTTCAGCCACTGCTTCTGAGAGAGTATTTGAAAGTTCTTTAATCAAATCTCTCTGTAATCTGGTAAATTGTGCCATATAATTCAAGGACTTCAGAGTGAAGGTCAATGAAGCATAAACACGCTTCCCAAATCTATACAACATTAGAGAATCCTTGTTGGGAGGATGGATAGTAGGGCACTCTTCAACGAGTTCCCTCTTGGTGGCAGCTGCTACCACCATGGCATCAACAGGAATTCCCTTAGACCAATGTGGTTCTTCCTTTGATGCTGATAGTACACAGTCAGGTCTCTTGGGGATTGGCTCTATGGAGTCAGGCATCTTCCACCCCCGCTGAACAATCAGTTTGATAAGATCGTCAGCAGGTGGAAAGATCCAAGAAGTGGAGGGTTAGGCACAAAAAGCCTCCAGGTATAATGATTCCTCCAAGGAAAGTGGGGTGGATGACCAGCCACCCCTCTGCTTCAGGATTTTCAGGATGTCTCAGAAGGAAACATCATCAGGGGGTGACCTGGGGGAACCTTCCCCTTCATCGAAGTCAGTATCTTCCATGTAAGACTCTTCCGGGGAGTCCAGGTGCTTCCTCTTGCACTTCTTCTTCACAGGGACTTCCTCAGGGAGGATGTTTTGGGGAAGTTTCCAAAGAGGAAACCACAAAAGTGGGAGTCACCTGGGATTTTTGTGCCCTCTGTCCAGGGAGTGAGACTAATGGTAGCTCATGTCGAGAGGAAGAAGATATATGTCCTGACAAGGATGGCAAGGACTGAGAATCCCCAATGGATAATGCCTTCTCCATCATCCAGAAGGCAGGTCCTCCCCGTAGAGGGATGGGAGCGCAGAACAAAACAGGCTGCTTCGGAACCGGGGTCGCACCTTGCACTGAGAAGACCACCTCTGGAATAGGAGCCTGGGTCGGCACCGAGAGGCATAGAAGTTTCCAAAGGAACCGAAAAGCAGAGGGCTTAGAGGATTCCATTTGGAGTAGCTCATAATACCTCTTATAAATGTCAGAAACCTGAGAACAGTCCCATGTAAAATATTACATCATGGAAGATGTGATGCCCGTGCCCTGGTCCAGCAATCAAGGAGCCTCAATCTTCACCACTAACACCAGAAAGAACATCTCATATATGAGGAAAGGTTAACAAATACACACAGTAAAGTGCAATTTCTCTTAACAGCACACAGAGATCACAGTCAGTCTGGGGCTGGTTGGTCCCTTGCTCCACAGCTCCCCAATAAGATTGCCCACTGGCACAGCTACAGGGTCTAGATCTCAGCCTAGCTGGGCAAGCTAAAATCTCCAACACCCTCTCTGTCCAAACAGTGCTTCATGTCCCTGCCCAAGTAGCTCATACACACACACACACACACACACACACACACTGTGAGATAAGAGTTTATACAACCACACAGACACTTCTGGGGAAGGCTGGCACTGGTTCTCCAGCTGTGCCCCTTTTACCCAGACTATACGGTAGTAACCTGCCACTGCACAGCTAATAATTAGCAGCCACTCAAAGGCCCTTAAAAGGGTGTCGAATTATTACTGTGCAATATTATTATCCAATTGGTAAGTGTGACTAAAGTTAAGGCTTATTATAGTGGCTATGTACAGTTTTACCAAAGGCATACAAGTACTCCAAAGAGCTTAAATTATCTCTACACATACCAGCCACAGTTAAAAGGTTTTAAAATATTTAATAATAAATAATTAAAACCACAAGACAATACTTTCTACTATACAGTGCTAGTTAAAAGTTCAGAGATCACACAGAAAGACTTAAAATAAATCAGTAGTACAGTTCTGACATCACAGAAAAACACTTAGTCTAAACTTTCTAATTCCTAGCTATTGCTACAAGAAAACACACTTCTAAAATAACTTACTTACATTGAGCAACAGTCAGTGCCATGAGTTGATAGTCAGACAAAAATGCTTAATAATCTCTGGTTCTCACTGTTTAAATTGAAACTGCAGTTCTGCTAAAACATTACATCATCTTTTACACTTTCCTGGTGTTCCCAGGCTGACAGAAACTGCATTTACATTCTTTTACATTTAGAGCAATAAAGGACATTCCACATGTAAATTCTGGTCATTAACTTTATCCTTAAAACAATAGGCAGGAAGCCTTCATCTAGCCGGACTGGAGCCGACTTGTAAAACATCAAAGGCAGTGATTAAATAATTTTAATTTCAAAGGGCCAACAAGAAATGCTTGACTTAGCTTTCTTTACAGCAGATGGCAATGTTGCCACATTGTTTTAAGTTCAACATTCATATTTACAAATGATAGAACTATCTGCACAATTCTATCTGGCTAGGCTGGCAGCCTTCATCCTTCTCTACCAGTCTTCACAGAAGAAATAATATCCCCACAGAAGAGTTCTTCAAAGGGAGAATCTGAACTATCAGAATCTTCCTCCTCAGAGCCATAATCCAAGGGAGAAGGGATATGATGTGAATATGCAGAAGATTCTTCCCCAGAATCCAATTCCTCTTCAGAGAAGTCCTGCTCTCTGCACCTCTTGAGTGGGGTAGATGACCAAGGGGGAGCAGGCATAGAAACTCCTTGGCAAGGCTTTGAGGCCATCAGTGCATTAAATAATCCTGGGTAAAATCCTACCATTCACTCTAGGGATCTTTAGGAGCAGTTCAAACATATTTTTTTTTGCTTTTTCTTTTGAGGTACATCTGCCCTAAACACCCTAGGAGGTTCAGACCCTTGCCTACACTCAACCAAGGTAGTAGGAATCTCCTCCTGAGCAAGTATCTGAGGTATCCCCCTTGGTCCTTTTGAAATAATCAGCTGAGGTTCCCCCCTCAACATCCAGAGCAGATATCTGTACAGTGTCTGAGCACATGCAAGAAGTTGGATCCATGACAGCCTCCGATAGGGTTGCAGCAGAGGAATTCAATGCAACAACCGGGTGATCCTCTGGGCCTTCACCAGCCTTGAGAGAGAGACATCTGGGGGATGCAGGACAGTAGCCAAATCAGACCTGACTTTTTGGCCTTCTTCTTGGTGGATGGGAAGATTCTGCCATAGCACCCTGCATCAACAGTTTAAGAAGTTGGTTCTCCAGGGAAATGGACAAGGAGGAGAGAGAACTACATGGGGTCTTAGGAAAAAGAAGTTATGTACTCAACATAACGTTCTATGTTTGTAGTCCATCTCGCCCTTCATTCTTACTGATGGGGATCAGAGCTGATCCTCGGCTCTGACTCAGCCTATTTACAAGCTCGAAGTCTTCTAGTTGGATCGTGGCTAGGTAGGTATCCCATGGTGCACCAGTACAAACCAGAGATCTTGTTTGCTCCTAACAAGGAGAAATAATAACCAATATACAGAAAGAAGCCAATAATAAAAGGTCTCTAGTCAATGATGATGACAACATTTTTCTGTCTCCAGATACTTTCAGCATGGGAGTAGGAGGGTGGGTTCATAAGAATGAAGGGTGAGATGGACTACAAACATGGAATGTTATGGTTAGTACATAACTCCTTTATGTTCTGTAGTCCTATCTTGCCTTCATTCTTACTGATGGGACAGCGTCCCTAGCACCTTATTCTTAGGTGGCTCAAGGAAAAATAATCCTGAGTACCGTGGTACCAAAGAATGCTCTACCCCTGGAGGTTAAATCCAATTTGTAATGAGTAATAAATGTGTGAGAGGTAGCCCAAGTTACTGCTGCACAGATATTATCAAACGGGACCCTGGCTTGAAAGGTTGCAGAGGTAGACTGGGATTTCGTAGAATGAGCCTTAATTTTGAAAGGTAAAGGCCTACCCTCAGAGGTGTAAATGTAAGTTATACAGCTAGAGATCCAATTAGAGAAGGTCACTTTGGAAAATGGTAAACCTGACCTGGATTCGGAGAAGGAAATAAATAATTGATCTGACTTCCTGAATTCCTTAGTCCGGTGCAAATAAAACGTAATTGTCTATGAACGTCCAAATGATGAAACCTGTATTCTGCTGCATTAGAATTATTTGGGAAGAACACTGGAAGTTCTATGGATTGATTCAAAGTGGTATGGGAACAGACCTTGGGGATAAATGATGGATTAGTATGAAGAGATACTCTGTCTTTGTGAAAAATCAGATAAGGGGGTTTTACGGACAGTGCTTGTAACTCTGACACCCGTCTGGCCGATGTGATTGCCACCAGAAACAAGGTCTTCTAAGACAGAAATTTCAAAGGTGATGAATGAGAAGGCTCAAAAGGCAGAGATGTCAATTTGGATAGCAAAAAATTTAAGTCCCATGAAGCAACAGGTTCCTGAAATGGGGGTCTTAACAAAGTGGCACCTTTGAGGAAGGTTTTGCACAGCCTATGTGATATCAGATTAGAATTTTGTATGCCTAGATGAAAATTAGAAATTGATGCCAATTGTGATAGTGGCAGTCGCAGATCCCTGGTGGAAAAGCTCAGACAGGAATTCCAAAACCACCGGAATGGAGGCAGTATGAGGGTCAACATTCTTTTTCTCAGCCCAGATAGAGAATCTCTTCCATTTACTGGAATATAATCTCCTAGTGGAAGGTTTATGAGATGACATTAGGATATGAGTCACGGAGGGTGAGAAGTCATGAAGCCTGACTAGAGATGGAACTGGAGCAGCCAAGCTGTCAAATTGAGGGTGTGTAAAGCGGGATGACGTGAGCCTGACGTGTGTCAAGAGATCTGGCACTGGGTCCAGAATCCAAGGATTGTCTAGGAGAAGAGGCTCGAGAAAAGAGAACTAAACCTGATGAGGCCAGTAAGGTGTAATGAGGATCAGTGTGCTTCCCAGCTGTTTAGCTTTCTGAATAACCTTGGGTATGAGAGGAAAGTGAGGGAAGGCATAAAGGAGACCCAGGGGCCAATCGTGAACAAGAGCGTCTCTCAGTGACTCCCCCGGAGGGGGGATTAGGGATAAATAGTTGCTGCATTTGGCATTGATAGGACTGGCAAAGAGATCGCAGCAAGGCTGCCCCCATCTGCAGAAAATCTGCTCTGCTATTTCCTTTTTCAGAGATCACTCATGAGGCATCAAAACTGCCTGGCTGAGTTTGTCGGCTAAAACGTTGGTTCTCCCTGGGATGTGCATTTCCACCAGAAAACGCTGGGAAGATATTGTCCAGTTTCAAACTTGAATGGCCTCTCAACAGAGTGGGTATAATCTGGTTCCACCTTGTTTGTTGATATACCATACTACCGACATGTTGTCTGAGTGTATTGCAATCGTCCCAAGAGGCAGAAGGTCGTGGAGTGCTTGCAATGCCAGGAGCACCGCCCTCATATCTAGAACACTGATATGTAGGTGAGCCTCATGATCTTGCCATGTGCCTTGGATAGTCCTGCCTAGATAATACCCCTCCACCCTATCTGTGAGGCATCCGTGGTCACAGTGGCAACGGGTTGGTGAGGGACAAATGAAGTGCCCGTGGTTAACTGGTTGGGTTGATTCCACCAAATGAGGTCCTTCTTGCAAGAGTCTGTCAGCAGTATGTGATGAGTTAATGGTAGATGTTGAAAGGACCACTGGGATGACAGCAGCCACTGAAGAATCCGCATGCATAGTCTGGCTAGCGGCACTAGTAGTATGGTGGAAGCCATGGTCCCTAGAAGCTTCAGAACAGTCTTGGCCTTGACTTTTCATAGAGGGAGAAGACGTTGAATTTGAAGAACCAGATTCTGTGCCCTTTCTACTGGAAGATGAGCCAACATGTCTACTGTGTCTATCTCTGTGCCTATAAAAATCACAAATTGAGAGGGCAATAAGGCAGATTTGTCCCAATTGATAGTAATCCCCAACTGGGCACAAAGTTGAATGGTAGCATCCCTGGTCTGAAGAAGTAGATGCCTGGTGGGTGCGGTGAGGAGCCAGTCGTCCAGATATAGAAACACCTGGAATGCTCAACATCTCAGGTGAGCTGTCACTACTGCCATACACTTGATGATCACCCTGGGAGCTGTGGTGAGACCAAAGGGCAGAGCATGAAACTGGTAGTGACTGATTCCTAGCCAGAAGCGTAGATGACTCCTCGACACCCTGCCCATTTTTATGTGGTAGTTAGCGTCTTGGAGGTCTACTGAGCACATCCAAGTGTCAAAAGTCAATAGACTGTAGTGTCACCATCTGGAACTTGTCCTTCTTTACTGATTCATTCAGTCTGCTGAGGTCCAAAATGGGCCTCCAGTCCCCTGTACGTTTTGGCACTAAAAAGAATCTGGAGTAAGTTCCGGATCCTATTTGGTCTGCTGGGATGATTTGGATGACTCTTTTTACCAGCAACTTTTTGACCTTCACAGTTGCCTGATCCCTGTGATTGGGTGGAACATCCGGGATCCTCTTGGGAACATAAGGTGGCAGAGAAAAGGGTATGACATAATCTTTGGTAGTAATTCTTTGTACCCATTTGTCTTGAGTGATACTTAGCCAGGCTTCTGGATACAAAGAAATGCAACTCCCGACCAGCTCCAGAGAAGCACAGTCGGGCCCCACATCAGGAGCGCTGGTATGGTCGGCCCCAAAACGAATTGCGGTCTCCCTGGTTTTGTGGTCTGCCCCTGCCTCTAGGGCGATGGCTACCATTTCCTCCTCTTCCTCTGTCTCTGAAGCAGAAATCACCCTGTGCATCTTGGAAAAACCTCTGGGACTTCTTGAACCACATTTTACTACCTCTCTGACCCTTAGGGTATGGTCTAGAGGGGAGAGTAAAATGTACTCCCATGGCAGAGAGTGTTTTTCCTTCTTGCTCACACCGGGTGAGTGTGTCCTTTACCTTGGGTCTAAACAATGAAGAACCATCAAAGGGGGGGGGGGGTGTTGGTAAAGGTAGACTTGAACGGTTACGCAAAATTACACAAACGCATCCAGGAAGGACGTCTTAGGGAAATTTCTGAACCCACTGCTCTACTTACTCCATTGGCTGCATACAAGATAAGCCTCATGGACGAGTTGACAATAGAGTTCAAGGTGGACAACTGGGCAGACACCTTGTTAGGGACTCCCTCAGTGCATGTACCTTGCAGAGAATCTCCTAACTTCTTAAGGAGATCTCTATGAAGCCTCATGAAGTGTGTAAGGTAGTTCAGCGATCTAAGAGTAAATGCTGCTGACAAAAAGATATGCTTTCCGTATCTGTCCATTGTTCAAGACTCTTTATTCGGTGGATGAACAGAAGAAGAAGTTTCTGCTAGCTCCTTCTTAATGGCCGCAGCCACCACCATGGCATCTACAGGAACACCTTTAGACAGGAATTCCTTTTCCCTGGGTGCAGAAAGAAACTTAGTTGGTCTCCTGGGGACTGGCTCCATGGCATCAGGAGTATCCCACACCTTCCGAATAAAGAGCTCCATCAGTTCATTGAAGGGTGGAGACACCCAAGAGGCTGAAGGTTGAGACCCAAAAGCCTTCAGGTACACTGACTCCTCATCAGAAGGGGTGACAGTGGAACAGCCGCACCTCTGCTTAAAGATTTCCAGGATGTCTATGAAGGAGACATCATCAGAGGATGACTTGGAGACCCTTCTGACTCCTCAAGGTCGGTGTCCGAGGTAAGAGACTCATCCTGGGAGTCTACATACTTCCTCTTGCATGTCCTCTTCCGTTGGGGCTTCTCGGAACGATATTCTGGGGAGGTCTCAGAAGAATGGGGCCACCAGCCGGTGGCTCCTGAGGCTGCGCGTCTCTGCTGTCCAGAGAGGGAGTAGGAGCTGAGACAGAAGTAGGTGCCCTAGGGGGAGAGTGTCAGTACCCCTGGTAGGAGCTGATGACTGGGACAGCACACTCCTCATCATCTCGAATGCCAACCTCTCCAGCTCTGAAGACCTCCTCGGCTCCGGGGGACTGAGGATGCCATCGGCTCTGAGATAGACATAGTGTCTGAGCTCACACTCACCGACACACCGAGAGGAAGGTTCAGAACCAAAGAGGTTTGGTTCCAGGCATCCCTGTCGAGGCCGACCGGGGAGCTTCGGCTCCTAGACACCACGGACGGCACAGAGAGTGTCAGAGCGGAACTTGGCTCTGAAACAACCTCAGGGGGAGCTGGAACCAAGGATTCCACCAGCGGTACCAAACACTCCAGCATGGCTCAGAGAAGGAATCACCAAAGGGAGGACGGACTCAAGTGGCCCTGGAACTGACTGGGTTGGAGCCAACAACAATTTAGGTAAGGCAGATGACTTAAGCAGTCTCAGCACTACCCTCTCCACATCTTCTTCCGATAAACTCCTGGAAGACAGAGTAGGAGAATGGGATCTCTGCAATATGGGTGACCTTAATGTAGGGGAGACTGGTAAAAGATCCGTAGACTGGCTCCGTTGAATACTCTCAGTGGTCAGATCCGAACTACTTGGTGCCGATCCTGTAACCACAGTAGAAGAACCCTCGATCGTTTCTGAACTCAGTGGGGCCGATGAGGCTGTAATTTTGTCAGATTTAGTAACTTTGAGAGCTGGCTCCGGGACACCAGCCGGCGCTGGGGAGGGCCTCTTAGAGGATTTGGATTTCTCCCTTTTAGATCCCTGAGATCTAGCAGAATCTTCCTCAAAAGAAGGTTTAGTATGAGCTTATTTTTTCCTGTCTTACAACACCCTAGCACTAAAAGAGTGGCAAAATAAGCAAGTTTCCTGTAAGTGGATGGCCCCAAGACAGTATACAGAGTTATTGTGGCCATCCGTTATGGACATCTTCTGTGAGCATTTCACGCATTTTTAAAAGCCAGATGGCTTATGGTCCTTGACTTTCTTAGACATCTCACAGAAGATTGAACTCACACACACACACAGGAAGGAAAGTGGGAGGACTAGGTCCTCTAACTTAAACAGGCCTAGCCCTAAAGGAACCACTAAAGACATACCACAAGGACTAGGTCCTCTAATTTAAACTGGCCTAGCCCTGGTAGAGAAGAAGGAAAATAGGTCCTCTAACTAAAATGGACCTAGGGGGTACAGAAACAAGTAGAGAGCCTCGCACACACACTAGAACAGGAATACAAGTCTAATTAGAGGAAAAAACAAAGAACAAGAATGAAGATCAACAGAACCTTGTTCTGTCTGCAACACTAATAACAGCAAATATCAGCAAGTGGAAAGCTCCGCAAGTAAGCTATTACTTATAATACTTAAGAAAGCACACACAGCCTAAACTAAGCGCAAAAGGTGCCTACAACTACTAATATCAATAGTATGAAAACAAGTAATTTAGATGTTTATATATCTAACAACCTGGTGAAACAACTGGCACATAGGATACGAAAGTACTATAGAGGCCAATGGTCAACTGTACCCAAAGAAATTGCACACAAAAAGCGCTCTGATAAACACTAACTACAAACATTACACTAACTATAGCCAGAAAATGCTATATAATGCTAACAAATTGTGAAAATAGAAGTTTTATCCAAAATTTAGAACAAAATGTGTAAGACTTAGCCACAGCCAAGAAGAAGCACATCTGAACTCATCGACACGGCAAACAAGATCTGGGGATTGTACTCGTGTACCATGGATACCTACCTAGCCACAAGCCAACAAGAAGACTTCAAGCTTGTAAATAGGCTGAGTCGGAGCCAAGGATTGGCTCCGATCTCCATCAGTAAGAATGAAGGTGAGATAGGACTACAGAACATCAAATACTTGGCAGATAGAACACTGCATATGGTCGTGAGAAGCACCCAAACAGAACAGACACTGCTCGTGATGATCATTACGGGGATTCTGCCTCCCACATTAACATTTTCCCTTTCTGGATGACATGCAAACTCACAGATTAGAAAGAAGGTAAAGATAAGAAGAAACCCCAATGCAGAACTTACCTAAAACACGGCTCAGTAACCAGCAAAGAAGGAACATTCAGACCGATGATCAATGATGGTGCTTGGACTGGTAGCAAAGATGATGTCCTTACATTCACTGCTGTAGTATTCTTTAGCAAATGGGATTCCCTGCCGCAGAAGCTTGAACATCCGGATAGTCTACCAAAGACTACTTGTTGCTTATTTAAAAAGGTATGCCAAACGTCACCCAAATGCTTCTTGCATAGCAAAGGCCATAAAGGTGATATTCAGGTCTACCGTAAATGGAACTTCTTTGCCACCAGTTCCAAATGTATCTTTTCACCATCTGTTTTCCTGCATCTGTTTCTGCCAGCTGAACACACTTTCATTCTCTAGGGACTATCTACACCTGCTTGCTGACTTCTTTGCAGTTGCAGATAAGTGCCCTGTTGGGGGTTTTGTTTTTTCTTGTTTTTTTAATGTGTTCCTTGAGGTTAATGTCATCCAGGAGGTATAAATGCCAGTGGGATAGACAGATTCTCCATAAGGATCACCACAATAAGTGTCTTTTTTGCCTAGGAGCCTCTCATAACCATACGTCTTGTTCTATTTGTCAGGTGTTTGTTCCAAAAACACTTTGCAGTAGACTTTCTTCCCTCTACTTGTAGCTTGAAAACAAGCATCTTAAGCTTCTTGTTAATACAATGGAAGGAATCTCCTGCCCCAAGGGTCAGCTGTTAGGGAAGAAGAAGGTGAAAAGGTATGACCAGAATCTTCCATTGTCCACCCTCTGCCAGGTGTTTCTACCGAGGTCGTTACAAACCTGGAGATTTACCCAGCTGTGTTGGAGGCCGGTGAGGGTCCATCCATCTTGGATGTTCAGGGTGAACTACGGTTGATTTGTTTTGAGGGGCTTAGGGGAGTTCCTCAGTCTTTGGTTGGGGAAGAAGTTCCTACTATGGTTCTTGACTGCTGTTCTGGGTCTGAGTCTTCTCAGTTTTTTGAAGGGGAAGTTCCTTTAAAACAGAAACAAAAAAATAAACATATTTCTTCTGCTCCTCGGGATCCACAAAGTAAGTGGCAGGCCATCACTCAGGGGCTATTTATTGTTTTAATGTCCCTAAAACCTCCTCCAAGGGTTTCAGTTCCTGCTTTTCCTTGGTCCTCTACTCTCCTTAAAAGACCTACAGAACCGCATTTTTCTCAGGATGAGTTGGATTCTGATAATGAATCCCTGACTTATTCTACTCAAATTTCTTTTCCTTTGGATTTTGGGTCAGAGGTGGAGTAATCTATTAGCCCAGATGTTCCTTCTGAGGAAGTTTCCTTTGGAGACACACTCTAGGATGATGGATTTAAGTGGGATTATGCTCAGGTCTCTGATATCCATAAGAGGTACCAGGAGTTGCAGCAGATGGAATCTCCTAAACCTGCAGCTATTTCTCCTGTTTTGGCTGCTTTGCTGGATGCTTTTTCCAATGCATCTCATGCACCTGATTCTCTACTCACAAGAAGCCCATCAGGTTTTATAGGGTGCCTGAGGATTGTTCTTTCCTCTATAAATGTCCTGCTGCTGACCCCCCCCCCTTTGAAAAAGCCATCTCAATTTCTTCTTTTGCCCATGTTGTTGCCTTCTGACAAGGACAGCACAGCTATAGAAAGGTTGGGTAAGAATGTTTACATTTCTACTACCCTAGCTTTTAGGGCTATTAATTATCAGACCCCTATGTCTAGGTTTGTGTTGGCTCTTCTTTTTCAGGCCTGTCAACTTATTTCTGATTTTCCAGACTCTGAGGGTATAACTTCTGTTCTTTCCTTGCTATGAACTTCCTCTCAAGTTGTTCATCATTCCATTAAATGTAGTTATGATGCAGCAGATGCCTCTTCTAGGGATGCTGTTTTTGGTCCAGTTATGAGGAGGTATTCTTGGCTTAAGCTTCAACCTCTACCTGATGATATTAAAGCTAAGTTGATGGACGCTACTCTAGATTCTAATGCTTTGTTTGGGAAGTTGTTGCTGGTTTAAGTTCTGTCAGGATAAGGGTAAGGCCTTACAGGAGCTTAAACATGTTTGTTTCTCCTGTTAATTTCAGAGAAACTACCCCAATAAGCCTGCCTTTACTCATAGGCAATTCTGTCCTTCTACTAAAGGTAGGAAGAGTGGCAAACAGGCTCCTCCTGCTAAGGTTACTCAGTTTTCAGGGACTCCAAAGCCTTCCTTTCCAGACAAACCAGGTGCTATGTGACTATCTATCTCTTCCCATGCACATTTGTCTTTCTTTTTGCCTTTCCCCTTCTCTTCCTGTTTGGCTTCAGATCACTCAGAATTCTTGGGTTCTGTTGATCAATCATCAGGGTTACTTCATGGTGTGGAAATCCCATCTTCCTTTTATGGGCATTCCTCAGGCTCCTCAGGAACAACTTCCCTTTTTCCCCAGAGGTTCTTCAAAATATCTTGTCTCAGGGTACTATTCAAGAGGTGCCTGTGTCCCAAAGGGGGAAAGGGCTCTACTCCAGACTGTTTCTAGTGCCCAGGAAAGAGGGCACTTGGAGACCTATTCTAGACCTCTGTTATCTAAATACTTTTCTAAAAGTGCATTCCTTTTGGATGTTGTCCCTTCAGGTTCTGTTTCCTCTCTTGCTCTTTCAGACCTATATGGTGTCTCTGGATCTCAAGGATGCTTATCTCCATATTCTGATCCATCCTCTTTTCAGAAAGTTTTTGCATCTCTTTGTTGCTTCCTGGCATTTTCAGTTCACTGCTTTGCCCTTTGCTTTTTCTTCTGCCCCACAGGTGTTCACCAAATGCCATGTTCCTGTGATTGCTTTTTGCAGGCTTCAAGGGATCCAAACATTTCCTTATGTAGATGACCTGTTGATTCAGGCATCCTCGCCAGAGACCTTTTTGCAAAATCTTCATCTTGCCATTTCTCTTCTTCAAAGCCTGGAGCTTACTATACATTTCAAAAAGTCTTCTCTGACTCCTCAGGATCATATTTTTCTGGGTTAGAGGATTAAGAAAGTGACAATGCTTGCACTCCTTCCCCCTCTAAATGCCTTAACTCTCATTTCTTTTTTCTGTCATACTCTTTTTCCACTGACTTCCATTACTGCTAGGGAGTTTCTGAAAGCTCTAGGTTTCATGGCATGCACCATTCCGATGCTCCCTCTGGCCAAACTTCACATGAGTAAGTTTCACTGGTTTCTGAAGTCAGTCCAACACTCATATCCTCCAGATTTTGTGGTTTCTCTTCTGCCTTGTCTCAGACAGGAACTTCACTGGTGGATTCAGCAATTGTCTCTGAATCCAGGGATTCCTTTTCATCCTCCTCTTCCCTCTCAGAAATTGTTCACAGATGCTTCAGACATAGGATGGGGGGCAAAATTTAGCTCCATGAAGGTACATGGGGTGTGGTCACAAAGACAGCAGAAGGAGCACATTAATGTCAAAGAGATGAGAGCTCCTCTGTTGGCTCTTCAGGCTTTTCATCCTCTTTTCTCTTCAGGGCCTCTCAACGTTTTCACAGACAACACCACAGTGATCTGTATATCAAAAAACAGGGAGGAACGAGATCTTATCTACTTTGCCGGTTGGCACTTCTGGTCTGGGATCTTACTGTCAAGTATCAAGTGACTCTTCAGGCAGTTTATATCCCTTCTGGTCAAAATGTTTTGGAAGACACTTTCAGCAGGTCCTTAACTCAGTCCCATGAATGGATCCTTCAGAGGGACATGTTTCTGGACATCATCCACCAGTGGGGTACTGCTCAAGCAGATCTTTTTGCCTCCCCTCTGTACAGACAACGTCCTCTATTTTGTGCCAGACTCCCAGGTCTTCTGTTGTGGAAGGTGAATTCCCTCTCATTTTCTTGAAAGGGGATGCTTCCTTATGCATTCTCTCCCCTTCCTCTCATTCTGAATAGTCCTGTTCAAAATTCAACAGGATGCTCCTAAAATCTTGTTGATGACTCCCTTTTGGCTGTGACAACACTGGTCCCCTCTACTTCTGCATCTAGCCAAAGGCGATCATCATAAGTTACCTCACAGGGTGGATCTAATCACACAAGTTAAGTGAACTCTCATCCATCTCCACCTCTCCACAATTCAGTTGACACTGTGGGTGACAGGATTGATTCTTCATAGACATCTGTTTTTCGAGGGCGTGGTGAAAGTCCTGTAGGTGGCCAGGAAACCTACTACCAGGAAAGCCTCCTAATCCAAATAGAAGTGGTTTTCTATTTGGTGTCTCTCTCGCAACCCAGACCCACTTACTGTAGATGTTCCTTTGGTTCTTTCCTTTTTGTGTGTGTTGTTCAATGCTGATGTGGCCTATTCTTCTATTAAGGCTCACTTATCAGCTATCTCTGCTTGTTTGCCTTTTTCTCCTCCTCTAGCTTCTAGAGTTGAGGTGAAATGATTTCTTAAAGGTGTCCTTAATATCAGATCTCCCAGGAAGCCTGCTCCTCCTCCCTTAGATCTTAATTTTGTTTTGGAAAAGTTGACTCAGGCTCCTTTTGAACCTGCTGTTTCAGCCTCCTTGCATCACTGTTCCTGGAAGACTGTTCTTTTATTAGCTCTTACTACTGACAGATGGGTGTCTGAGCTGCAGGCCCTTATGGTTTGTCCTCCTTTTTTGATCTTTCATGAGGACAGGGTGTCCTTGTGCACTAACACTTCTTTTATGCCTAAGGTGGTTAATGAGCTTTCACTTAACCAGTCTATTAATCTGCCAGCTTTTGTCCCTCTCCACAAGACGACAGTGAGAGGGTGCTCCATACTTTGGACATGCATAGGCAACTCAGGGTTTATTTGGATAAGACCAAATCTATTAGAAAATTTGATCAGTTATTTGTTTCTTTTCATTCTCGACCTTTGGGACTTGGTGCATCCAAGTAAACTATTTCTTCTTGGATTTCTAAGGTTATTTACTTTTGTGACACTTTTCACAACAAAAGCCTTCCTTCTTTAGTTAAGGCTCATTCTACTAAAGCTGTGGCTTCTTCTGGTGATTTTTTCAAGAGCTATTCTTGAAGCAGCTACCTGGACTTGGTCCTGGTGTAATTCTTTATTTATTTACTTAACATTTGTTTACCAGGAAAGTCTGACTGGACACAGGTCCTTTTTCAGCAGAAGCCCAGGGAGAAAAGCTCCATGAGTAACACTAAATTTTAATGCATGAATTACAATAATAAATAAAATATAAAGTAGACAAAATGTAGCATACATAATGAAATACAAATTTGTTACATCATGACAACAGAACCTACGCTTTAAACTTAGCTAGTACTACTTGTAAAGTATGACTTATGTCAAGATATAAGGTTAAGACAGGTTAAACATAGGGGAAGAAGTTGGATGTTCTTCATGGCTTTTTAAGGAATTTTCTGCTCCTTCTCCCTCTCCAGTTTTCTCTTGAGCTTTAGCACTCTCCGGTATGGTAAAGAATACTGCAACAATTAATGTAAGGACATAGTACAGTTGCGAAAAATCTTACCATAACGGCAAATGTCCCACAAAAAAACAAGCTTCCACCAAGGCTGATAAAATCAAGTAAAACTTATAAAGTTTTACTTGATTTTATCAGCTTTGGTGGAAGCTTGGTTTGTGTGGAACATTTACTTTATATTTTTCTACTAAGCTACCTCTGTCTGTTGGTTATATGTTTCTTTTTATAACAGCAAATGTCCTTGCCTTCACTGTTACAGTATTCACTCCCTCCCTCCATCTCCCTAGTGTCTTGCCTTCCTGGATGTACAGATTACTTCTTGGGTTCCTTGAACTGGCCTTCCTACTGGGACAGTCAGTTCTGTTCATGGTAGGCCTGAAGGCCACCTTTATGCCCTATGCTATGCAAGGAGCATTTGGGTGACATTCGGCATTTCCTTTTTAATAAGCAAGAAGTAATCTTTTGTAGACTGGCCAAACGTTCAGGCTTCCACAGCAGGGAATCCCATATGGTAAAGAATACTGCAGCAGGGAAGGCAAGAGCATCTACTGTTATGGTAAGATTTTACACAACTGTACTTTCTGAGGTATGTATGTCCGTACATCACCTTTATGTCCTATTCCTTGAACGGGGAGCACACACGTGATGTATGACATCTATAAAATCGTAAGGCTTTGGTATACTTGCTGGATGTTGAGCTAGCCTCGGCAGAGAATCCCTTTAGTAAAAAATACTGCAACAATGATATGGAAGGATATCAACTATCGTAACATTGTAAAGAAACAGGATATAATATATAACCAATACAAAATCCCTTCCTAACATAGCCGGCATGAGACACCCGCTGAACCCATGGTGAGCCCCCAATTATCTCCCTGTGTATGAGGCCCCCCACATGAAGCAGTCGCGGGTTTCTCCATCTCTTCCACTCCTTGCCTTATTCATTCAGCTGTATAGCATCATCGCACAATTCCGTTTTTTTATTCTGAAAGAACTTGTTTCCGTGACTGCTGCAGCCAAACAGGTCCCTTGCTTAACTTGTAAGCTGCACTCAATCAGGTCCGCTTCAGAGAAGCAAAGGGACCTGATTGACTGCAGCAATCAAGGAAGCAAGTTCTAATTTCCTGATTGGCTTTGCTGTTATCTGTGGTCTGTTGGGTCAGTTTTGTTGATTATCAGCATTAGACACACCTCTGAACTGCCCAGTTTTTTTAAGAATGTCCAGATTTTTGTTTCATATTTTTGGTTTGATCTTCATATTTTTTTTTATTTTCTTAAAATCAATGAGTATTGAAGTCACTAAATAATGGCAGACATTTAAGTTTCAGAAAATGTATGCTAAATCAAAGCCTGAAAGCAAGTCGGTAAGTTTACATGAGCAATATTTAAAAAGTGTCCCTATTTTTAAGCCTTTGCACCCCCATTATTTTTAGCTTTGTCCAGATTTTGGTACTGTGTCTGGTACTCTTATCTTTTCATTCAGCTCAATGCTCTTACTGGGTCTTGTATGTGAGGCTCACACCTTTGCATGCATGTTCCCAAGAGTATGGTGTGAGGATGGATGGAGGATGCAAGTTTTCCTGGAACGATTGTGGGACCAGCAAAGCAGCTGTATTTTAACTGCCCTTGTAAGGGCAATTTCTTAAAGATCTGAAAAAAACTGTCCTTTTGAGGGCAATTTAAAAGGGCTGAACTGGTCTGGTCTGTGTGTAGGAGATGCAAGCAGAGGATTAGTAGCAGCCTTCTATCAACTGCAGAAAAGGTATGCTGCTGGGTTTATTTTTAACTTTATTTTTTTCTGGAGGGGGCTGAGGAAACCTAGGGAGAGGATTGTAGAACTTTTTTTCTGCAGAGTTCTTTTCTAAGATGATTGGGGGGGGGGGGTTGTGGTTGTAACAGTTTTATTTTACCTTTGTCCAGAATTCTTCTGCTAAGAGATTGAGGAAGGAAGGCTTGTCTGTAATTAATGTCCAGATCTGATGTAGTTTTTTTAGCTAGTTTTGCATAAGAAAATTCAGTAATGCATTTTTGTTTTGTGTACAACTGTACTGAAATATTGGTAGTGGGGGAATAAAGGCTGTGAGAATGTTGCAGAATGTACAGATGTTTTAATGTATAGCAATGCAAACCCTGTTCTACTAGTATGTTTTGTGCACGCCGGCAATGTTTACAACTATCCCTGATGCTACACCTTTGTTTTATGAACATTTTTTGCTCTGTCTGGAATTATTGTGCTGAGAGGTTGGGAGGGGAGTTAGCGGCTGTGAGAATGTTGCAGAATGTACAGTGGTAGTTTTAGTGCATACTAATGCAAACCCTGTTATACTAGTGTTGTGTATACCAGCAATGTTTACAAGTATCCCTGATGGTACACCTTTTTCTATGATCATGTTTTGCTTTGTCTGGGGTTATTGTGCTGAGAGGTCGGTAGGGGGTTACGGGCTATGAGAATGTTGCGCAATATTCAGATGTTTGTCTGGTATTTGTCTCTTTTCATCAAAACATGTGGGGTTACGCAATGCGTTTTACTGCAAAATCTGTTATTTCAGCATATTTGTTTGCTCATAAGCATGTTGTTTTTTAATGTTATGCCTTTGTGTTTTTATTTTGCTTTCACTTCATCCAGATTCATTGTGCTGAGACACTGGGGGTAGGGAGTGTGAGAATTCTAGAGAATGTACTGATGTCTTAATGCGTGCCTATGCAAACCCTGTTCTACTATCGAAGTTGATCACAGCAAAGTTTCAAACTATCCCTGATGCTTTGTTCTGCAGTTTTTTTTTTGGCTTTGTCTGGAATTGTTAAGCTGAGAGGTTAGGACAGAGGTATGGACTGTGAGAAATGTTACACAATGTTTAGATGTTTGACCTGTATTTTTGGTCTGTTACTCATCAAAACATTGTAGGCTATTTCTGAGGCAGTACAGCTTCTGTGGGGTTTTCTTTATTCAGAAGCTGCTGGAAATACTCCTTCCATCTGCCTTTGATGTCCTCTGGGCAGGTGAGCAAGTTGTTGCTTGCATCCCTTAAGAAGGGAGTCTGACTATCTTCTTTATCTTTCTGTCTTTGCCTTGCAACCTGATATAGTTTCTTTGTGCCCCTTACTGAGTCACTTTCTAAAAGTTGGTACAGTGCCTTCGATGCCCTATTCTTTGTTATTGCAACTTCTTTCTTTGCTTCTTTGTTAGCCAACCAGTAGTCCTTCTTGCCTGGTCAGTCTTTTCTGTCTCCCACTTCTTCCTGCACTCCTTCTTTCTTTTGATGACTTCCTGGACTTCTGCATTCCACCACCAGCTTTCCTTATGTACCTTATTTCCATACCTGGCTCGGCCGCATACCCTTTCTGCAGTCCTAACACATGCTGTTTTAGGCGCTGCCATTCTTCTTCAACTTCACCTATTACCTCCTCTTCTTGGAGTGCTAAAGCCCTGGGTAGTTCCTTGAACTGTTGTACTTTCACTCCAGTCAACTTCCAGGTCTTCATCCTGGTCACTATTGACCTTAGAGCCTTCCCTGACCACTGCTTGCAGCTGATTGTGGCAACTAGTGGTTTATGCTGTAGGACGACTGTTTCACTGAGATGATTTTGCAATCATGGATTCTACCCCAATGCCTTTTCCTTACTAGGAGGAAGTCTACCCGAGTTACATGTTGACTACTCTTGTATGTGATCTTGTGACTGTCTCTTTCTGAACCATGTGTTAGCTACTATCAAGCCATTTGCCAGACAGAAGTCTAAAATGGCTTCTCCTTCTTTATTCCTTTTGCCCCACCCATGTGGACCCAGGCAGTCTTCATATCCTGTTCTGTCTGTCCCAATATGTGCTTTCAAGTCACCCATTATCAATACCAATTCATGTTGTCCTGCTTTATCTACTAGGTCCTGCAACTGCTGTCTGAATGCACTCTTTTCCTCACTATCACAACCCTGCTGTGGAGCATAGGCTGAGATTATGAATACTGCCCTATCATTATGCTGGAGTCTGATTGCCATGAGTCTGTCATTAATTCTGATGATATCCCTTACTGCCTTCTGAAGCCTCTCTCCCACCACAATTCCTACACCATTTCTAGCCTACCCTCCACCTGAGTAGTAGACTCTGGATCCCACCCTAGAAGAAATAAGAACAGCACTAAGGAAGATGAAGTCAGGGAAAGCAGCAGGCTCAGATAAGGTCACAGCAGATATGATAAAGATGCTGGGTGAGATAAGGGAGAAATGGCTCCTGAGGGTACTAATAGCAGTGTGGAGAGAAAGGCGTATCCCAGATGACTGGAGAATAAGCATACTCGTGCCAGTGTACAAAAACAAAGCGGACATCCACAACTGTGGGCAGTACAGAGGCATCAAACTCTTATCACAATGCATGAAAGTTCTGGAGAGGGTGATTGATTAACGGATATGCAGAGTAGTACAATGTAAGATGAGAGATGAGCAGTTTGGATTCAGATCAGGATGCAGCACAACTGACCTGATGTTTGCATGGAGACAGATACTTGAGAAGAAGCTAGAGATGAGGAGAGAGTCCAACTGGGCATTTCTAGGCTTGGAGAAAGCATATGACAAGGTCCCAAGAAAGCTGATCTGGGCAGTACTGCGGTGGTTTGAAGTCTCAGAAACATTGGTAGAATTAGTGCAGACTGTGTACAAGGACCCAATGACTTAATTACGAACAGTGTTCGGCCTCACAGGCAGGTTCTCAGTGGGAGTGGGTATACATCAGGGTTCAGCTCTGAGCCCACTGCTGTTCATACTGGTGATGGACTACATTAGCAAACAGGTTGAAACAAAAGAAAACTAAACAAAATATCACCAAACACGAGACCCTTGTCGGCAATAACACAGCTCCAAAAATCCTGAACGCGATTTTATTAATAAAAGAAACAAAGCGTTTTCACCACAGTATACTGTGGCTTCATCAGAGAAATAAAACAACAGGAGAAACACTCCACAGAAATATTTAAAAATCAGGAAGTGACATCTTTACAATTTCCTGGAACCAAGTGGTATTGCATATTACTATCAATTATGATAACACTGGTGCACATGCACCCAAACCAAATAAAAGATTTTATATATATGATAAACAACCTAACAGATAAAAAATGTGCACGTTCAGTCTATTAAAAACAATGAACTAGATTGTTTAAAATTCAAGGATTAATCGAAAAGCCAGCACTCTCTCGGGTTAATACATGTCAAAAAATACAACAGTGCATTTTTATTATTCCATACAGCACGAAAAAGGTGGAAAACCACAGATATTATGTGTATAGTGTACAACCACCCTAATATACTGCAATTCAATGCTAGTTACTGGGATTATAAAAAAGATGTGCATCAAAAAGAAATATAAATTCTTTATAGGTAAATTCCTTATTACCAAAGTGTGCCTATCTAAGGTAGCTCCTTAATTTTAACACAGGGGTGATGTTGCAATTGTTGTTAAGACCAGGGTGCCTAGATAGGCACACTTTGGTAATAAGGAATTTACCTATAAAGAATTTATATTTCTTTTTGATACACATCTTTTTTATAATCCCAGTAACTAGCATTGAATTGCAGTATATTAGGGTGGTTGTACACTATACACATAATATCAGTGGTTTTCCACCTTTTTCGTGCTGTATGATCAAAAGATCAAAGAGAACAGATTACAGTGGTTTGGCCACATGTGCAGAAAAGCAGAAGACAATCTGGTGAGGAAAATTTGGGACAGACAGGAAGAAGGTAAGAGGAAGCGAGGACGTCCAGCACAGGTGGATGGATTATGTGAAAGAAGATCTGCAACAGTCAGGCATGAGTGCAGAAGAAGGCAGGAGTGTAGCACTGAATCGAGAGAGTTGGTAACAGTTAACACGATACCCCAATCCCATGTAGATAAATGGGCTGATGATGATGATGATGACATCAAAAATGTGGATTCACACAATGCATGCTACTGGAAAAATCTGTTATTCTACTATCTTTATTAGTTCATAAGGACAGTGTTTTAAACCTCTAATGTTACGTCCTTATCTTTTTTTTTAATTTTTACCTCCTCTAGAATTGTGCTGAGACTTTTGGGGGGACTATGAGAGTTCTACAGAATGTACTGATTATTTTAATTAATGAATGCTAATGCAATCCCTGTGGTTCTAATATATTTCTGTTTATCATAGCAATGTTTGTAACTATCCTTGATGTTACACCTTTGTTCTGCAGTTAATTTCAGTTTTAGAATTATAATGAGAGGTTAGGAGGTTGGTAGGAGCTGTGAGAATGTTGCACAATGTCTAGATGTTTGTTAGTTTTCGTCTGTTCATCAAAAATGTAGGATCACAAAACACACGCTACTACAAAATCTTTTATTATAGCATCATTTTTAGTTCATAAGCCTAGTATTTTTAATTCTTTATGTTCAGTCTTACTGTGTCTTTATCATGTGTGGGTGTCTATGTCCTGTATGTGAGTCTGTGTAGCTGTCTGTCCTGTATGAGGGAGTCTGTGAGGCTATCTTTGTGTACCTCTGTGGGACTGGCTACCTTGATGCAGTACAGAGGCTTGCCATAATGTGACATTACTACTAAATACCAGTCAATGCTTGTGTGTGTGTGTGTGTGTGTGTGTGTGTGTGTGTGTGTGTGTGTGTGTGTTTGTGTGTGTGTGTGTGTGTGTGTGTGTGTGTGTGTGTGTGTGTGTGTGTGTGTGTGCGCGTGCATGCATACATCTGTGAGTGGCTGCCTTACTGTCGTACAGGGGCTTTTTGTAATGTAACATTGGTACTAAATGCCAGTCAGTGTGTAAACCTCTAAGTGTGGCTACCTTGCTGTGGTACAGGGGTTTGTCATAATTTATTGCTACTAAATTTAATTTCTTTTATTTGTTTAACATTTGTCGACCAGGAAAGTCTGACTAGGACAAAGTCTATTTTCAAGCCTTGGGAGAAATGCTGCAGAAGCATGTCTTTGTAATGTGGGAGGACACCCACGCAAATGCAGGGAGGTCCTTCAGACACCACACAGAAGTGACCCCAGCTGAAGAATTGAACCAGAGAACCTCTTGCTGCAGGGTGACAACATTAACCACTGCACCTTCCCAGTCAGTGTATGTGTGTGTATGTGTGTGTGTGTGTGTTCCATTGTGAGTGGCTACCTTGCTGTGGTACAGAGGCTTGTCATAATGTAACATTGGTACTAAATGCCAGTCAGTGTGTGAACCTTTGTGCATGGCATACCTCTCAACCATACCGAATTCCTCAGTAAATGCCAGTTTTGAGGGCAAAATATTGGGGTGCCATGAATTCCAGAGTGGCCCCTTTTAATTTTCAAATTTCTTGGGGTTTTTTTTTTATGTTTCTTTTTTTTTTTTTTTTGAGATTCCTGACATCATCTCGTGCACGATGATGTCAGTACGAGGCAGACAGACACTTGCAGACAGTCAGGATTCAGCTGCCAAGCCGTTACTACTTAATTTAACTTTACTGCAGCAGTTCTTTCTTCCCCAGCTCCGGTAAGATAAAAAAAAGTTGTGAGCGGCGCATTGAATGTGGTTAGACTGTTTATTCAATATTTTGCATTGATAGTTACTTAATTCTTATGAACAGCGCATTGGATGTGGTTAGAATGGTCCAGTATTCAGTATTTTTCTTGCAGTGATGTTTACATAATGGTCCAGTACTTTTTATGAGCAGAGCTGTGCTGCATTGAAGTTATCCTTTGCAATGTTATTAAGGGCTTGGAGAGACAGACCTACTGCTTTTACTAAGTGAGTGTGTTTTTCTTGCATAACACTCCAGTATTTTTTATGAAGGGCACTACCCTTTGCAATGTTACTAAGTGTTTGGAAAGAGTGTGTTCAGACAGTCAGGTATTTTTTATGAATGGTGCTGTCCTTTGCAATGTTATTAAAGGCTTGGAGAGACAGACCTACTGCTTTTACTAAGCGAGTGTAACAGTCTGGTATTTTTTTTATGAACGGCACTGCTTTATTTGCATAACAGTTCGGTATTTTTTATGAATAGCACTGCTTTACTAAGTCTGATTTGATCCTTTGCAATTTTATTAAGGGCTGTGTGTGTTATCCTTTGCAATTAAGGTAGGGAAGGCTTGGAGAGACAGACCTACTGCTTTTACTAAGCAAGTGTAACAGTCCAGTATTTTTTATGAACGGCACTCCTTTACTAAGTCCAGTTTGATCCTTTGCAATGTTATTAAAGGCTGTGTGTGTTATCCTTTGTAATTACGGTAGGGAAGGCTTGGAGATACAGATCTACTGCTTTTACTGAGTGTAACAGTACAGTATTTTTTTATGAACGGCACTGCTTTACTTGCATAGCAGTCTGGAATTTTTTATGAATGGCACTGCTTTACTTGTTCCAGTTTGAGCCTTTACAATGTTATTAAGGGCTGTGTGTGTTATCCTTTGCAATTAGGGTAGGGAAGGCTTGGTGAGACAGACATACTGCTTTTACTAAGCAAGTGTAACAGACCAGTATTTTTTTATGAATGGCACTGCTTTACTTGCATAACAGTCTGGTATTTTTTATGAACAGCACTGCTTTCTGGTTTGATCCTTTGCAGTGTTATTAAGGGCTGTGTGTGTTACCCTTTGCAATTAAAGTAGGGAAAGCTTGGAGAGACAGACCTATTGCTTTTACTAAGTGAGTGTAACAGTCCGGTATTTTTTTATGAACGGCACTGCTTTACTTGCATAACAGTCCAGTATGTTTTATGAATGGCACCGCTTTACTAAGTCTGGTTTGATCCTTTGCAATGTTATTAAGAGCTGTGTGTGTTATCCTTTGCAATTAAGGTAGGGTGTGTGCATGTTATCCTTTGCAATTAAGGTAGGGTGTGTGTGTGTTATCCTTTGCAAGGTTATTAAGGTATGTGTGTGTGTTATACTTTGCAAGGTTATTAAGGTAGGTGTGTGTGTGTTATCCTTTGCAAGGTTATTAAGGTAGAAGTGTGCGTTATCCTTTGCAAGGTTATTAAGGTAGGGGTGTGTGTGTTATCCTTTGCAAAGTTATTAAGGTAGGTGTGTGTGTGTTATCCTTTGCGTTATTAAGGTAGGGGTGTCTGTTATCCTTTGCAAGGGTATTAAAGTAAGGTGTGTGTGTTATCCTTTGCAAGGTTATTAAAGTGGGTTTGTGTGTGTTATCCTTTGCAAAGTTATTAAAGTAGGGTGTGTGTGTGTGTGTGTGTGTGTGTGTGTGTGTGTGTGTGTGTGTGTGTGCGTGTGTGTGTCTGTAGTTAAGGTTACTCAGACTCAAACCCTGTACCTTGGATACACAGAGCAAGAGCCTAAATTTTCTACCCACACAACCACTTATGATTGAAGGAGTTTCTCAACTGTCCAGAGTTTCTCAGTCTGTTCTTCTTAAAATGTGTGTTTTTTCTGGCAAATCAATGAGAACTGAATTCACTAACTAGTCATTTAAAGTTTCAGTCTTCCTATCTTTCAGGAAATGCATGGTAACACAAAATATTTTATTCTAGCAACTTTCTAGGATTATACAAGTAATGTTTAAAATGTGTCCCTGGTTTTGGGCCTTTGCCCCCCCCCCCCCCACCAATAAATTTTGGCTTTTTTCCAGATTTCTTGTGCTGCATGGTTCTTCGGGGGGAGAGAAGTTTAGTGCTGCTTATGCCAAGTCTGTTTGTTTCAGTAGCACAATAGGTAATATACTTGTTCTTGATGCAGAAGGCTGTGGGTTCTACTCCCACAGTATGTAGATGAATTGCTGATACTGTACTGTGTTGTACTTTTAAAGGGGGTGGATGCTGTAGTCCCTGAAAATGTCCTCTTTGGTGGAGATACCTAGTAACTATGAACCTGTTATCAGTTTGCCATCCATTCCCTATTGCAATATTACTAGCTTATTTTTTTTTTAATGTAACATAGGCAATTTGTGCTTCAAGGGCAACAGGCACTTTATTTGTAGATGAAACAATGAAATATGAAGTTGTTTGCTAGCAGCAACCTCTTCGTTAGTTACAGATCTCTTTAATGTGGAATTATTTAGATGACATTTGCATTTTCTTTGACTGTGGGTTTCAATGCTCTTTCAATGAATGTGAGTTTCAAGTGCAGAGAAGTTTTAATGCTAAGTCTATTTTCGTTGTGAGACTGTATTGCTTTGTTTAGCAGATGTCTATTAGTGTTTCTGCTATAAAATGTAAAATAAAAGTTTTGCAATAAATAAAGCAAATGACTAAACAATTTTAGCTGTGGTGGTTGGGCTGTATTATATTCTTTGGCTTTAAAATAAAAGTTTTAAATGAAATCCAAATAATCATTGTAGAAGTAAAGCAGTATGAACATTACAGTTTTTACGGTAAATGAGGCAAAACAGCCAAGTAATGGGACACTGGAATGGCTGCATGGGGGACAGCTGTGTATGGGGGCCCCATTCGATCATGAGTTTGTGAGGGGGGAAGGGCGGCAAACTGAAAGACATTCCCAGGTGGCACAAACTCTAACTATTTCACTGATTAGTAGGCCATGGAGAATGACTTTTGGATGTCCTAGCAAGCTATAATATTCTTTTGTTAAGATTAGAATATTGCCTAGTACCTACCATTAAATGCCCTTCTTTTACCACAAAACCCACATACTGTAAGTCACCAAAAACAAAACCCTAACGTTCATATTCTCCTTTCCCAGTGAACATCACTGCTACATATTTAAAAAAATGGTTATATGTTTTTGTAGTCTGTTTTTCAGTTTGTGTTTGAAAGTTGGTATCCCACAATTCCATTGGAGTGGGTGCGAACACAATTATGTATGCAAATTTTATGTCAATCAGCATACACATTTGTACCTATTTTTCATGAGTCTTTGTCAAGATTTTTGATGTTTCCAGGTTGAGAGGTATGGTGTGTGTCTACCTTGCTGTGGTACAGAAGCTTGCCATAATGCAACATTGGTACTAAATGCCACTCAGTGTGTACCTTAACATTTCAAGTCTTTTTACTGGTCTGAATGTAGTAACACTACACAGTGATCATTACATGGTGCTGCATGAGCTTGTTAGGGAAGGGGGTATGACAGCAATGTGGTCACACTTTTTATATTTTCCTGGGTAGGGTCCCCAACTTGAAACTTGCTGGGGACCCCCAAAAGGCTAGCACTAGCCCTGCTTCCTAAAAAATATTTCAGGGATCCCACAGACAATACAAAGACTGCGTACAGAGCAGCCTAATGAAATAATAAGATAAAAACAGAACTGGCATGGTAAGGTAAGAATTTCAAAACATTAAACAAATCCAGCAGAAGAGGTGTCCCCTTCTAGAACAGCAGCAGAATAGAAAACTTTTCCATGAAAAATGTACAATAATAAAAATGTATAGCAACTCTGTGTAATATATACATACATATATATGTGTGTATATATATATATATATATATATATATAGATATATGTATATTTATATATACACAGACACACACACACACATACACACACACACACACACACACACACACACACACACACACACACACACACACACACACATATATAGGGTCTATATTAGATGACTGAACTATCAAAAGTTCGACTGTCATATGGTCGACACTATATAACTGAACTTTTAAATGCTCGAACATCTAATAAAAAAATAAATAAATAAACTACACAAATAACCTACCTGAACATTTTAAGTGAGGGGGGCAAGCCCCCCTGCACTCCCCCCCCCGCTCTTTAAATATACCAACTCCGAGATCACACTACAGTGCAGAAAAGGGAAATCTTCCCATTCCGTGCTGTAAGGAGATCTCCCTTAAAATGTTCAAACTTTCAAAAGTTCGATCATATGTTGTCGACCATATGACAGTCGAACTTTTGAAAGTTCGCTCATCTAATATAAACCCTACATATACATATATATATATATATATATATATATATATATATATATATTTATATATATACACACACACACACACACACACACACACACACACACACACACACACACACACACACACACACACACACACACACACACACACACACACACATACACAGTGAATGTATATATAAGTACTTTAACCTTTAGAAGTGATGTATTCCATTATGTAGGGGGGCTGGTTTGCCATTTGCATGTTCACAATGAAAAATAAAGCTGTTAATAACTTTCTTGTTATGTTGCCATTTTGTATGCCATTAAAGGTGCTGTCTTACTGCAAATGTTGATATATGCTGAGATTATTTACAATGTCTACAAAGACAACTGGGTATCTAAAGGTGTACACTGATAAAACACAACTTTCTTGTAACAGGTCTTTTTGTCTAAATTATGAAACAATGTTACCAGGTGTAGAAAATTGCGGAATGCAAAGTATAAGCAATGTCTGTGATGTAGTGTACTAAAATAGAAGGAAGTCCAGCTCTGACCCTTTTTTTTAAGAATGGAATGGAATGCATTGTAGAAATGTCCCCTGAAGAAGGAAGAATCACTGCCGTCTTGATCAGGTGAACTTAGTGGATTACTTTTACTTCTTCTGACTTGAATTCCTTGAGCTAGGAATGCAGAATAACCATACCACAGACTTCCACCCAGATTTGCTTAAGTGTATTCTTATGTAAAAATATAATGAATAATTATCTGAGAAACTCCCCTGATTTTTGTAAGGTCTGTGGCAAAAAGAAACTTTTTGCTGTTGTCACTTCTGACTGGGATTAAACTTTCATTTTCGGATGTCCACAAACATTTAAAGGTTCCCTGGAAGCTACATGGTCCTTTATTGTGCAAGTGTTATATCATTGCTGCATTGCTTGTGTCTGTTCAACATAACTCTTAGACAGTTTTTCTTTTGGATAATTCCATCATCAGTATTTCCTTTTAAACAATGTGCAGGGTCAGGCAGTTAACTAGAAGTCCTAAAAAGCAAACACATTGACATGAGCCTATATCCTGCATCACACACAGCTATCATTAAGGCTAGGAAGAATGGAGAAGAAAGCAACCTGCAATATGCAGCTCACTTCTGACCAACCAAGAAAAGAGACTGCATCAGAAATTGGTATTTCTATAGACGTAGTGACTAGTGCTCATGGACATCCACAGAAAAAATTGAATTCTGATAATCAAACTACTATCTAATTCTCTCAAAATGACAGAAGACACTTGACTTAGGATTTTAAGAATATTCTTAGGATGAAGTGTGGCTGCACAGCAGCCAACTGAGAAGGGAGAGTGCATCAAAAATATCTCACTGAGTATTTAAGACTTTTCACTGACTGTTTCACCATCACCTATTACCATTTTCCATTCTGAGCGAGCAAGATCTGACTTTTCCTAGAGGAATGGTAGCTCCGGAGAATGGAGAAGAGACTACCAAAGAATAAGTGGATTAAATTATCAAACTGCTAGAAGAATTGAATGAGCAACTAAACAAGGCTAAAGATAAACTTCTTTAAACATCTATCCTTAGAATCTGATACCAGAATAAAGCACTTTGACAGCACTTCCAAAAACGAGTTGTTGAGAAATGGTGTCTCTTGTGACAGAAAATCATAAACAAGTTTCTTGTATGGCCTATAAATATGTACATTATTTGCATTACATATATTCTGGAAATCTAAAATAATCAGCCTAGTTCTTGGGAGAAGCAAGGGAAGAGGAGACAGAAAGGTAGCAAACTTAAAAACCCACAAGGAATAATAAAAATATTTTCTGCATACCCCTAAATAAGTACAAGCCAATACATATCCTGGAGATCAAAAGTAACCAGCCCAACTCTTGTAGGAAGCAAATGAAGATGACAGACGAAAGTAGCAAACTTAACCTTAACACATTCAAAACAGATTTGCCCTAGACCCTTTTTTTTCTTTAGATTAACAGGAAACTGGATTAAAGGCTGTCATTTTGTAAGGAAAACACACCCTCTCAAATAGTGCTAGTAAGTAGCATGTTGCGGGAGAAAAACATTTGCATTGGACTCACAAAGCCTACAAGATTCTGCAGTGGGACCGGTAGAATGTTTTACTGAAAATACTAGCAAATAAGACCTTCATGGGAGTATTACTGAAAGTCAGAGGACTGCAAACACAGTACTCAGAACATAACACTGAAATGCAGATTGGGGGGGATGCATACTAATTCTGAGATTATGGTATTTCAAGAAATTCATCCTACTCTAAAGCTTTATCAGTCTCAGAGTTGGTATATATAAGTATCAGGGGTATGTGACATGCCCCACCATGTCACAGGATGGAGTGACCCCCCCCCCCCCCAGCAGAAATGCTTAAAAAGAGTAAGGGTGAGTTTTAGAATTCATCTTTTTTTGTCTGAAATGCACATTAATTTTCTTTTCTTTTTTTTTATTAAACTATCACTTAAGACATAGGCACACATACATTAATAGAAAATAAAACAAACCATATTAACATTTTTTTCATTTACATGCATTATATAAAAAGGAAAAGTTCAATACTCAGAAGGTGAACCAAGGCAGCAGCAGCGAAAATACAAGTAGTCGGTGCAGAAAAAACCACACAGTTCTCTTCACATATAGTCTCTCCACCAATAAACCACTCGCAAGGCGAAACAGCTTTCGTAAAAAGGCAGTTTTATTGAGTAAGCGCTTTCACCAACACGGCTTCTTCAGACTCAAATACAAATGACTGAAGCACACATAATATACTGTTAAAACCAGTAAAAAAAGCGGGAAACAACTCAATTAAGCAATTAGTGCAATAACAATCAATTAAATTAAAGACTTCACTTTATACACAGGGTACTAAAGCCAGTATAATGCTTTAAAAAGTCATATAATGCTTTAAAAAACATTCAATAAATGTGGAATAAACCAACAATAATAGAACATTACTAAAACATACTTCTCAATAAAATATATAGGATCTATTTAATATATAGGAATAGAGAATAAAAAACTGAGTATAGGTTAATAAGCCTTCAATCTTCTTATTTTCAAAAAGGGTCTGACAGAAACCTTAGCATTAAGGCCTGGTGGAACGTCAGATCTCAGTTTGATAATCCACATGTTTTCCCTATTCTCAGTGTGTGTTCTGATATCTCCACCTCTAATATTGGCATTAACATGTTCAACTATCCTAAAGGTAAAAGTATGCTGAATCCCAAACTCAGATACATGTTTGGCCAGTGCATTGCTAACATGCCCCATCCTGATGCTGTATAAATGTTCGCGTATGCGATCCTTGAAGCATCGATTAGTCTTCCCTATGTAAAAAGACTTACATAGGGAACAGGTAGCAAGATATATGATATTTCTGGACAAGCAATTGCCATTAACTTTAAAGAAGTACTGACGTGAACTGAAAGGATGAATAAACAAAGTAGAGGGGTTAATATAAGAACAAAAACTACAACTGCCACAACAGCGTGTTCCGCTTTGTTGAATGGCCCCATACTTTTCTGAGAGGACAGATTCTTTACATGTAGTCCAGAGTGACACTAGGATAGGAAATGTCCCAGTTAGCACAGGAGCATTCTCGGTCTTTTTTACCAATGATGTTGCTGCCATCAAGGAATTAGTGAGGAGCCATTGGAATGTCTTGATGGTTGATTCTCATATCAGAGAAATATTAGGTGATGCCCCCCAGTTTAGATACAGGAATAAAAAGAATTTAAAAAGGTTATTATGTGATAGAGGTCCCACCAACCTACGATCTAGTATTCAACAAAGCGGAACACGCTGTTGTGGCAGTTGTAGTTTTTGTTCTTATATTAACCCCTCTACTTTGTTTATTCATCCTTTCAGTTCACGTCAGTACTTCTTTAAAGTTAATGGCAATTGCTTGTCCAGAAATATCATATATCTTGCTACCTGTTCCCTATGTAAGTCTTTTTACATAGGGAAGACTAATCGATGCTTCAAGGATCGCATACGCGAACATTTATACAGCATCAGGATGGGGCATGTTAGCAATGCACTGGCCAAACATGTATCTGAGTTTGGGATTCAGCATACTTTTACCTTTAGGATAGTTGAACATGTTAATGCCAATATTAGAGGTGGAGATATCAGAACACACACTGAGAATAGGGAAAACATGTGGATTATCAAACTGAGATCTGACGTTCCACCAGGCCTTAATGCTAAGGTTTCTGTCAGACCCTTTTTGAAAATAAGAAGATTGAAGGCTTATTAACCTATACTCAGTTTTTTATTCTCTATTCCTATATATTAAATAGATCCTATATATTTTATTGAGAAGTATGTTTTAGTAATGTTCTATTATTGTTGGTTTATTCCACATTTATTGAATGTTTTTTTAAAGCATTATATGACTTTTTAAAGCATTATACTGGCTTTAGTACCCTGTGTATAAAGTGAAGTCTTTAATTTAATTGATTGTTATTGCACTAATTGCTTAATTGAGTTGTTTCCCGCTTTTTTTTACTGGTTTTAACAGTATATTATGTGTGCTTCAGTCATTTGTATTTGAGTCTGAAGAAGCCGTGTTGGTGAAAGCGCTTACTCAATAAAACTGCCTTTTAAAAGCTGTTTCGCCTTGCGAGTGGTTTATTGGTGGAGAGACTATATGTGAAGAGAACTGTGTGGTTTTTTCTGCACCGACTACTTGTATTTTCGCTGCTGCTGCCTTGGTTCACCTTCTGAGTATTGAACTTTTCCTTTTTATTATCAATTGCTGCTTTTTCAGAAGGTGTTTGCTCCGTATTTTGTTTTATTCTCCTTACACATGCATTATATAACCACATATATATTTTCTTTCCTTATAATTCCCATTTAGTCCACAATTACATAAATTGCTCAATTCCTGCCTCCCCTTGAACCTTACTCCTCCTCTTAAACATTATTTAGCCAGTATTGTTCCCATAAATTTAGTTTATTTCTATGTCATTTCCTCATTCTCTTTTATAAGGACCCCATTTCTGATTCTTTTATCTCTTTTACAATATTCGCTACTTCAAATACAGCTGGTTTATATTTTGATTTCCATTTTCTAGTAATTGTTTTTGGAACCCAGTGCATATAACTACGTATGAATTGCAGGAGGAGTCAATTCTGGGCACACTGCAGGTGCTGGGAAGAGCACTTTTGGCTGCCATCAAATATGGAAACAGTACTAATTTTATGAACTTTATAATTCCACACTGAGTTAGGTATGAGGTCCATTTCCATCATGGCATTAGAAACCCAAAAACTTGGAGAAATTAAAAAGGAAATGTTCAAGCTGCGCAAATCTGTTGGATGTGAATGGTGCTGTCTTCCACTAAATGAAAATACTTTTAAAGATGTAACCATATTGTTTTACTGCATAAGTGTGACACGTGTAATCCACCACCTTTTCTCACAAAATCTCCAGCTATAAGAGGGCATTTTGAGACAAAATTGAGGGCAGTTGAGAGGTATGGCTGTCTATGCCTGATGGTTTAGCAGCTGACTTTTAAAGTTCTGAGCTGTTAGCCAGTTCTTGTAATGTTTGTTTTGACGCTGATTTTAGGGTTTTTCAACCAAAAGTAAATCCACAGACAATTATAATGTCAGACTTAAGACAGTAAAGAAATTCAAACAATGTACATTACAACAAAGAAAAATGTCATTTTATTTATTTCATGTATTCATTTAATGTTTGTTAACCTGGTGAGTGGGACAGTCGAATTACCATTTCCATCAAAGACCAACAAATTAAATTAAGAAAACAACTGAGAGTAGCAATGACACATATACTTACTAGACATGCAACAAGCAAATTTACAAATTGATTATATGGGAGAATAAAGCAGAGTGGGACAATAATCCACTGTAGGGCAGAGAACAAAACTACATACAACTTGTGAACAATATTTAAGCAGAAGCAATGTTTACACTCTGTGCAGTAAGTCAGAAGTCACTAAGAATAAATGCAACATCATGAATAAACATGAGAATGACATGTTCACTACAAGTTGTTTTAGTTCAAGAGGTTAGATGTTCTTCTGAGCTGCAACCGAGATGAGTATAGTTGACAGTGGAAGAAGCTGCTTTGACAAGTCCAATACATGCAAACGTGATGTCTGAAGTAGCCAATGGTGTATAAGGGAAGGGAAGTTTGTCTCTCAGACTAAAACACTGGGGGGAACCCATAGTTTATGAAGTTAGATGTGGAGGGGTCATCAGCAATGTCACCATCCCAATGCATATACTAGTGGTCGGCACAAGGGATGCCACACATTTCACATCAGTAGAACCATTTGGCAGTTTAGGTAAAATACTGCAGATTTAAATTTAGTAATGTTCTAGGGCGATGGTGGTGCTGCGGTAGCGTTGTCGCCTCACAGTTAGACGTTGCCCGTTCGATTCTCAGTTAGAGCATCTTCTGTGTGTCGACATGCGTGAATGGGCGTTCCTTCGTTGAAGGTTGTGCGTTAGGCCCAGCAAGCCAGTATGTAAAAATCTACTGCCAATCACTAGCGGACCGGAGTTCCGTTGTGGCGACCCCTAACCGGGAAAAGCCGAAAGACACAAAAAAAATGTTCTAGGGCAATCAAGGAGTGCAAATGGTGAGTAGTTACAGTAGCTGTAGGGGGCACTGTGGCATTGTACTTGCCGAGTAGGCATGCTAGCAGTCAGAAAAGGCACACTTACTGCTTCCTTAGCACACTGGCATGCACTATGTGTGGTGTGTTCTCTCAAAGTTCAAATTCATGTGCAGTCCTCAGAACTTTTAGGTTAACCTTTTAAAGATTGTTTTAGCTTTTTAATGTAATCATTCACTTTAAATCATCAATTTTTATTTTAATTTAATACAGTGTTTGTATTAATCGGCTAAATTAATGACATTTACAAGCCATTGCAGTCACTAACTTGCACACAAAAGCAAAGAAAATGCTATATATGTAAACAGTTTAGATTAGCTAGTCCACCAGCATGTTTTGGGAGGGGAATGGAAATTGGAATACTGCCCCTGCCACCACCCACCCCCCTAAAAAAAGAATGTGCATAGTCACCATGTGCGGTAGAAGTGAAACTTCTGTAAGGGAGTGCAAAGAGTTTTCCTTTGTGCTCCTTTACAGAAGTTTCACTTCTACCATGCGTGGTGATCATGCACATTTTTTTTTTACTGAACTGCTTGCCATTGTTCATAGGCATTTACTAGGCTAATGACCACAAGTGCCTTTTTAAGCCTAGCCATGCATCCCAAATCTCTGACAAGTTCTGATACCCTTGATAAGGGTAGTAGTTTAATTCACAGTTGTGGCAGGAATGATTCAAGACTTATTTATTACTGCATTTTTCCCCCATAAGCAGTTTTACTGATAATGCACCAGACTGTAAAAATTAAACTGTAGCACTAGAAATTCAAATTGTCTCTGCTCCAGTTTGTGCTTCAGTGCTTTTATATTCTGCTTATCATTTACCTGCTTAAACTTGCATTCTATATTTGCACCATCCCCCACTAAAGCATTAAGCTAAAGTTTCTGTAAGAGCTGCAATATTTTACTGAACTGGATGCCTCTCTAGCTAGCCTGCTTGTTCCATGAAAATACCTCCCCCAACTTTCCCACCCTTTTGCTGTGGTGGACATAAGGCTGTCTCTCTGACCTCCATCCCTTAAGATAATCAGATTTGAAAAGTTCCTTCCTCCCCTTTCATTACCATTGATTTTTGTATAAGCTATGTATGTACTCTTACCACCCATTCTTTTTCACAGATCCATGATATTGAGTGCCCACCCTACAAACTAGCACTGCTCTTGAGTAAACATCCTTTACTACATATTGTCTCCTGCTCATTTTCCTAGAGCTTAGCAAAACTTGAATTCACAATCTGCATTTCATAAGTGTTTCAGTTGTATTCAATGCCATCCAGGAAAAGTTAAATATCTTTGATTGCTAAATATACTTGCTTAAGTTATTCTGAATGATTGCTACTATTTCCTGCATGCGTGTGTGTGTGCGTGCACTTCATTGTATTTCTTTACTAAAAAAAAAATGCTCTTCCTCTCACTGTTACTGCTGTAAGTCTAGAAATCACCTTCGGCAAGGTATTTCCAGCTAGTTGTTTAACTGGTTTGAGGTAGCATTCCAATCGTGGATCTCTTCTACTGTATTTTTCCATTAGGAGGACAGGGTTTATTCATATTGTGGCAGAAGGAATTTGCCTGGGCTATCTGAGTTAGGAAATACACCAAAGGACTTGTAATGTAATCATTTTATTGGCCAGAGGGCTCATTAGTTAATTTTTTCTTTTTGTTATTCTCTGTGCTCCTATAAATTGTGCGCATTTGTGAGAATTAGCAATGCCCTAGACAGTAGCAAACTTTCCCTGTAGAAATGTCCATAAAACTGTAACATGTAAAGCAGCAATATAGAGCAAATACCTTGCATGGTGGCAAGCTTTGAGCAGCTAGTTAAGTGTACAAGGTTAGTAGAATTCAGTACTGCATAAACACTAAAGTTAAAATTTAGTAATGTTTAGCATAACCTGCCCCAATAAACCACCCTTATTAGTCTGTACTAAAGGACCCTTAACCTTATAACCCCACTACACCACCCCCCTGTAGCTTACCAATCAAAGGACTGGACAGTATGGATACGCAATTTCCTAACTTCTCTATAGCCAGCTTGATGGATATGGGCATCTTCAGACAATAAAGCAACTGTTTCAGTGGACTTCCAAGATGGCTGCACATTGAGTAACATATTCATTCTAGCTCTCCCAGTTGGAAAACAGAAACTTAGCACAGAAAGCTAATGGACCTACATTTCTGGGTAAATTTCATAACTAGCTAATAAGTGCACTACCTGGATGCCAGGAAAAAAAGAACACAAGACCCAAAGGAAAATCAGCTACAAAAATGACAAAGAAACAAAGACTGGGAAAAGTACTACAGTTGTTCAGCAAAATGCAATGCAAGTTCCATACATGACTTATAGTAACCTAGAGAAGATTACAAGGCAACTCCACACAGACTCGATTCAAATAAATGAAACACTGATGGAGTATATCAACTCAATCAATAAAAGGCTAGAAAAAATGGATGAAGTTTTAAACAGATATTCAGGTAAGGTTATAAAACTTCAAAACTCTGTTTGAAATGAATAAAATGCTGGCTGAATATGAGACTGCACAAGAAGAGATGTTTCAAAACATAACAGAATTAGAGGACAGAGCACATAGGGAAAATAGAAGTTATGTTCTTACCATAACGTTCCATGTTAGTTGTCTTCTTCTCACCTTCTTCTTGCTGGATGGGTTCGGAGCCGACCTCGGCCCGACTGCCACTCTAAAAGCTCGAGAGTTGGTTCCACCGGCTCGAGGCTCCCCTTATATCCCACAATGCTAGGCGAGAGTTACCTCAGATCTCGTTTGTAAGCTAACCCCAGCTTATAATAGTAACAGAATAACTGTAAAACAGAATCCACCTCTAACAACAGGAAGAAGGAAGGGTGACCTATATCCTGAACCAGGAAATATGCATAATAGCATATGTCTAAGAAAGAGGTGGTAGAAAGAGAGGTCACAATCAGAACTCCTCTAGGTCTGTCCAGGCCAGGGGGAAGGAGGGTGGGACGCAAGAAGAAGGTGAGAAGAAGACAACTAACATGGAACGTTATGGTAAGAACATAACTTCTATATGTTAAGTTGTCTATCTCACCTTCATTCTTGCTGGATGGGACCGCGTCCCTAGCACCTTGTCCCGGGTGGCCTAACGGAACAGACTCCTGAGAACAGTGGAACCAAAGTTAGCTCTATGCCTAGAAGCTAAATCCAACTTATAATGAGAAATGAAAGTGTGAGGAGTAGCCCAAGTAGCCGCTGCACAAATGGTGTCGATAGGCAGTCTGTCTTGGAAGGCTAAAGAAGTAGCCAAAGCTCTGGTGGAATGAGCCTTAGGTTTATCAGGCAGCTTTTGATGTCTAATTTCATATACAAGGGAAATCAAAGATGTTAGCCATCTGGATAATGATACCTTTGAAACTGAAAGTCCCTTTCTGCTCTCCGCATAGGAGACAAACAGCTGATCAGATTTTCTGAACTGTTTAGTTCTATCCAAGTAGTACCTCAATTGACGGTGAACATCCAGGCAGTGTAATTTTTGTTCAGACCTATTGGAATATTCTGGAAAAAAGACCGGTAGATCAATGCTTTGATTCAGATTTGACGTCGAGACCACTTTAGGCAAAAAAGACGGGTTAGTTCGTAAGGATACTCTGTCCTTATGAAACAAAAGATAAGGAGGACGACAGCTGAGTGCTTGAAGCTCTGAAACTCTTCTAGCTGATGTAATAGCTACCAGAAAAGAGTTTTCCATGATAATAATTTTAAAGAACAGGAGACTGCAGGTTCGAAAGGGGGAAGAATCAAAGAAGCAAGAACTAAATTTAGGTCCCAAGGAGAAGGAGGATTTCTTATAGGAGGTCTGAGAAGAAAAACTCCTTTCAAAAAGGCTTTGCAGAGCTTGTGGGACATTAGGGCAGATTCAGAAATACCCACATGAAAGTTAGAAATAGCTGCCAATTGAACTTTAAGTGTAGAGGGAGATGAACCTGCATGGAAAAGTTCAGCTAGAAAATCGAGGACTAGTTGGATGGAAGCAGTGAAAGGATCTATGTCCTTTCCTTGAGCCCAATATGTGAAGCATTTCCACTTACTCAAATAAATCTTTCGAGTGGAAGATTTATGGGAAGCTATCAAAATATCTCTAACAGAGTGAGATAATTGAGGAAGCCTGGCTAAGGTTGGAACTGGAGGAACCAAGCAGTGAGGTTCAGAGAGGGGAGGGAGCGATGAAACTGACCCGACTGATGGATCAAAAGATCTGGAACTAGGTCCAGATTCCACGGTCGCTCCAAGAGAAAACGATGTAGAAAGGGGAACCACACTTGTCGAGGCCAGTAAGGAGCAATGAGGATCAATGAGGCCTTCTGAGCGATAGCTTTCTGTATTACTTGAGAGATCAGTGGGAAAGGAGGAAATGCATACAGAAGTCCCCTTGGCCAAACTTGGACTAGAGCGTCTCTGCTGGGTTGGCCTGGTAAAGGGAATAGAGTGAAATATTCTCTGCACTTGCTGTTTTGGGGAGTAGCAAAAAGATCGCAGCAAGGCTGGCCCCACTTGAGAAAAATTTCTCTCACTACAGAGTCTTTCAGAGACCACTCGTGAGGCATGAGTATAGCTCTGCTCAACTTGTCCGCAATTTGATTGGACTTCCCGGGGATGTGCGTTGCTATCAGAAACCGCTGAGAAGAAATCGCCCATTGCCACAGTCTGAGTGCTTCTCGACACAGGGAGTATGATCTGGTTCCGCCTTGTTTGTTGATGTACCACACTACAGACATATTGTCTGTCTGGATTGCAATCGTTCCCAAGGGAAGAGAGTCTTGAAGGGCTTGCAACGCTAAAAGCACTGCTCTCATCTCCAGAACATTTATGTGCAAGTGGCATTCGTTTGGTTGCCATGTGCCCTGGACCATCCTGCCCTGATAATGCCCCCCCCACCCGATCAGGGAGGCATCCGTTGTCAGAGTAGCAACCGGAGGAGGTGGAACAAAGGGTCTTCCGACAAGAGCTGAGGGAAGACATCCACCACATGAGATGCTTTTGCACGCGTGATCATAATGGTGTGAGACATTGGAAGTTCCTGGTATGACCATTGAGTAAAAGCATCCATTGAAGGATCCGCATGTGGTATCTGGCTAATGGAAGCAGAGGTATGGCGCTGCCATAATTCCCAACACCTTTAGAACTAACCTGGCTTTGATTCTGTTGTTGTTGAAAAGGAGTGATACCAATTTGTGAATGTCTGTTATTCTCTGATGTGTTAGTCTTGCAGACATGTTTATTGTATCTAGATTTGCGCCTATGTAGGTAATAGTACGACAAGGCGACAAAACAGACTTTTCGCAATTTATTGAAATACCCAGCTTTTGACAAACGCGAAAAGTGTAATCTCTGGCCATCAGAAGGAGATGCTTGGTGGGAGCTGTGAGGAGCCAGTCGTCCAAATATGGAAACACCTGGAATCCTTGTCGTCTCAGGTGAGAAGCTACCACTGCCATGCATTTGGTAAACACCCGGGGGGCAGTGGTGAGACCAAAGGGCAGGGCCCTGAACTGAAAATGACTGGTCCCCAGCCTGAAGCGGAGGAATCTTCTGGAGCGTCTGTTCATCTTTATGTGATAGTACGCATCCCGAAGGTCTATAGAGCACATCCAGTTTCCTTTGCCCAAAGGGGGGGGAAGGATGGATTGCAGCGTGACCATCCGAAATCTTGTTTTCTTGACTGATCTGTTCAAGACACTGAGATCCAAAATTGGTCTCCAGTCCCCTGTTTTCTTTGGAACTAAAAAGAACCTTGAGTAGATTCCGGATCCTTGCTGGTCTGCTGGAACTGGCTGAATTGCTCTTTTTGCAAGCAGTTTTGAAATCTCCAAAACTGCTAGATCCCTTTGAGCGGGTGGAACATCTGGAAGGGATTTTTTTGACTGATTTGGAAAGCGAAGAAAGGGGATAGAATAGCCTTCGGAAATGATGGACTGTACCCATTTGTCTTGAGTCAGGGATAGCCAGGCTTCTGGGTACAGTGACAATCTTCCCCCGACTGCCTCCGAAGATGGGCAGTCGGGCAACACCTCAGGGATGCTGAAAGGGCTTGTCAGGAAAGACTTCCCGATTGCCCTGGTTCTGCGGACCCCCCCTGCCCCTAGGGCGACGTCTACCATTGTTATTCCGCCTCTGCCTCTGGCGGGAAAACGACTCTGTGCGTCAGGCGAAGTCCCTTGAGATTGTTTACGGAACCACATCTTTCCACCTTTCTGGCCTTTGGGGTAAGGCCTGGAAGGAGTAGAAAAACAGACTCCGACGGCAGAAAGGGTCTTGCCATCAGTCTCGCACCTAGTCAAGGTTTCTTTCACTTGAGGACCAAAGAGGGATGATCCATCAAACGGGGAGTTCGTGAAAGACATCTTGAAGGGGTCCGCAAAATTGCATAGCCGCATCCAGGCATGCCTACGTAAGGCCACACCTGTCCCTGCAGCTCTGCTCGCTCCATCAGCCGCGTAAGAAAGAAGGCGCATGGAGGAGTTGGTTATGGAATTAAGGGTAGCCAGCTGCGTGTTCATCTTATCTTGGAAACCCGCAGCTGTAGGGTCCTTTAACATTTCACTCGCTTCCTTGATCAAGTCCCTTTGAAGACGAGTAAAATGGCACAGGTAGTTCAGCGAACGCATGGTAAATGTCGCTGACGAGAACATCCGCTTCCGCACCTATCCATGGACCTAGATTCCTTGTTAGGTGGATGGACAGGTACTGAAGGATCAGCTAGCTCCTTCTTAGTGGCAGCAGCTACCACCATAGCATCCACAGAAACTCCTTTTGTTAAAAACTGTTTGTCTGCTGGAGCTGTTATGAACTTGGAGGGTCTCCTGGGAGTGGGGTCCACTGAATCAGGAGCCGTCCATGCCTTCTTAGCAACCACCTGCATGAGGGGGTCGAAGGGGGGGGACACCCAGGAGGTGGAAGGACGACAGCCAAACGCCTCAAGATACACAGATTCGTCCTCCGAAGGGTTGAGGGCTGGCCAATTTCCCCTCTGTTTCAGGATCTCCAGAATGTCTGCAAATGAGACATCTTCAGAAGGGGAACGGCGGGAACCCTCAGAATCATCCAAATCTGTGTCTGACGTGATGGACTCAGGTCAGTCAATGTGTTTCCTCTTACACTTCCTCTTCCGAGGGGGCTCTTCTGCCAAATCAGGAGAGGCCTCGGAAGAGGATGAAATCCTCACAGGGGGTTCCTGAGGAGCTGGCTCTCTGCGGTCCGGGATGAGGGAGTGAGTCGACTTAGCCTGAGGCACCATAGAGGGAGGGGCGGACGGAGCCGACTGTGGAGTAGAGCCAGGCTCTAACACACTCCGCATGACCTCGAATGCACCCCTGTCAGGCAGAACCAGAGGTCCCCGCTCCGAGAAGCTAAGAACCCCCCTCGGCACCGACAGTGATGGCTCCGAGGCCGATGTCGGAGCCGAACTCACCAGTGCCGAAGCACCGAGAGGGAGAGGGGGGTCGGACAAGGGTCCGATGCCACTCACCCCGTGGGAGCCGACGAGGGAAGTCCGGCGCCGAGATTCTCCCAAGGAAGAAAGCGGAGCCGACGACGGAGCCGAAGACAATTGTATCGGCTCCGACGCTATCACAGTCTCGGTTCCGACACGACCCGGCTCCGAGCTCAAGAGAGTCGAAGGAGGAATATGTTGATGCACCGGGGCAGGCATCGACTGATGAGTCGGGCTCTGAAGCATTTGGGCCAGTGCCTCGGACTTAAGTAGTCGACTCACTACCCTCTGAAGGTCATGATCCGACAGCCTCGATGACCTAGAGGAGTGAGATCTTTGGCTCCGTTCAGACAGCAGGGGAGATCCTGGAGCCGAATGAACGGAGCCAAGAGATGGTGACCTGGACCTCTTCCTAGTTGTCGGCTCCGAAGGTCTGGTCGGAGCCGACACGGGAACTTCTACTACCTCGGCTCCGGCCGGAGCTGAGGGGGCCACAGAAACTGTGGACTGAGACTTATCGGCTCCAGCCGGAGCCGATGAAGGCAGAGGTTGAGAAACCTTAGGTCTCGGCTCAGTAGCCGGAGCCGAAGACCTAGATGCCTTAGAGGGCTTCCCTGTTGAAACAGACAGGGAATCCTCTGGCTTGAGTAAGCCTCTGAGAATCAATTTATTCTTTCTTTCCTGCAGGACCCTGGGGCTGAAGCCATGGCACACAGCACAGGAGTCCTGCAGGTGCAAAGGCCCCAGACAGTAGACACAAGAAGTGTGAGCATCTGTCAGAGACATTTTCTGACAGCACGCATCACACTTCTTGAATCCGGAGACCTTTGCTTCTTTAGACATTTTTTTTCTTTTTGAACAGGTGTACACAAACACACACACAAACACACTAGTTACACCCTGTCAAGTTAAAATATAATAAAAACCAGTAAGTAGGATTTTAAAATAAAATAAAACACACACACTCCACTAGGGAAGGAAAGGCCTGTAAGCCCAAGGGAAGAACCTAAGGTTCTTGAGGGAAATTTTTTAGAAGGGGATAAAATTTACTCTAAACTAAGGGAATTAAGTAAATATATTAAAATTAAAGGGGTTTTGAAAGAGTAATTCCAACAAGAAAAGTTACTCACCAAGAACCGGTAGAAAAACCAGCCTCGAAGCTGTAGCGGCAAACGAGATCTGAGGTAACTCTCGCCTAGCATTGTGGGATATAAGGGGAGCCTCGAGCCGGTGGAACCAACTCTCGAGCTTTTAGAGTGGCCGAGTCGGAGCCGAGGTCGGCTCCGAACCCATCCAGCAAGAATGAAGGCGAGATAGACAACTTAACATCACAATTTTTTTCAGCTGTACCTGAGAAGCTGGATGGAACAGACTATTAATTTTATGAAAGCACAGATAAGCAACTGGACTAGTATTCCGCAATGGGGAATTCTTAATTGAAAGGGAACATTGTGTGTATACTCCAAACCTGACTATGAGAAAACAACTTAGACCTTTAATAGTAAAGTTGCAATCTTACCAACAGGAGGAGTTGATTCTGACAAAACTGTGGCAAAAGGACAAGGTACTAAAACTGGGAGACGGTGGGGGGGGGGGGGGGTTTGTGGAGAATGACTACTCATTTTACATCAGGCAGAATAGGAGTAAATTTACTCCATTATTCATGGAATTGTCAAGAAGCAGGCATGATATTCAAACTGCTGTACCCAGTTATCTTCAAAATATTTTTTTTGGACAGGCCATCATTTTTTGATGAAGTACGTGCTAACGAATAAATACAAAAGTTTGTCCAACAAAAACTGAGCTGTTAAACAGGAGACTATATTTAGGACCACTGGCAAAGAACATAAGGGACTCAGAAATTCAAGGATATAATCGGTATGGTAGTCAAGAAAAACTGTCTCTATTTGCACACGATATTATTGTATACCTGACAAAACCAGAAAGGGACATTATAGTGTTGTAAAACATTTTAAGACAGTTTCATGTCTTTTCGGGATACAAAATTAATGAAGCTAAAACAAAGGCAATAGAGGTAAATTATGCACCCACACACAAATTGCTTCAATAATATCCATATTTATTGGGACATGATAAAATGAAGTATCTGGGAGTATGGATTAAAAATGATTCTGGTGTGGCAGCTAAGGATATGTGAGAAGAGACTAAAAAAGAAGTTATGTACTCACCATAACGTTCCATGTTTGTTGTCCATCTCACCTTCATTCTTGCTGGTTGGGTTCGGAACCTATACTAAAGCTCGAGAGCTTCCACTGGCTCAAGGCAATACCTTATCCCATCATGCTTAGGGAGATTACCCAGATCTTGTTTGCAAATACTGAACAGAATACCACTTATATACACATAATAATACTCACCTAATATGTGCCCCTTAGGACTAAGAAGGAAATCAGAGAACATAAGTTCCAAATACAGTAGAGACCTCTTGATCCTCCAGGAATGAAGGTTGGGGGAAGGAGGGTGTCAGGCAAGAATGAAGGCGAGATGGACAACAAACATGGAACGTTATGGTGAGTACATAACTTCTTTATGTTATGTAGTCCTATCTCGCCTTCATTCTTGCTAGTTGGAACACCGTCCCCAGCACCTTATTTCTTGGGTGGCTCAAGGGAACAAGCTCTTCAGAACTATGTATCCAAATGAAGTCCTGTTCTGGGAGGTCAAATCCACTTTGTAATGAGTGATAAAGGTAAGAGGTTTTACCCACATCGCTGCAGCACAAATTGCATCCATAGATAGTCTAGCCTGAAAAGCAAATGAGGTCACCATGGCCCTTGTTGAATGACCTTTTATTTTTCCAGGCAGTTCTCTCTTTTGGGAAGTATATGAATAGGTAATGGCATCAGTAAGCCACTTTGAGAGAGTGACTTTTGATATTGGGGCACCCTTCTTTTTATCTGAAAAGGAGACGAACAGTTGATCAGATTTCCTGAATTCTTTGGTCCTGTCCAGGGAGAAGCATAATTGTCTGTGTACATCTAATTGGTTTAATTTATATTCTGCTGTGTTGCCATAGTCTGGAAAGAAAATGGGTAGATCAATAGATTAATTCAAGTTGCTTCAGAGCAAACGTTGGGTAAGAATGATGGATTAGTTCTCAGGGAAACTCTGTCTCTATGGAAAACCAAGTATGGGGGGCATATAGACAATGCTTGGAGTTCTGATACCTGCCTAGCAGATGTGATGGCAACCAAAAAGACTATTTTCCATATCAGAAACTTCAGATGACAAGATGAAGCCGGTTCATATGGTGTCAGGATTAGAGTGGACAATACCAAATTAAGATCCCAAGGGGCTGGTGGTTCTTTTACTGGGGGCCTAAGAAAAAAGGTACCTCTAAAAAAGGCTTTGCACAGTCTATGGGACATAATCTTGAATCCCATTTCTCCAATGTGGTAGTTTGATATAGCAGCCACTTGAACCCGTATGGTAGCTGCTGCTGCACCTTCATTGAAGAATTTAGCCAAAAGAAGTTACAGGGGCCGTGAAAGGATCAATGTGATTGTTTAGAGCCCAACGAAAAAACCTTTTCCATTTGCTAGCATAAAGCTTTCCAGTTGCTGTCTTATGGGCTAGGGTCAGAATATGTCTCACAGCAGAGGATATACCCAGACGCCTGGTTAGGAGTGTTAGTGGAGCAGCCAAGCTGTCAATTTCAGGCTTTTGAGTGAGGGATGCAACGTCCCTGATAGATGAGTCAGGAGGTCTGGAACTGGGTCCAGAATCCATGGATCCTCTTGTAGATGGGGCCATAGAAAGGGGAGCCAAATTTGTCAAGGCCAGTATGGTGCAATGAGTATTAACCTGTGTCTCAACGTGTTGGCTTTCTGAAGGACTTTGGGGATCAAGGGAAAAGGAAGGAATGCATAATGGAGACCCGGAGGCCAATCATGTGCAAGTGCATCCTTTGGTGACTCCCCCAGAGGGGGGATCAGGCAAAGTAGTTGTTGCATTTGGCATTCATGGACATCCCAAAAAGGTCACAGCAAGGCTGGCCCCACTGGCAAAAAATCTGTTCCGCCATTTCCTGTTTCAGGGACCACTCGTGAGGCAGGACAAGGAACCATAAGAAACCAAACCGTGTCCGGTGAACGTAGTTCCAATAAGCTGTGAATGTAAAAATTGTCCAAAAAGCGTTACTTCTAGCTGTAGTTTAACGCTGTTTATTAATCAAAAAAAGAGCGTTTTCGCCGTGGTTAAAACTACGGCTTCTTCAGAACAGAACATTCAAAAAGTACCGCCAACAACTGTATAAATAGTACGTGCACAGCGTGGCTTAGTAGTTAACTAGATTAAAGAAACAGTACATCAAAGCCAGGCTGTGCGCACATCAAACACCAATGTATAAAAAGATGTATAATAAATATAACAAGTATTTCTAGGTCTGCATATAACAGTTTTGTTTAAAATGCTGTTAGTATAAACTCATTCAATACTATTGTGGGCAACTAATTCAACACACAATTTACAATAAATAGTGTTGGCACGAGTAAAAATAAAATAGAAAATAAGAATTAAAAGTACCAAGGACCTAAGAATTGTCTTCAATTTAATATGTTACTACCCAAAAATGCCTAACATAATTCTATTGTCTAATATAGGCAAATATAAAAAAGTCATCAATACAAAACCTTAACCAAGTAAAAATATTAGCTAAAGTACAACAAACAAAATAAAAATTGCCTTCAATTTAATATATTGCTACTAGTAAATACCTAATGTAGTTCAATTATCTAGTTAGTCCATCCAGGACAATAACCAAATAAAAATGTTAACAGCAGAAATGCAGTAAATTAAAAATAAGAAGTAGTACTGATAAAGAAAAACTAGCAATCAACTATAAAAATATGTACATAAACAATACAATGTATATTAAATTGATAAATATAGAATTGTGTGTAACCTTTATCAGGCATAGTTAAAAATCTATTTATACCCTAATGTCAGCTCATATAATTCCTCATCTTTAAAATGCAAGAAATATTACAATGTTCATTCAACCCTGGAACACAAAATGAGTTCAACAGGAGTTGCCATTCCAATTCTCGAGTTTCTAATATAAGGCTAACTGGACCTCCCCTCGTAGTTTGTGGTACTTCATCGATAGCAAGAAAACTGAAACTATGCCCCTCATACTTAATGCAGTGTTTTGCTAAGGCATTTTCACATTTCTTAGTTTTAATTGCATACAAGTGTTCATAAATCCTATCACGTAACCTTTGGTCTGTTTTCCCTACATAATATGCATCACAGCAGTTACATAGGGCCAAATAAACTATAGATTTAGATGTACAATTAAGTTTATGATGAATATAATATTTCTTATTACAAATCTTAAAAGAATTACAAGTTTTTACAAATTGACAATACTTACAGTACCCACATTGTGCACAACCTTTAGATTTTATATTATTATTTAACCCTTTGTTATTTTCGAGAATAGATTTAAGGTTACTCCCACGTTTGTATATGAATCTAGGCCTATCTCCTAATTTTAACGACAGTTCTTCATTGTTTAAGATGACGTGCCAGTTCTTAATTAAGATATGTTGAATGTCTTGAGAGTTCCTACTAAAAGTGGAGATGAAACTAGTATAAGGAATATCTAATTTAATACAATTTCTTCCATTACTATTATTCATCATCACCGATTCCTGCTCTCTTACTTCAGCGGAGGAATTTAAGATCTCTACTTCTAATGTTTTACTACTAAGTAATGGAAGGTAGAACCTGTTAAGGCGCTTGATGTTAACTTCATCTAGAAGTTCTAAGAACATAGTTAGTGGATAATCTCTATTCATGAACATACCTCTTAAGTTGTTACATTCATTAACAAATCCGCTCTCCCTACTACACATCCTGGCTGCTCTTATTAACTGCCCCTTAATTATGGCTATTTTTTGCTTGAAAGTATGTGAGCTTTTAAAATGCAAAAAAGAGTTGCAGTAGGTTGGTTTTCTATAGATTGTGGAAAAGTATTCCAAATTTTCTATGTCCTTACACAGTTTCACATCTAAATAGTCTATTTCTGTAAGTGAGAAAGTAAATGTGAATTTCAAAAAGGAAGTAGAGTTATTCATCAATTCAATCAAATTCAATGCATCTTCTGCATTGCCTTTAAATAGAATAAACACATCATCGAGGTATCTAGTATAAAATCTTATTTTCTCCATTATAGTTGTGTTTTTAAAAATGTAGTACTTTTCCCAGTGATCCATAAAAAGGTTAGCGACGGTTGCACCGCATGGTGAACCCATCGCTATACCTTGTCTCTGTAAGGATACTTTACTGTTAAAAGTAAAGTAATTAGATGTTAAAATGATGTCAAGAAGTTCAGAGACAATATCAATCTCTTTTCTTGAAGCTCCAAGTTCACTAAGTATTAGGGAAATCCATTCTACTGCCTCTAAGTGTGGTATGGATGTGTAGAGGTCGACTACATCGACCGTGAGGAAGTTTAATGATTTGTCGAACTCAATGTTGTTCATATTATAGAGGAAAGACCATGAGTCTTTGCATATCCTTGGAATTAATTTCAAGTATTTTGACAAAATAGTTTAAACTAGTTGTGCACAGGGGTAGGTTATTGATAAACGACTGTCAATTAATGCACGCATTGGTGGATCGTATAAGTTCTTGTGAATTTTCGGAATGCCGAAGACCACAGGATTTTTAGACATATTGATATCAATATAGTTGTATGTTTCTAAGTCGATCTTACCACAAATAAACATGTCTCTAAAATAACCTCTAATCCTTGTTTTCGATATATTCAGTTCATTTATTGAGGACAAGTTATAGGCTGTACTAGTTAATATATCCTCCATTTTTTCTATGTAAGCATGGTTATCAAAAATAACCAAGCCTCCTCCTTTGTCAGGCTTTACCACTCTAGTGTCTGAAGAACATAAGTGTTTAAGACAACTCATTTGTTCAACTGTAATATTATAGTCTAAATACTTTTTTTTAGTTGTATGTTCAGTGTGTAAATGCCTGATATCCACTTCGCATGCTTTTGTTTATACTTTAGTTAGTTTATACTAACAGCACTTTAAACAAAACTGTTATATGCAGACCTAGAAATACTTGTTATATTTATTATACATTTTATTTATTTATTTATTTCACATTTGTTGACCGGGCTAGTCTAGCTGGATATATGTCCATTTTCAGTAGAGGCCTGGGGAGAAAAGCTCCAGACATGAATATTGAGACAGTTAACAATACATAGAACTATTAAGAATAAATACAGAGGTAGCAATGGTCTAGTGAACAGTTATAATAATACATTTGTGTACTAAACAGTATTAGTTGAAATTAAATAAACAATTCTATAAAAAACTAAACTAAAAACAATTCTACAAATCACACTAAATGGTATGAGCAAGTCATAAAAACTAAACTAAAAACAATTCTACAAATCACACTAAATGGTATGAGCAAGTCATAGTTATAGGAAAGAGAATATATATGTCATTGTGTTATTCAAGAGGAAGAGTAGTAGTATGATTTGGAAGTACAGGTTAAAGGAGAAGGGATAGGGTTAAGAATAGAAGGGGAAAAAGAAGTCAGTCTGGGTTAGTACATGGACAAAGCCAATGAGCTTTCAGATGTTCTTTAAGATGTTTTTTTTAAAAAGAGAAGTAGAAGCGAGGGTAGACAATTCAGCAGGAAGCCGATTCCAGAATTTTCCTGCAGTGTTTGAGAAAAGTGAATCCCCGGCTTTGTTGTTGGCTTTATTTGAGGAAACTAGAAGCTTGTTAGCAGAGCGTAGTGTAGCTAGATTAGTGTAAGGTGTAATTAGATGAGTGAGGATAGGGGTGTTGTTAGGGTGGTACAGGGTCTTGTGTATAATAAGTAATTGTTGAAAGAGTATCTGGTTTTTCAGTTCTAGCCATCCAAGTTGTTTGAGGTTAAGGCAGTGGTGAGTTTTAAAGGGGAACATGTGATGAATCTAGCTATACTGTTATAACAGGTGGAGAGTTTGGAAAGGTTATTATTGGATAGGTTGGTATATATAACAGAGGCATAGAAGAGGGTAGAAATAAGGTGGGTTTGGGCAATTGCTTTCCTTGCAGGAGGGGTAAGGAAGGGTTTTATTCTATAGAAGGTGCCAAGTTTTCTGTTAACAGACTTTATAGTAGAGTTTATGTGTTCATCGTAGTTGAGATGATTATCAATAGTTACACCTAGTAGGCGGGTTGTAGTCTCTGGGTTGATGTTGGTACCATTGTTAGAGGTTAAAGAGAAGAAAGGAATGGGTGATTTATGAGTAGGAGTAAAAACAGTAGTTTTGTTTTTGGGATTAAGGAGGAGGCAGTGTTGCATAAACCAGTTTTCAACATTATGAAAACAGTTTGGGTAAGGGAGTGGAGAGAGGATATATTCTTGGCTGTGCAGATTAAAGTGGAGTCATCAGCATATTGAATGCAGGTGGCTTGAGGTAAGTTCATGTGTAAGTTATTAATAAATAAGGAGAAGAGTAGGGGACCTAGGATAGAGCCCTGGGGTACTCCAATATTTACTGGAAGTAGTGAAGACAGATTGTTATGCCAAAGTACTGCTTGCTGTCTATTTTCCAGATAAGACCTAAACCATTGTATGGCTTGAGCATCGAGGGAGTGAGCCTTTAGTTTGTTTAATAGTAGGTTATGGTTAACCATGTCAAAGGCTTTTGACAGGTCAATGAAGAGAGCAGAGGAGAAAGAGTTATTGTTACGATTTTTATATATGGTGTCGGTAAAGGATAAAAGGGCAGTGGATGTGCTATGGAATGGCCTGAAGCCATGTTGGCAGTTTGCCAGTAGGTTATTTTGTAGTAAGTGGTTAAGCAGTTGTTTGTGAATACATTTTTCCATTATCTTAGCTAATGGGGAGAGTAGAGCAATAGGGCGAAATTTAGAGAGCTCGGTAGATGGTCCTCCTTTATGTAGAGGGATGATATGGGATATTTTCCATAAAGCAGGGATTTTGCCCTCAGAGATAGTTCTGTTAATAAGGATTGAGATGGGATAGTCTATGGCTTTTGCGGCAATTTGTAGGTATTCAGATGGGAGATGGTCAGCAGAAGGGGTACAAGGTTTCAATTTTTGAAGAAGCTTACAGATGAGAGAAGTAGATACAGGTTGTATTTGAAAGGTGGGTAAAGATGTATTGCAGTTATTAGGTTGGGTAGCAGTGGGAGGTGGTAAAGAATTGGCTAGGGTTTGAATGGCATCTGTGAAATAGTTATTAAAGGCATCGGGGATTAGGTTGGAGTTGCTATTGTTGAAACCGGTTGGGTCGGGAGTAGTAGTGTGACCTGGCTGAAGAAGTTTGTTTATCCCAGACCAGAATTTTTGTGGAGTTTGTTGATTGGTTTGTTGAAGGTGTAGAAAGAAATCTTTTTTGTCTCTAAGAATATCCTTTTTGGTGGTATTTCTTAGTTTTTTTTAAATTGGAGGTGGGTTGTTGTGCATTTGGTAGATCTCCATTTGGCCCAGATTTTATTTCTAAGGAGTATCTTTTGCCTAGTTTGTTTTGTGAGCCAAGGGGCAGTTTTGGTTTTTATTCTAGTGGAGCAGTATACATATTTTTATACATTGGTGTTTGATGTGCGCACAGCCTGGCTTTGATGTACTGTTTCTTTAATCTAGTTAACTACTAAGTCACGCTGTGCACATACTATTTATACAGTTGTTGGCGGTACTTTTTGAATGTTCTGTTATGAAGAAGCCGTAGTTTTAACCACGGCGAAAATGCTCTTTTTTTTGATTAATAAACAGCGTTAAACTACAGCTAGAAGTAACGCTTTTTGGACAATTTTTATATTCACAGCTTATTGGAACTACGTTCACCGGACACGGTTTGGTTTCTTATGGTTCCTTGTCCTGGTCTCAGGAAGAGTAGGAGTTGGCGTTTTTCCTTGTTCACCAGTTTGTTATTTGTTTTGCTTCACCACTCGTGAGGCATTAGAATAGCTCTGCTGAGTTTGTCTGCAATCACACTGGATCTCCCCAGGATATGCATTGCTACTAGAAAGCATTGGGAAGAGAATGCCTACTGTCATACTCTTTGAGCCTCTCTATACAGGGGGTAAGATCTTGTTCCACCTTGTTTATTTATATACCACACGACTGACATATCATCTGTCTGGATTGCAATCGTTCCTAGTGGAAGGGAGTTGTGAAATGCCTGCAACGCCAACAACACCGCTCTTATCTCTAGGACATTGATATGCAAGTGGTTCTCTTATTCCTGCCAAACCCCTTGGACCATCTTCCTCAGATAATGCCCGCCCACCCTATCTTGGAAGTCTCCACGGTCACTGTACCTACTGGCTGAGGGGGAATGAACTGTCTGCCCAGAACCACCTGAGAAGAATGAAGCCACCAGTGGAGGTCTCTCTTGCAGGATTCAGTTATGATAATCTTGTGGGACATGGGCAGTTCCTGCATGGACCACTGGGAGAAAAGTAACCACTGGAGAACTTTAATGTGTAAGCGTGTGAGTGGTACCAAGATTATCACTGCCGCCGTCAAACCCAAGATCTTTAGAACAACCTTTGCCTGTACTTTCTTCTTTGTCAGAATGTTCTGCAGCTGTTGGCATAGGGTTTGTATCCTGTCTGGAGGAAGTTGGGCTACCATTTCTCTTGTGTTTAAGTCTGCTCCTATAAATACAATTTGTTGTGATGGCAACAAGGCAGACTTTTCAAAATATATTGTAATGCCTAGTCAACAGCAAAGTTGGATGGTGGTGTCTTTTGCTCAGATGAGTGGATGCTCGGCAGTGGTGGTTAGAAGCAGTCATCCAAGTACAGAAATACCGGGAATCCTAGATGCCTCAAGTGAGCCATGCCTACTGACATGCATTTGATGAACACTCTGGGGGCTGTAGTGAGACCAAAGGGCAGACCCCAGAATTGGTAATGACTGGCTCCCAGCTGAAGGCGTATGTTACTCCAGGATTACCTGTCCATCTTTATATGGTAGTACTCATCCTGGAGATCTATAGAACACATCCAATTGTCTTTCCCCAGAAAGGGGAGTATAGACTGCAGTGTCACCATCCAGAACTTTGATTTTTTTTTACAGACTTGTTTAGTCTGCTGAGATCCAAAATGGGCCTCCAATCCCCTGTCTTTTTTGGAATTAAAATGAACCTTGAGTAAGTTCCGGTTCCAATTTGGTCTGCGGGGACATCTTGGATGACTCTTTTTTTCTAGCAACCTTTGAACTTCTACAGTTGCCTGGTCCCTCTGATTGGGTGGAACATCTGGGACTGACCTTTTTTTTGAAGGGGAAGAGGAAAAGGGTATACAGTAGTCTCTGGATATGATCATTTGTACCCATTTGTCATTTGTTATGTTTAGCAAGGTGTTTGGGTACAGTGACAAGCGACCCCCAACTGCCTCCAAAGGTGGACAGGTGGGCCTCCTTTCAGGAGCACTGGAAGGGCCTACCAAGGAATGTATCCCTGTCACCTTGATTTTGTGGACCCCTTTTGCCGTGAGGTCGGCCTCTTCCATTGCTGTTTCTCCCTCTGCCCGTGGAGGAAGAATCACCATGTGCATCCGGAAAGGCTCTTTGGGACTTATGGAACCACATTTCCTCCCCCTTCTGACCATTGGGGTAAGGCCTGCTAGGGAGGGAGAAACAGACTCCCACTGCAGAAAGAGTCTTTCCTTCTTGCTAGCATTTGGTCAGAGTCTCTTTCACTTTAAGCCCGAACAAGGACGAGCCATCAAATGGGGCATTGATAAAGGAAGACTTGAAGGGCTCTGAAAACTTGAATAAGTGCATCCAAGAATGTCACCTTAGGGAGATTCCTGTACCTGCTGCCCTACTCACTCCATCCGCCGCATTAAGAGATAAGGCACATGGAGGAGTTTACCACCGAAGTTAAGGTAGCAAGCTGAGAGATCAGCCTTTCTGAAACCTCCACAGCTGTAGAACCTTGGAGGGTATCTCCCAACTCCTTCAGGAGATCCCTCTGAAGTCTGGTAAAATGAGTCAAACAGTACAGCAATTTGAGGGTAAAGGCCACTGACGAGAACATACACTTTCCATACCTGTCCACCATATGAGATTCCTTATTCGGAGGAAGGACAGATGAGGAATTTTCAGACAATTCCTTTTTGGTGCCCACCGCCACCACCATACCATCTATCGGGACATCTTTTGTGAGGAATTCCTTGTCAGAGGGCACTGTTGTAAACTTATTTGGCCTCCTCGGAAGAGGTTCCACAGACTTTGGAGAGCCTCATGCCTTCTGACTGACTACATTCATGAGCTGGTCGAAAGGCAGAAGGGGGAGACCCAAAAGCTTCCAGGTACATGGACTTATCCTCAGAAGGGTTGATAGACTTCCAGCCATTTCTCTGCTTAAGGATCTCTAGGATGTCTGCAAAGGAGACATCCTCAAAGGGTGACTGTGGGGACCCTTCTGAATCATCAAGGTCCATGTCTGAAGTGATAGACTCCTCAGGGGAGTCTAGATGTTTCCTCTTACATGTTCTCTTCCAATGGACCTCCTCAGAGGAGTACTCTGGGGAGGTTTCGGAAGAGATGGATGTGCCCAGTGGGGCATCCTGGGACTTCGGGTCTCCATGCTTGGGAGGGATTGGTCGTAAAGAGACAGACTCTGGTGCTTTTGGGGGAAGAGTGTTTGAGTCTGAGAGTGGGTTCATCTGGGGTGACAGCACTCTCCTCAGGACCTCAAAAGCACCATGGCCCTGCTCCAAGGGAGTTCTCAGCTCTGAGGAGCCAGGAGACTTCTCCCAAACCAAGGCTGTGGACTCCGAGGCTGATGCAGCTAAACTGCACCAAAGCTCCAAGAGAAAGAATTGGTTCAGACGACTGTCCAACTCGGCTCTCCTCCCTGGACCCGGCAGGTGAGTGTCAGCTCCTAGACCCCTCAACAGACAATGGCACCGAGGAGGTCAGAATGGAAACTGAGACAAAAGAAGCCAGAGCATATCTCAGTCCCGGCGGTTCCACTACGGTCAAATCCAAACACTCCAGCTCCAAAGCCACCACATGGGATGGAGGAGGAATCGAAGAAGGGGCAGTGACAGTTGTCGGACCCAAATCCTTCTGGGCTGGGTTCAACAGGATTTTGGCCATTGCTGGTGTCTGTAACAACCTCTTGACTACCCGCTCCACATCATCGTCCAAGAGACTCCTGGAGGACCAAGAGGAAGGGGCCGAAGATTTAATGGACTGCAAAATAGGTGAGTGTAAGACTGAGGAGACTGCTTCTAGGACTGGGGACTGGTTCCGTATGCAGTACTCTGTCGGCTCAAAAATGACCAGTGGAGTCAAAGAGGTAGTCTTTTTAGGCCCGAAAGCCTTCAGGTCCATTGGTGAGTCCTTAGCCTGCTTCTACGATGGTTCAGACTCCGGAGCTGTGGAAGCAGATCTCTTTGAAGATTTGTCAGATCTAGGGGATTGAGACTGGTGAGGGGATTTGAAGGAACTCTGTTTCCCTTCCAAGGCCTCAGGGAAAGGAACCTTCAACAAACCCCTAACAATTTATTTTTTCTCTCTAACAACACCCTGGTGTGACAGAAAGAACAGGACTTCTGCAGATGGACTGCACCCAAACAGTACAACTGGTGTGGCCATCTGTCAGGGACATTTTTTGACTGCAATGGTCACACTTCTTGAAGCCCGAAGGCTTCGCTTCTTTAGAATCTTTTGACATAACTACCTAATAGTACTAACACCAACAACAATCAAAACACAGCAACCTTTTTTTTTTAACAGAACACAACTAACAAAACAGAGAGACCAGAGGAGGTCTCTGACTAAAATGACAGTCTCCTCTAGCCAGAGGAGAAGTCTATAACTTAAACGGCAACTCCTCTAAGAAAGGCGACAGGGAAGGAAGAAAGCCCTCTAATTTAAATGAGTGGAAAATGAGTCCTCTAACTTAGATGAACTCCTTATGCAATAGAAAAGGGGTTTAACAGAATAGAGTAATACAAACAAACAGCTAAAATGCTCTACACTCAAATAAATTGGGGCCGGGATAGGGAATAAGATAAAGGCCTAGCGAAAGTATGACAGCCAGCAACAGCAGTGACACCAAATTGAGACAAAGTTACAAATATCAGACGAATAAACTAACAGTAGTACAAACATCAGATAAAGAAGTTATGTACTCACCATAATGTTCCATCTGTGTTATCCATTTTCATTTTTCCTCAACTCCCCACCCACTGACCCCAACCTCTTGGTTTATAGAAGAACTGATGGATATAACAAAATGTCTCTTCCAGACTTTACAGACCTCCAGATTTGGCTTTGCCAGTTTGTTTCTGATGTATTTGGGGCTATATCTGATTGTATAAGAGTTATGTTTTTTCTTTAATGGTTTGCAAACAAGATCTTTGGTAATGGCTGCTGCTGCGTTATGGGTAAGGGAGAGGCTAGAGAGATCAAAATTGTCATGAGCTTTTGCAGTGGCCGAGTCAGATCCAACATCTTAGAAATGAATCCATCTGTTGAGGAAGAATGAATCTGGACAGCACAGACAGAACATTGTGGTGAGTACACAACTTCTTTATATTTTAAAGTAGTTTTGTGTAGGGTACAGTAAGAGATATTTTAAATGTGTGTGTGTAGGGGGGTCTTTTCAGTAATTGTTGCATATGTTAAATATATTAAAGCAAACAAGTGTTTTTTTTTTAGTTGTAAGAAATATAGATTTTACACTATAACAAAATTGGAAATGCAAGGCAAAAGCTAGTTTAAGTTAATATAATGCTGTGATCATGGGCTATTGGGTTGGGGTGAGATGTAAAACTGTACTCACTTTATTATATATAGAAGTAAGAATAATTTCACTTGTTTTTACAAGGTTGAATGCCTAGATTAATGTCCTTGGCTTAAGCTGTAAACAGTTATTTTTGAATGCACATAGGCTTGGAAAATAAGACAAAATGATGAAAGGCGTGATAAAATGCTGTTTTTTTTTTTTTGCATCTGTAAAGATATTAGCTTATTATTTTTCCATTAGCAAATGTTCTTACTGGGAGACATGAAGTCTGCAGCTGAATGTGGTTGGCCTGGTGAATTTTGTACATTGTATTCTGAGTGAAATTTACAAAGATTCCTTCATGCATAAGCAGAAGTGTTAGTTGCTTTTTTCTTATTGCTGACTATTTTTACATGCAAGTGAACTGTCTGCAGGTGCAAGCAATCAGTCTGTTGAGCTCAGAACATTCTTTTCTAAGAGAAATGCAAAATTTAAAGGTAGCTGCTGGTGTGGGGGAGGAGCTTGAAGGTCGGATCCGGGTCTGTGGAAGTGGTTGAGCCGGATCCGAGACCCTGCAGTGAGGATGAATGAAAGAAGACAACACAGATGCCAATTTATGGTAAGACATAACTTTTTATACTAGTTTCTCATTTTTGTGTTATCTTTTGATGTTATGTTGTCCTATCTCACCTTCATTCTTGCTGGTTGGGTTCGGAACCGAGAATCTGTTCCAACTCGACCTATACTAAAGCTCGAGGGCTTCCACTGGCTCGAGGAAATACCTTATCCCATCATGCTTAAGGAAATTACCCAGATCTCGTTTGCCGCTAAACTAGATCCTGTGCTTCCTACTAGGCTCCAGGCTAAGTGGAATCTTTTTTTTTTCCTTTTGTGCTAATTTTTGGTCTAAATTCTTAGAGCGGCTAAAGTGACTTTAGATGCCAGTTTACCCAATTTCAGATCAACAAAGGATGCAAATAATTGATCTGTAGTTCTGATATCTTTTGTTCTATGTAAATAGAAATGTAATTGCGTATGAACATCAAGTGAATGTAATAAGTATTCTCCCTTGTTCAAATCATTTGGGAAGAAAACTAGTAGGTTAATGGATTGTTTAATGTTAGTGTGTGATACAACTTTGGATAAAAAGGATGCATTAGTTTGTAAGGAAACTCTATCCTTACGAAATATCAGATATGGAGGTTTCACTGACAAGGCCTGGATTTCTGAAATTCATCTGGCAAAAGTAATGGCAACCAAAAATAAAGTTTTCCAAGACAGACATTTAAAAATTTAAGATCGCAGTCGTGTGCAGATTCAAAGGGTGGAAGTACCAAGGATTGTAGTACCAGATTTAGATACCATGGAGATGTGGGAACTTTAAAAGCAGGTTTGAATAGAATTGTGCCCCATAAAAAGGATTTACATAACTTATGACAAGCCAGTGAAAAGCCATCAAATCTAATATGAAAATTAGAAATTTCTGCGAACTGGACTTTTAACTGTTGAAGAACTGGCCCCTTGGTTAAACAACAATGTCAAGAACTCTAGAATATCATGAATAGGGGCAGAAAAAGGGACCAGATGGTTTTGAAATGCCCAGTGTACAAATCTTTTCCATTTGCTAGCACAATGTTTCCTTGTGGATGCTTTAAGGGAAGATAACAAAATTTGGAGGACAGAGAATGATAGTATCAGTTGTCTGGCTATTACTGGAATTGGAGAAACCAAGCTGTCAGCTTGAGATTCGGAAGGTCTGGATGTATCATGTCTATTGGGTGAGACAGGAGATCTGGAGCTGGGTCCAGAATCTAGGGATGATGAATTAAATGAGGCCACAGGAAAGGAAACTAAATCTGTCAAGGCCAGAAAGGTGCAATGAGAATGACTTTGTTCTTCAACCTGGCAGCTCTCTGAAGGAACTTTGGAATCAGAGGATAGGCATAAAGTAAACCGGGAGGCCAATCATGGAGAAAATTATCTCTTGGTGACTCCCCTTGTGTGGTATTAGGGCAAAGTAGCTGCTGCACTTATTGTTCAGGGGAGATGCAAAGAGATCAAAGCAAGGTTGGCCCCACTTGTGGAAAATCAACTCCACTACCTTTTGGTTGAGGGACCATTCATGTGGTAACAGAATGCACCTGCTCAATTTGTCTGCTAGCATGTTGGATTTTCCCAGAATATGTGTTGCTAACAGAAAGCAGCTGGAAGACATTGCCCAGTTCCACAACCTTAAAGCTTCTCGACATAGGGAGTATGATCTGGTCCCTCCTTGTCTGTTGATGTACCAGACCACTGACATGTTGTCTTTGTATCGCAATCACTCCTGACAGGAGAGCACCCTGAAAGGCTTGCAATGCTAAAAGCACTGCTCTCAACTCTAGGAGGTTGATATGCAAACTGGCCTCTTCTGGGGACCATGTTACTTGGACTGTCTTTCCCAGGTAATGCTCTCCACCCAAGCTGGGAAGCATCCATGGTCACTATGGCCTTCGGCTGAGAGAAGACAAATAAATGGCCCTGTACAACTTGTTCCAACTGGATCTACCACATCTGATCCTTCTTGCACAAGTTTTGTATTTGAGTGGATAAAGGGAGCTTAAGTAATGACCATTGAGATGCCAACACCCACTGAAGAATCCTCTTATGAAATCTGGGCAAAGGAACTAAGGTTATTGCTGTCTCCATTGAGTCCAATGCTTGAAAAACCAGGTGGGCCAAGACTCTGGTACTATAAATGATCTTTTTTACTTGTGATCTTAAAGTTTAAACTCTGGAAAAGGGAATGCAGAATATCATTGATTTTGTGCTGAGTAGTGCTCCTATGAATTTTGGTCTTAGGCTTTGCTCTACATGAGCTTTTCTGTAATTTATGGTTATTCCTAGCAGCGCACAAATCTGAATAACTTTTTCTCTTGCATAATAAGCTGATGCCTGGTCGGAGCAGAAATTAGCCAGTCATCTAAGTATGGAAACACGCAATATCCCTGCTGTCTCAAGTGAGCTGCTACTACTGCCATACATTTGGTGAACATCTTGGGAGCTGTGGTGAGACAAAAGGGCAGTGCTCTGAACTGGTAATGACTGGCTGCCAGCCAGAAGTATAAGAATTTCCTGGATCATGTGTTCATCTATATAATACACATCCTGGAGATCTATTGAGCACATCCAGTTGTGCTTTTCCAAAAACAGTAGAATGGACTGAACCGTGATCATCTGGAATTTGGTCTTTTGGACATATTTGTTTAGGTTGCTGAGATTCAGAGTTGGTCCCCAGTCCCCTGTTTTCTTTGGCATTAAAAAGAATCTTGAGTAACTTCCAGATCCTTTCTGGTCTGGAGAACCTCTTGGATGACTCATTTGTCTAGCAGCTTTTATATTTGAATTGTTGCTTATTCTCTCTGACTGGGTGGAACATGTGGGACTCTTCTGGTATTGAGAAAAGGAAGGGAAAATGGTATTATATAACCCCTGGAAATGATCCTCTGCACCCAAGTATATTTTGTTATTTCTAGCCAGGCTTTCTGTTACAGAGATAAATTATCCCAATTTTCTCCAGAGCAGGGGGACAATCAGGCCTCCTTTCAGGATCGCTGGAAGGGTTTGCCAAAGAAAGATCCTCTGGACCTTTGGTGTTGTAGGCCTCCTCTGCCATAAGGGTGGCATCTACCATTTGAATTTCCCCCTCTGCCTTTGGGGAAATACTCTCCACATGTGACCTGGAAAGATCCTTGTGATTTCTTGAACCACATCTTTCCACCATCTCAATGATTCCTCAAAAAGGATCTTTGAGGGGTGGAAAATGTATGCCCATGGCAAAAGGGTCTTTTCATCTTTCTCACACCTGGACAAAGTGTCTTTTACTTTAGGTACAAAAAGAGATGTGCCATCAAAAGGAGCATTGACAAACATAGACTTAAAAGGCTCTGTGAAATCACACAAGTGCATCCAGGCATGTCTCCTGGAGCCTGAACCTGCTGCCCTTGAGGTTCCTTCAGCTACAATAGAAATAAGCCTCTTGGAAGAGTTGGATATCGATTGTAGGGTCAACAACTGAGATGTGATGGAAGTCTTCACCTCTTCAGAAATGGTTCCTGCTAGGGTATCTGAAAGTTCCTTAATCAGATCCCTCTGTAGTCTGGTGAAATGTGCCAAATAGTTCACATACCTTAAGGCAAAGGTCATTGAAACATGGACACACTTCCCAATCTATCTGTCACCCACAACTCCTTGTTTGGCGGATGAACAGGGGAACTTTCCTGCGCAAGTTCCTTTTTAGTGGCAGCTGCCACAACTATGGCATCAACAGGGGGACCTTTGGACCAGAACTGTCTATCCTTCAGCAGGGTCATAGTTTTGTCAGGCTTTCTATGAATGGGCTCAGTGGTGTCTGTTCCTTCCATGCTCAGGAAGAGACCAAGTCAATGAGCTCGTCAGCAGGTGGAGTCACCCAGGAAGTAGATGGGATGCTGCCAAATGCCTCCAGGAGCACAGATTCTACCAATGAAGAGTTGCTGGACTTCTAGCCTCCACTCTGTTTCAGGATTTTGAGGATGTCTCCACATGAGACATTATCAGGAGGTAGCCATGGAGACCCTTCAGCCTCCTCAAAATCTGTATCCTCTGTGATAGATTCAGGGGAATCTAAATGCTTTCTCTTGTATGTCCTTTTCTTAGGGATATCCTTAGTGGGATATTCTGGGGAGGTATCACAAGAATTCAGAATACCTAAATGGCAGTCCTGGGATTTTGGTACCAGCTGTAAAGAGGTTAGTTGAGATACTTGGAATAGAGGTGGGATCGATGTAGGTACAGGATCAGAGGAAACAGGCATTGTCTGAGTCATGGTTGCTGACAGGGCTCTCTTCAAATTCCTAAAGCTAGACCTTTCTAGGGAGGGATAGGAACCCAGATCCGAGAAAAGGGCATTCTGATCTCTGTTCCTTCCCAGCTCCAAGGACCCCCCCCCCCCCCGAGACAGAAGAAAAAGCTGATTTTTACCATTGCCGAGGCTTTGCGGTATAGAGATGGCTCTGAAATTCTTGGTGTCAAGTGAAACACCTCGGAAATGACAGGGCAGAATCCACTCAGAGAGCTCTCCAGATCCAAACAGAACCAAAGAGCTCAGAGCAAACTTCGGATCAAAGGGTACAATGATCCTTGGATCTGAAGCAGACAGGCCTGGATGACTCAGATCTGAGAGCTCTGAGACTATGGAAAGAGTCAGAGGAGTGTAAGTTAGAGGTGATGTTGTGGATATAAGGGCTTCCTGACACGATGGGGTAAAAAGACAAAGTAAAAGCTGGCTAACTCTGCACTGAGAGGATCTGTCTCATTACCCTCTCAACATCCACTACAGTAAGCCTTCTACAAGAGTGAGAGGAATGCATAGAAGGCGATTCTGGTCTGTCCAAAAATGGAGAAGGTAATCTTGATGGGACTGGGTCCAATGATGGGGAGTACCTTGTCCTGGGCAAAGAAATAACATCTGAAATTTTTGTCTGATCCGAAGCCTTCAGATCGGAGGAATCCTTAATGTCTGGAGACTTCAGATCCAAAGAAACAGTCATATCCAATGGTAATTTCTTAGTCTTTCTCTGATCCGAAGAAAAAGTCGGATCTGAGAGTTTTATTTTCTTCTTTTTTAATGGATCCAGTGACACAGTAGGATTCAAAAAAGGTCTTTTCAAAGATTCCTCTGAGGACTTGGAGGAGGCTGTTGAAGAGCTTGAAGAAGTATGAGGTACCTTTTAAGGTATGTCTCCAGAAATAACTTCACCAAAAGAGAAGGGCAATAGTCCCTTCAAAATAAGTTTGTTTTTGCATTCAACCAATGCTCTTGAGTTGAACGTGAGACATTTAGCACAGCTTTCTTGTAGGTGAAGTGGGCCAAGGCAATACACACACAGGGTGTGTGAGTCAGAAAGGGGAATTTTCTGAACACACTTCTCACATTTTTTAAAACCCACCTGGGTTTTCTCTTTTTCTGCCATGGTAGCAAAAATAACAAGACAGAAATTTAATAACTAACAGATACCAACAAGTAGAAGGATAGAAAATTTTCTTTATAGAAGAAGAGGGAAGAAAAGGATGAAAAAATGGGATTAAACTACCTACAAAGGTAGCACAAGAACTACGCTAGCATAGAAGGTAAAAGGGAGAGAGATAGGGATACTAAAAATAGTATCAAGTGTACACTAGTACTAAGAAGAAAAACATGACAGGAAATATAAAAATATATATGTAACAGTTGAACAGCAACAAAAATAAAGTACTTATCTAGTTAACTAGCTCGAGAGACAAATCATCACGTTTTTCACCTAATGGTGGCAAATAAGATCTGAGGTAATGGGGGTTGGTGCATGACTGGTAAGGGAGAGGTTCAAGAGTTCAAAGTTGCCACGAGCTTTTGCAGCGGCAAAGTCAGATCCGACATCCTGGATCTGAACCCATCAGTTGAGGACAGAATGAAAAGTGACACCAGATCATGCACTTTATGTTTTATAGAAATAGTAGTAAGAACAGAAATAATTTTACTTAGTTACTTCTTTTTTCCCTTTGGTTTCCTTCTAAACATTAATGATGTAAAAGTAAACAAAATTCCAGTCTTTCTCAGTCACTTTTTTTCTTGTAAAGCCATATTTCCTAAATCTGACTGATGTTTTATAGTCTGACATTTTTCACTAATTTCAGTGTTGCTGGTCTTCTTCTAGATCTTTATCTCACAACACCAGACTCTGGTTCAAGTCTAACATACTCCTGATTCTTCTAGTCAGCACTTGTGCTTTTTTTATGTCTCTCAGGCATTTTCATTTGGAACAATGGAAATGGGTTTCACTGGCAGTTTTTCTATGAGCTTTATTACCAGAGGAAAGAGAAATAGAAATCAACTTTTTCTTGCTGGTTCACATTTTGTTGGATACACTTTTTTTATTTCCTCCGTAGCCTGTTCTGCATCCAAACACATCTTTGATCCTCCAGGAAAGAATATGATGAAGACAGATGGATACAAAATCTTAAGTGTTACACCTGCTTCTTGAAATTCCCTGACTGCTGGGATAAATTAGCTTCTCTGTGCCTGGTGTACAGTGAGTAATTGTTTTCCCAAAACACTCTGCTGTCGCCAATTTTTAATAATTTTCCTTTCTGTTACAGTTTTGTCAGGATCAACTCTTTCTGCTTTTATGATTGCACTCTTACTAATATAGGTCTTGACTGCTTTCTTGTGGCCAGGTTTGGAACATATACTCCATGCACCTTTTGAGCATGTTGAGTATGGGAGTGCCTCACAAATATTGCTTATAAAATTAATATAGTCTGTCCCTTCCGGTTTCTTTGGTACACCCAAAAATCTCAGATTTTCAATACTACTGTACTTTTTAAAACAGCTCTTGTTCAGAAGCCTCATACCCAGGAAGTCTTTTCATTTCAATCTCTGATCTTTGCAGTTTTACCAGTTCATCGAAATAACTGGCTAAAGCTTCTTCTATTTTTTCCAGCTTTTTCTTATTTGAGTCAATATGGTCCTTCAATGTTTCATTAATTTAAATCAACTCTGAGTACATTTGATTTATTTTTTCCTCTAAATTACTGGACGCCATCCCTTGAACTGCTTTTTGCTGAACACATGCAGGAATCTTACCTGCTAGTGTTTTTTCTTCATCTTTTCTGGTTGTTGTGTGTGTTGGGGGGGGGGGGGGGTTTCATCCTCAAAACTGAGGAGGTAACCAGAACAGGCTTTCTGAAGGATTACATTTCCAACACAGTTCTGCAGTCAAAACAGCTGTATAATAATATACACACTTAACATATCAAGCACTTTTTTTTCAGTGGGCCATGAAAATATGTTGACATTTTGTTACAGCTCTTTGAGACAGACTTGAAGCCACATGATGGCAGCATTAGGATTCTGAAAGACCTTACTAGGATAAGTTTATCCTGGAAAACATAGTAGATTTTATGTAAGCACCAGTCAGGGTTAAAGAAAATGCAGGAACATGCAATATCATATGCACATTTTAAAAACAATGTTAATACAATTCTCTAACCTGATCATAGTGTCCAACACAGATGGAAGTAGAAGTTTTTATATTCCAGATGTTATAAAAACATTTTTCTAATGTTAATGTACAATAAATATAGTGAAGCACACATCCATCTGAATATCATTTTATAGCAGAACACTATGCAAAACAACACATCATGTAAATCCCCTGTAAACCTTGGCTAAGATTTATACACACACACACAAAGTGCACTTCTGCACAAGGCTTGCAAAGCTTGACAGATCTATGCTGCTATGTCACAGTAATTATATATTCAATACAAAACAGGCAGCTTCTATGTAGGTAGCTGTACTCCAGGGTACATAGCTGAGCAGTGTGGCAAATAGGCATGTAGACATACTTGCAGTAAAACGTATGCAGAAGCACAAAGCCCAATCAATAGACTAGCTACACACACACACACACACACACACACACACACACACACACACACACACACACACACACACACAAACACTGCAGGAATCTCATAAGAACTGAAAATGTCAATTAACAGACTGTTGTGTTTCAGATTAAAGCGGCACATATAGAGGACATGCTGCACATACTACTACATCCCTCAGCAGAACAGCACAAAGCAGTGCATAAATATATAAAGCCATACTGTATGTACAACTGCAGTGAGCTATGATAGACACACATCATACAGAAAAGGGAAGAAAAGGGGTGTATAGGAAAGAAGGAAAAAAGGAGAAGCAAGAAACACACAAAGACAACATAAAGGAGTGTGTGGGGGAAGGGTAAAACTTTCTTTTTTGTGGGGACAGGGCCCCTTTTTATTTAGACAGGCAGAAGAAAAAGGGGAGGTGGTCAGATCACTATACAGGAGCAGACAGATACTCATTCAGCACAGACAAATGGGATGGATGTTTACAGACTACGATGGGAGACAAGGGATGGACAGAGATAAACAAAGAGCAGAGAGCAAATAGTGATAATGAAGGCTGGACAATTCAATATGGTGTGTGACACAAGAGGAAGGGGTCACACCAGGCTGGGGATAGGGTGGGGTGCAAACAACATACCATCTGTTACCCCAACCTGGACGGACACTGCTATGATACATCACTACATGATGGATTAGGCTAACTAGTGGCATAGGCCACACCCTCTCATGATGGGATAATGATCATGGTCAACGGGATAAGCAAATCAGCAATATGCTCTAAGTGACTTTCAATCCAAGCCATATACCTGCCCACTTCTTTCTCATCTGTAGTCTCCACCATATACTCCAGATGCAGCAGGGCCATATCAGACAATGGTGCCATGCTATTTACCAGAGAGGGGCTAGAACAAACCCTTCAGTGAGGCACTCCCATACTCATCATGCTCAAGTACAGCCTTAGCACAGACAGTCCATGTTTGGGTGCTTGCTAAGTATATCTGCAACAACAGGAAGGTGAAACACTAATACATTTTCCATAAGCGAGTATCTTAACAATCAAATGAATATATTTAAAATACATGTCAGCATCTCTGAATAAAACTAACCCTGGCCATCCACTAATCTCTCCTTCCTCCTGCAATAAGTGACACAATTTAAGTCTTGTTCTGCTAATGCTGAAAGAGAAAGGGTCACATCCCAGAACAGATGTAACAGGTGTAAAGCAAGATAGCAGAATAATATGTACAGGCCATAGTCTCATACATATTTCTCATTAGCTGTGGTGTGACAGGCAGGTGTCTCTCCCCTGTGTGTACACTAACAAACCTACTCAGAAATATGGCCCTGGTACACAATGAGACACGCCAGATAGTGGACAGGCACCCCGTGTTGTGCAGCATAATCCCGCTTCATAACAGAACCTGCAGATTCTTACAAAAATATAGTCAGCATACCAGAGCAAGTGCATCCACCACCTCCACTTGACACTGAAGCACCACACGGCAATCCACATACACTTCATCTGCTGACCTTGACAAAGACCTGCAAGAACACTATCTCAAAAAACAATACAACCCTAATACAATACAGTTGTCAGGTATTGTTGCTTAACTTCTGCTTCATATGCACAGAGACCATCAGCGTTGCAATGTCACAGGTCATCATACCAAAGTCTGTACTGTTTCCTTGACTTAGTAATGCTCATGGCTGAGGTCAACACATTACCCATGTCATACCAGGCAAAAATGTTTCTAAAATGATCATCACAGGGGTCCAGTACTCACTTACTGAACTGGCTGTGAAAGACATGCAGCATAATCTTGTTCACCCCCATGCAAGTTCTCTCTGCTGGACATTACCAGAAGCTTAGCCATAAGAACATCTTCAGGAAATGGAACTTTCATGAAGAATCACTTTTACAGAATGATTCCTGATGGGTAGAGAGTGCAAACTGAACTGCAAATCAGATCTTCTGTATAAGCAAAGCCCTCCCACACAGCCTTACTAATTTGTGCTACCTCTATTGCTGCCTCTACCACTAACCCTATCACTACAACTTATCTTAGCAAAAAACATTTCCGCAATACTACCACTATTCAAAGTGTGTCTGAAGTTAATGGTGGACTTTCGTTAACCAATTGCAAAAGGTAACGGTTTCTTTACATTTTGCAATCAGCTGTTATTTCAATTTCTTGGTGCTTTCGATAAGTATATTTCTGAAGTACTTGCATCGATCAGCTGTTTTTTAATGCTTGTTAACTTTGATAGTTCAATAGTTCAACACAGACTGTGTGTGTGTGTGTGTGTGTGTGTGTGTGTGTGTGTGTGTGTGTATGTGCGCGCGCGCATGCGTGTATACACACACACACACACACATACACACACACATATATATATATATATATATATATACACACACACACACACACACATAGATATATGTAAACATTAGATTTAGATACAGAAATATTATTCGTGTTGAAATAATCACAATGTCGATGTTCAGGATATCGACATACAAACGTCGGAATGCAAAACTTCAACATATTATGTGCATGCTCTAAGGATTATCCCAGAGTGGGCTAAACCAAAAGCAAGAATTTTTGTAGGGGGGAAAAGTCCCCTGTACCCCCCCAAACCCCCTACTAATTATATATAGTAATTCCAAGATCACAGAATCCCTAGAGACAGTGAATATTTTTCTAACCAGAAACTGTTGATCTCTTGCTCTGTTGACCACTGGTGTCAATCAAACAGATGTTGACTGTGTGATTATTCAGTTATAAATAACAGAGCCATATATATATATATATATATATATATATATATATATATATATATATATATATATATATATATATATATATATATACACAAGTTATGAACTACAGTTGGGTTTTTTGATCCAACCTTGGCGGGGCTATGACTACCTTCCCTAACTGTAATTCCCTCTGGTTCCCAGATTACTTCAGATCAAGTCTGCCTGATTATTTAGATTGTCTCAAAGAAAAAACTTGAACACAGGCCTAGGCCTAACTGTTCTATCTAGCTAGCTAGGAGGATATGTGAAACAGCAAAAAGGCTTTAAAAAAAAAAAAAGTCAAGGTCCGTGTTCAGTTCCAACTGATCAGCCAAGAGCCCAGGAATGATATTTAGAATGGATTGAGGGAGGGATATTGAATCAGATGAAACAAAACAACATGGATCTAGCATTATGGTAAGTGCATAACTTTCATATTCAATGTCTTTTTTTGTATGATTCAACAACTAGGACAGATTCCCAAGCTACCCAAAAACCTGGGTAGTCTCAATAAAGGATATTACTAAGTATGGTTGTGCCAAGGGATGTACAAAACCTTTATTACACATCCAACTTGTAGTGCAATACAAAGGTATGAACTGTAGACCAAGTATCTGCATCACAAATCTCATCAATGGAAATGCTAACTAAACAAAAGCAGTAGAAGTAGCTACTACTCTAGCAGAATGAACCTCTGGTTTCTCAAGTAAAGTCAATCCCATTTTTCCATAAACAAAGGCAATACAGTCAGAAAGCAACCTTGATAATGTTACTTTAGGAACCCTTTGACCCAATTTAGCTTTTAAGAAAACAATAAAAAGGTGGTCAGACTTTCAGATATAACTTGTCCGGTATAAGTAAAACTTGAGTTGATGATGAATGTCTAGGAAATGTAAGGAATATTCCCCTTTGTTTGAGAACGTTGGAAAGAGCACTGGTAAATTGTTTGATTAAGGTTTGTTTCAGAGGCCACCTTCAGAAGGAAGTGAGGATTTGTCTGCAAATATAGCCTATCTTTATGAAAAAACAGATATGGAGATTTGCAAGACAGAACTTGTAATTCCGATATGGTCCTAGCAGATGTGATTGTTGCCAAAAAGATGTTTTGTTTTTTTCAAGAAAGGAATTTTAGATCCACTGAAGAAGCTGGCTCAAAAGGAGCCTTAGTCAGAGTTTGCAGCTTGACAGCAATGTACCAAGTGAGGAACTGGATCCATGACTGTGGTCTTAAGAGAAAAGTTTTCTTCTAAAAGGCCTTGGAGAGTTATAAAGAGGCAATTGAAGTCTGGTTTTGTCCCACATGTAAATTGGAAATGGCTGCTAACTAGGCTTTGATAGTTGAAACTCTGGAGCCTTTGTGAAAAAATTCTGCCAATAAATCCAAAATAGAGGGAACAGGGGCTGAAAATGTGCCCAAACCTCTGGAAGAGGCCCATACGGTAAGTTTTTTTTCAAATTGCTAAGGTAAATCTTTCTGGTATCTGGATTTTTTGTGAGGATGCTAAAATCTGAATAACTGGAGCAAACAGCCAGGCAGCTCTGGCCACCATTAAAATTGGAGAAACCATGCAGTCAGTTTCAAGGTTTTTAGGTCTCAGTGAGGCTGGCTGGATGAGTGATACAGAAGGTCTGAATGCAGATCCAACACCCAAGGCTGATGTTTCAGGTGAGGCCAGAAAAAGGGAAACCAAACCTGCTGGGGCCAAAAGAGGGCAATGAGAATAACCCTGGCCTAGCACCTCTTGTCTTTCTGAAAAAAACTTCTGTATCAGCGGGAATGGTGGAAATGCATAAATGAGTCCTGTGGACCAGTTGTGGACTAGAGCATCCCTTGGTGCCTGTCACTGTGCAGGGATTAGGGCAAAGTAACTTCTGCACTTGGTGTTTTGGTAAGAAGTAAAAGATGACAGCAAGGTTGGACCTGAAAATCAATTTTGCCACTGTCAGATGGAGGGGTCCACTCAAGGGGCAGAAGAATAATATTGCTCAAGTTTGTCTACCAAAACACTGTAACTCCCCAGGATGTCAGTTGTGATTAGAAAGTAAGGGAAAGACATTGCCCATTGTCACACTCTCGTGGCTTCCCAGCACAGTGGATATGAAAAGGTTCCTCCCTGCTTTTTGATATACCAGACTACTACCATGTTGTCCTTCTGGATAGAGAGCATATCCTTGGTGAGGGAGTTCTGAAAGGCCTGCAAAACTAGGAGAACTGCCCTCATCATCTAGATGTTGATGTGAAGACTGGCCACTGTTGACGACCAAGAACCTTGAACCATCTTCCCTTCAAAATGCCCCCCACCCCCACCCCAGAAGGGAAGCATCCGTGGTTACAGTGGCTATCGGGGGTGATGGGGAGAACAGTTTACCCCATGACACTATGAATGAGGTCAACCACCATCTGATGTGTTTCCTGCATATTGGTATGAGGCATATTTATGTATGAAGGGAGTGAGACATCAAGAACATATTGGCATGAGACATATTGATGTAAGAAGGGGGTGAGACATCAAGGACCACTGAACAGAAAGTGTCCACTGCACGACTCTCATGTAATATCCTGCCTGAGGAACTAGAGTTACTGAAGCAGCTATTAAGCCCAGAAGTTGAAAAATAAATTTTGCTGTGGTATGAGGATGATGAGGGACCTCTGAAGCCATATGTGCATTGATAGGATGGATTGTGGGAGTCTGGCTATTTGAGTAATGTCTAGGTGGCATCTAATGAACTCTATCATCTGGGTCTTGGCAAGATTGATAATAATCCATGACTGTGGAGTTATATGAATCAAGAAATCCCTACAATGAACTAGTAGATCCTTGGTTGGTGATGTGAGAAGCCAGTCATTTAGATAGAGGAACACCTGGAACCCTTGCTGCCTGAGACACACCACTCCTACTGCCATGCATTTGCTGAACAACCTGAGCATGTGGTGAGGCTGATGCCAAAATGTAGTGCTCTGAATGACTAGTTCTTAACCAGAAATGGAGAAAAATCCTGGAGTGTTTTGTTATTTTAATATGATAGTAAGCATCCTGGAGATCTATGGAGCACATCCGGTTGTCCTTCCTCAGAAAAGATAGAAAAGACTGCACCATGATCATCTGGAATTCTGTCTGTTATACAAGCTGACAGACGTGATTTTATTCCAGAATGGATCTTCTGTTTTAGGGGGAACTAAAAATAACCTTAAATAGACTCTGGATCCTAGTTAGTCTGGGAGTTCTGATGAATGATTCTCTTTTCTAGCAGCTTTGTTAATTCTGCTGCTCCATCTCACTGCGTGAAACATTGGGAATTCTCTTCTTTTTTTTTTTTTTTTGAGGAGTGGAAACAAAGGGAATAATGTGGATTTTGATGATTATCCTTTGCATCCAGGCTTTTTGAATGATGGCTTGCCAGGATTGAGGGTGCAGAAATCAGGACCCCCAACTGTCTCCAAAGTGCAGCAGTCAGACAACTGTTCAGGAGCACTGGAAAGGTTTCTTGGTGAAAGGACCCTGAAACCCTTGGTTTTGCAGTCCAGCCCAACCCTGGGGCAACATCAATTAAAATTATTCTTCCCTCTAGTATAGGGGGCATCTGTCAGCAGAAGCATCCTGGCCAAAACACTGGAATTTTTGAAACCATAACTTTCTTCCACCCTATTGGTTTCCAGAAAAATGTCCTTCTTGAGGTAGAAAAACAAATGCCAACTGCAGACAGAGTCTTGCTTTCCTGTTCATTTCTGGTAAGCATTTCTTTCACCTTAGGTCTGAAGTGGGTGAAACCATCAAAGGGGGCACTGATGAAGAACATCTTGAAGCCTTCTACAAAATCACACTGGAGCTTCCAGATATGGCTATGGCTGACAATGCCAGTGCCTGCTGCCCTTGCTGTACCATCAGCTGTGTTAGAAAAAAGACTCATAATAACATTAATCATGGACTGAAGGGTAGCTAGCTTTGACTCCACTGATTTTTGGATGTCCCCAGGTAGGTTACCCAAGAGGGATTTTGACAATTCCTTTGTCGAGTCCCTCTGGAAATGAGTCATGTGAGCCAAGTAGTTCAGCTTTCTCACTGCAAATGTCTCTGAAGCATAAATACATTTCCTAAATCTGTCCAGTGCCCTAGATTCTCTAGTGGAGGATAAAGAGATGTGCTCTCTTCTGAGAACTCCTTTCTTGTGGCTGCTGCAACAACCAATGGCATCTACTGGGGACCCATGCTACAGTGGAACTTATTCCTAAGGGCCTCTAAGATCTTTTCTGGTTTGCATGGGTCTGGTGTACCATGTCAGGTTCCTTCCAACTCTGTTGAGAGACCAGGTGTATTAGTTTGGCAGCAAGTGAACCACCCAGGAGGTAGACAAACCATCCCTGAATGCCTTGAGGAACATCAACTCTTCTAGAGAGAGGGCTTCAGTGGACCAACTCCCCACGTTACCTCATCAACTCCAGAATGTCTCCAAAGGAGATGTTCTGCAGAGGGGATCATGGCAAAATCTCCCCTTCATCGAAATCAAAGTCTTCTGTGACTGACTCTGGAGACATGTTCAGATACCTCCAGTTACAGGCCCATTTCCTTGGGCCCTATCCTGTAGGGGCTTCAAAGAAAAGGTCAGAATTTTATGCGTAGCACACCAAGCGAGAGCCCTCAATGTTAAATGAGTTTGACTGTCACTGTCAACCAGGATGAACACACACAGCAGCACTATCCATGGAAGGTCGGGACAGAGTAGAGTGGGATAGGACCACCTCCTCTCTGGATACGAACAGAACCCTCTCAAATGCCTCAAAAGCCAAAGCAGCACCCCCTGAGCAGCACAGGATAGAGGTAGAGCATCGCCGTCTCCAATCAAACTTGGCTCCAAAGCTAACAATGGAGCTGAGTTGCCAAAACTGAGGTGCCACGGGGCAAGGAAGGGTCCAAGAACTTTGGAGTTGACCCCGACCCCAGAACTTCAGATCTGACACTTCAGCTTCAAGGCTCTTCATGATCTAACAAGACCAGAGTCAAGCAATTGAGGGAAAACATTGGAATCAAAATCGATAACACTTCAGGTCTGAAGTGGGTACTCCATGGGAAAAACTCCATTCTATGGATTTCAAAACAAGTTTGCCAACAAAATGCCAAAATTTTAAAAAAGTGACCTGCAATCATCTCATTCAAGGCATAAGCTGAACATGGTGTTAGATGAATTGCAGGTTGCCCAAATTATTCAAACTATTGTTTCAATTGTATGTCTTCATTTAGTGACTTTGTTCCTTACTGCTTTGCATTTTACATACATATTTTATGAGTAATAGGGGGAAATACTTGGGGGCAAATATGCTCATACAAATACAATAGATGGCTGCCTGGTGTCTGTGTGTGTGTGTGTGTGTGTGTGTGTGTGTGTGTAACTGTGTTCTTCTATATACATACAGTGCTGTATGCACCCTTGTAATGGGCATACACTTTTCCCACGGTCCCTAACACTGTAACAAGGAGGACTGGCTTTATATCTGTGGAAGACTTTTCAAGGTAGCAAACTTGGCATTTCTTTTACTATTTGTATTCATGGTTTATGTATACTTCCGCACCTCCTGCTATAGAGAATAGACGATTTAACGGGGCTATGTCTTCAGTGCTACTTTGGATGAACTTTTCTACTATAGCACCTAACAGACACGGATATTGTACATTTCAGTATCTTTCTTTGCTTACCATGTGTCCCTTCAGGTTTAAGTATTTCAGGATGCCTGCAAATCATCTAACACTGTATTCAGCTGATGCCTTCATGGGATGGTTGCAGGTTGCCCTTTTGGAATTTCAGCATTTTGTTGCTGCAACATGTTTGCTTGGGTGTTGTGGTTCGTGCCCATAATACTGGCACCTTTACAACATCCCAAGCAAGTTCCTTAGAAAGATTGGAGTATGACAGAAAACACTTCTGAAGAAAGATAACAGAATGGTAGAGTTAAGACAGGGATCTTATTGATAGAATTTGCCAAAAAAACAGAAAAATCAGCACTTATCCAACACCATAGGAGAGCCCTCGAATCCCACATCTTGAATGATCAAGCAGCAATAAGATCTTAGGTAATCTAGGGACCAGAAGGAATTACGGATAGGGCAGGAGTCTCAGCCTTGGATTTAATCTCTTCAAAAAAGCACTGAGGCCAGATCCGATAATCCAGTTGTTAAATCAGATGAAAAAGACAACACCGGATCGTATGTTATACGTATCTACATTTGTGTGTGTGTGTGTGTGTGTGTGTGTGTGTGTGTGTGTGTGTGTGTGTGTGTGTGTGTGTGTGTTTGTGTGTATACACACACACACACACACACACACACACACACACACATGTAGACCACAAGTGCACACACATACATACATTTTCTTTTCCTCTCATGGAACAGGAGAAGCCTTTAAACTTTTGATAGCAGCCCTACACTTATCAAAATTCTCATGAACAAAGCCACAGTACATATGATTAATCATTTTGGCCAAACTGACAAAAATAAAAATCATAAAAAAAATAATTGCAAGAATAAAACCAAATTTAACTCACCTTGGGAGCCATCAAATTTTGCCTTTTTAACTGTAAAGAGAAAAAAAGAGAGAGAGAGAGAGAAATAAATTATCTTAGGAGCCATCAAACATTTTTTTAAATGTAAACAGAAAAACAGGAATTACATCATGTAAAATGTCATTTCCCATATGACAACAGGCTACATATCAGTCTGTGCAGAACTAGAATTCCATATACACAACAGTTTTCAAGCAATACTGAAAAAAGTAAATTAAAAATACATAAAAAAGTTCAGTTGGATAAGTAAGCCGTCCATAACAGTAGCTGTTTGAATAGATCTCTCTAGCAGTAACCTGAGCTATATGGGATGAATCCTCTCAGGGACTAGACGTCTGGCCAGCTTCCAAAGCTTTAGAGCAACTTCCACACTCGTATTCTGTTGGAGTTCATGAGTGAGTTCAAATAAAAGTAGTCATACAGGTGTCAAAATTCAGAGATTCCTTGCCACAGTGAAAAAGGAAAGCTGGCCGCTCCAGTGCTGTACAGAGATAAAGCCCTGACTATGAATCAGTGACTTAGGTTTGATTAGCATCTTGGATGACCACCAGAGTGGTAGGGAGGAATGAGCACACCCATCCCTGGGGAATGGGGGTCTATATTAGAACACTGAACATTCAAAATGTTGAGTGTTCTAATATCGAAACCTAGCAATTGAAAAAAAAAAAACATCAAACATTCGGAACAGCAAATTCTTTTTTAGGGAAAAAATTTGCTGTTCCAAAACACAGACACACAACACAAGCACACCAAACAAACAGCAATACACACACATACACCTAAACTCTAACACCTAACCCTACACTAAACTATGCAAACGCCACTAACTATCCACTTACCTTAACACAAACCCTAACCCTAAGGTCCGTCACTATCGCACAGTCACCTCACCCGTGCCCTAATCCTAACTCACCTAATCCACCCTAACCCACACGTCCACACAATCGCACACTTACCTGACCAGCGCCCTAACCCTAACTCACCTAACCCGTCCTAACCCACACGTCCACACAATCGCACACTTACTTGAACCCGACCCGTAACTTTCCACCAGAGCTCTGAAAGTACCGAAGCAACATAAAAGGACAACCAAATTCTTTCCCTAGGAAAGAATTCGGTTTCCTGTTACTTCGATATTTTCAGCGTTCGCTGAAAACGGGTCGATATTAGAACACCCGACATTTCAAATGTTTGGTGTTCTAATATAGACCTGGGGATGGTGGTATATGCGCGTCTCTTTATGATGATCCCTACTAGAGGCTGAGATGTGGCCAAAGGAGGTGTGGTCAATGGGCAGTAATGGGCCTGGTTGAGCTGCTTTGAAGGTGGGGTGATATGACACATATCCACATTGCATATCAACTTCAAGGACCATATCACAAGGCTACCAGGAGGGAGAGAAACAGAGTAGGCAAAGTAAGATGCCCCCTTGATGGAAGCTCATACATGCCAAACCCCTTTGCCTTTGGTCCATGATCAGCCCCTGCAATTACTGGGATAAGTCCATGGGGCATGGATGAGGCATGAGGGTCAGGTCGGTAACAATGAAAAAAGGAGGGAGAAAGGCAAAAAAAAAAAAAAGGAAGGCTAAAGCCCTGCTAATAAGTAATGAGTATGTAGTAAAAGAAGAAGGGAAGACAGGGGTTCCCACCCTGACATAACAGCACTGTTTGTACTGCAACAATGATCTATTTGAACCTTTGCCTGTTTACTCTCATAACTGTGATATGTACATCATTAGATCACTGTTGCAGTAGCCTAAGCCATATAAATGAATATCAGATCTTGGAATGGAAGGGAGGAGGAAGAAAGATCACAGTACAGGAACCCCTGGAGAACACCTAGCAAATCCTGCTCTAGCACTAGAAAACAGTCAGTGTTGTACTGCTTGGTAAAGGTATGGACAGAAGATGAAGTTGCTGCCTCTAAAATATTTCTGGTGTCTACTCCTTTTCAAAAATCATCGGATGTAGCTAAAGCCCTAGTATAATGGGCTCAGACTTTTCTTGGAAGAAACTTGTCATAATATACACAACACAATACTGAATAGCATGGGCTAACCATTTAGAAATGGTCTAATTTTGAAAATGACTTCACTTCTTTCTTCCTTCATAAGAAATTAACAATTGATCAGAATTTCTGAAGTCCTTTTTCCTGTCAATCTAGAATTGTAAACAGACAGACTATGCAGAATGGTCATGCCCTTATTTTTTGGTTCTGAAAACAATACAGGGAAATGAATAGATTTAATAGAGTCAAGGTGAACTCTGAAACCGCTTTAGGCAGGAAAGAGTGATTAGTTCTCAAATATTCTCTATCCTTATGAAAGATAAGGTAAGGCTATGTCACCACAACAGTTTGCAGCTCAGATACTCTTCTAGCTGAAGTCAGAAAAATGTGTAACACTGTTTTCCATGATAAGAACTTTTAATTCAACATCATGAGCTGATTCAAAAGGAAAAAGTGTTAAGTTTTTCCAGGACAAAGTTACGATCTCATGTAGGAGTCACCTGCATTCTAGGTGGACATGTATATTTAATGCCCCTTTCAGAAACTGATTCACTTGAGATAAAATAGAAAGGCAGACAAACAAATATCTGAAATATCAATCCTAATGGAAGAATAAGAAAGGCAGAGGTTAACAGCTCACACAAATATTGTAGAACCAAAGGTGTATGAGCTTTAATAGGGTCTTCGTGCTTTCTATGACACCAACTAGAAAATCTTTTCTGCTTAGACATATATGACTTTTCCAGTGATATGTTTCTTGTTCTTCTTTAATACCTGCTGCATATCTTCAGAGAAAAGATGCCTAAAATATATTAAAATTCTATCTACCAGGCTGTAAGCTGAAGAAGTTGAAAGGTTTGTTTGAATCAGAGAACCCTTGTTTTGAGTGAGTAAATCCAGCCTGTGAGGAAGCTTGTGATAATTGCTCTTGGCCATTTTCAAAAGCAGGGACAACTACTGCTGCCTGAGCTAAAAATAAGTTACCAATACTATCCTTGGAGACTTCCTTGGGATCTTTAAAAGGCCTCTGCTTATCAGAAAAAAATAGGATGGAAAAGTATACAGAAGAATTCATCTCTATGGGAATGAAAATGCATCCATCCTCCAACCTTTATGCAAGGAGTCCTGAAGTTGAATTTCTTTAACTGTTATGAATGGGGACAAATAGAATTACTTATGAAATTCCTCACAGGTGAATGACTTCCTAGAAGACCCCGGGGAGGTGTAACTTCCATTTGCGGGGGTCCTTCCCAATCCTGATTATTTTGCCACAAAATTCTGCTCTGACAAAATGAAAGTAGTCTGTAGGGATAAATTGATTTTGCCATTTCTCAGTATTGCTAATCTGCAAAGGGGGAAAGATCTGGTCCTCCCCAACACTTGTTTATATGCCATGTGACCATGGTGCTGTTTGTGATAACCAACAGAGGTTCTGGAGTCCAGAGATAGTTTAGAGAGATTTGACAGCATTTAACAGTGCAATAATTTATTTGATGTTTATGTGCTTTTTTGTCTTGAAGTTTTCATAAGCCTTGCACTTTCACCCCTTTGGAAAGAGCTCCCCATGCAATATCTGATGCATCTGTAGTTACAAATTGAGAAGGGACTGGAGGGTAGAAAAGGAAATTCAGATTAAGGGACAGTTGATTTACCCATCAGTGAATTCCGTTATTTATAAAGTACAGCACAAGAACCTGAAAGGAAAGAGGATGCTGTTGTTGGGGCCAAAAAAAATTGAGGAACTATTTTTCTCAAATGTAATCTGGCCAGGGGAATCATGAGAATTGTGGCTGCCATAAATCCTAATAGTTTCAGAAATTCCCTGTCATGTGTGTGTGTGTGTGTGTGTGTGTGTGTGTGTGTGTGTGTGTGTGTGTGTGTGTGTGTGTGCACGCGCGCGTCTGGAAAACATGAAGAACTGTTCCTTCTAAAAGTCTAATTTGTCCTGTGGAAGAAAGGCTGTCCATTTTGGGATGATGTGAATTCTTTTTTTACAGGCATTACTCAATGCTAACTTCATGTTAAACAAATCACTAATATTGTTTAACACCCCAGTCCCTGCATGTGTTAATAAAACTGACTACCTCTTCTTTGGACCCTTTTAACAATTGCGAGGAAAGTGATAAAAAATTGGAAAAGTACTTCTACTCCAATAATGAACTAATTCACTAACATTGCAACCGAAACCTGTCAATTAGAAATTTTATCTATTAAAGAAAGAGCCACTAGAATGACCTCCTCTTTAAATTCGTGGATGAAACTCAAAAAATTGTTGAACAAATGGACATTAAACCAGTCATGAAATATACATTTCTTAAATACTTGAATTATCGTTTATGATGTAGACACCTTGTAAATAGTTGATCTTGTGTTTTTTTTTACTATTAATAACGTTTATGTATTATGCAATTTCTATATATACACTGCTATGATATTTTATTTATAATTCTCAATAAAAATAATTACAAAAAAAAAGGAATAAAGGCTACCATGAGAGAAGTACCTAGAAGACATCCTAGAAACACTGTCCTGTGATAAATAATGAGGGAAGATTTTTCTAGGTTTAGTTAAAACCCAAATTGAGAAGAAGGTGCTTTATGAAAAGAAAAGATTCCAGACAGCCTGGATGAGAGTCTGTAAAATAAGGCAGTCATCTAAATATGGAGAAATCTGAATCTCCTGTATTCTGCAATGAGCTATTACTGGAGCCAAGCACTTTATAAACACTCTTAGAGCTGTTGGCAAACCAAACTCTAAGGCAAAAAACAGAAAATGTGAAACAGACACAGAAAATAAAAAAAAAATCTGAAGTCCTCATAAACTGGAATATAGTACAAAGGATGTTTAAAATCTAGAGTTACTAGGAAACTGAAAGGAAGAATGGGAGGTAACAAGACTGTTGAGAAAGGAATTTAAATTTTGGAATCTTTATGAAATGGTTTAGAAATGAAAGGTCCCAGTACTGGTCTCCATAATCTGTTTTTTCTTTGGCACCAGAAAAATTCAAGACTAAAACACATTTTTTCTTTCTGAATGGGGGCTGAGGTTCTTTTACTCCCTAAAACAGCATCTGATTCCAGATAGGAGGAAACAGGGAGATTTGATTGGTAAAACAGAGAGATATCTCTGTATCCCTTGAAATGTGTGAAGGGAGTCCCACTGTCAGCTGTAGGCTTTTACAAATACTCAGAACCCAAGTGAATGACGTCATATGGTGAGAGACAAAACAAAAATACAGATTTTAGGAAGATTTACAGCATTGCCAGAGCAAGAGAGGGTAACAGACTGATGGAAGGCATAGCTCGAACTTCAGCTTGGGAAGGTCCTTTCTTTTTAGACCCCCCTCCCGGTCTCTACTTTCTGAAAATCTGTTTCTCTATCTTTTATTGTGGGTTGGTTATTTTGTTTCCTATAAGAGGGACCTGGTCTAAAAGGAATGTTTCTATTATATTTGGGAGAGAGAACTGAATAATCTTAGAAATCCCTTTAACTTTCCACTCTCTTCAAATTTCTTGAGAACATTAGCAGATTAAAATACAAATCACACATCTTTGTCCAAATGTGCATTTGAAACTCTGCTTTCACATCCTCTGGTAAATTCTAAGTATGCAGGCAAGTGAGTCTCCTCATAACTGATCCAGTAGAAGCTGCTCTGGAGACTGCATCAGCAGTGGTATATGAACACTTTAAGACAGTGTTTAGTAACCTGAGACACCACACCAATAAAAATAGAGAGTTTATAGATGTCTTAATGTCAGAGAGAGGAAATTCAGCAATCAAATTTTTCACGTTATCAAAATAAGCCAGAAGAACTAAGACATAAGCCTGACGATTTACTGTTGAAAAAATGAAGGTGGAAGACATACGGACATTCTTTCCAAACCTATGAAAAACTCTCATCTTCATCAAAAGAAATAGGATTAGATGTCATGAAATGCTTGAAAGAAGCTAATTTTGAAAGAGAAGCAACTGCAGGATCTATCCAAGTATTATGCAATGTTTCACAATCTCACATATTTCTCTGTACGATTTCTAAACAGAAATTTATGAAACTGTGAAACATTGCATAATTTGTCCGATTAACTAGGATCTGGCAACTGGCTGACTTGAGAACTATTGGCTGCATTAAAAACATATTGTAAGGCGCTAAAACAGGTAGTATAGTCATTGATTGATGAGAATCTACTTACAACTCATAACACTTTTGCTTGGTCTCAGACATTTATTTTTGTTCCCATTTAAATTATTTTTTGTTATGCCAACAGTGTCAGAAAAAGATATCTCTTCAGCTGGATGGACTGAATGTATATTTTCCTGCAACTCAGTTATATGGCACAGAAACTTGTGAGGCATAATCTAAGTCTACCTCCTGTACCTCACACTGAATCACAATCTGAAGGGGTGGGTGACCATATCCTTTTAGACTGGGAAGTTTCAGATTTGTAATGATGCAAAAGCTTTAAATGAGCTTTTGCTAAAGGCAATTATTGTTTCCTCCTTCAATTAGATGAAAGAGATGAAGGGGAGGAAGTATGCTTCAATCTGTCATTCCTTTTCCTGGGAATGTCTAAAGGAAAGGAGCACTTAAACATATGATCAACATCCCAGGAATCTGATTGCTCAGTACTCCCCTGTAAGGGACTAACATCCACTCCCTCTTCCATTTTGAATCTCTGCCCAAAGTGGACACATGAGTGGCCTTACGTGTCCACTTTGGGCAGAGAGTAATTATTCCTCTTGGAATGGACAATTCTTAGGCTCTGAAATGGCCACAGGAGAATCATCAGTCAAAAGCCTAGGCAAGGAGAAAGGTGGAATGAAAACTGAAGCTTCCCTAGATACTTTTCTTTTCCTGGGGCAGGAGGGGGAACATCCAGGCACTTGCTCTATTACTGTACAGTTAAAGTGTCTTTAACCTTTACTTTTCTAAATGCAACAGGGAGGAACTGAACGTTCTTCTAAGAATTTTAGGGTAAAGGATTCACAAACTGGACAAGACTGGATATCGTGTTCTTCCCCAAAGCAAAAAAGACAAGATGCAGAAATCTCTACAGGGAATCTGGTGACCACATGCACACACATTTTCACTTTCTTTTTTACATAAATTCGGAAAAAAACAATACACTTTTCTCAAACAAACAAAACAAAAATGAAAGGTTGTCCTCAATGGGGTAATTATTTTTTCACTTTGATGAAAAATTGGCCAACGATCGAACCTCAGAAGTCACAACAGTTAAGTGAGGCTTGTCGGTTGCTTTAAAGGTACGAAAGTTCTGAATTTTGGTGTCCATAAATCTACTTTTATAATGACTTTCCCATGACCCTCAAAGGATGTATGGGTACGTGGAAGCTGCCTTAAAGCTTTGGAAGCCGGCCATGTATCCTATAATCTGATAATAAACATCTCAGATATACATCTAGAATAAGAAACATGACATAAAACAGAAAGGATTTATTTATTATTTTTTATTTATTTTGCTTTATTGACCAGGTTCCTCTGTGGTCATAGCCGATCTACCCCATACAAAATGTTTCATTAGGATAGTAATTAATTTCCTAATAGTATTACAACAATAGATGTAATAATAATAATATAGCATTTTTTTTGCTGAAGTTTACTTATTATTACATTTTAAATGTGTTTATGAGACTATGATTAGCTCATAGGGAATCATTTTCCATTGTTACATGAGAGAGGGATCCAGTAACATATCAGGCAGTAACACTAAAAACTAGCACCTAGTTAGTGTTATATTTATATTTTACTGTTTGTATAGTAGTTTAGGGGTGGTGCTGAGATATACCACAGTAATACATAATAATATTATTCCTTCTGATTACTCCTTGTACTGCTGTCTGCCTTGGTCTCAGGATATGGCTGAAAAGGGTTTACTGACCCATCCACCTATACAGTTAAATAAAATAAAAAAAGAAAAATGAAGAACTGCAGTATTGAGAGATAAAGTGATTGAGAGACAAAACTGTGTATCTGTCTTTACCAACTCAGTCAGTATACTCATGCAGTGACGTGGATAGTACTAAGAGTACTAGCATGCTAAATTCTATATTTCAGTGGGGTACTGTGCATTTATAAGAAAGGCAAAACACAAGGGGAAGGGAGTCAGCCAAAAGGGAAGACAACAGGGGAACTCTGCACCATACAATACTAAAAACTCTGAGAGCTTGGTGTGGTTAGAGTATGCAGCAACTGTATGACGTAAGCTGAATACTCACACTGGGAAAAGCACAAGAGGTTTCAAAAAAGGGATCCTACACTTATAAGAGGCATACATTACTGGATGTTTGCCCACAGGAGGTGTCTAATAGGGAGGTTATTAGATAAGGAAGGTATACACTATTGCAGCCTAAGTGCATAGTGCTTACGATATACAGTGTAGCTGAAAGCGGAAAAGGGAAATTCACTATATTTAAAGGGTGCAAAAACTGCAGGCTGTGAATCTCTGTGTTTAAACAGTGTAGATGCTATTCAATGAAGGGAAAGAGAGACATATATCTGCTGAGGGTGTACAGCAGATTAGCATTTTGCACCTTCTTCTAGGATTAGAACACAAGTTTTCCTAAGAGTAATATTGACAGTGCAGCATGACAGCTCTATGCATACCGATGTGCTGGTAATCAATACTGTGGTCTCTGAACTGTATTAGCGCTCTTAACTAATGTGACATAGCACATCTGCATAAGCACTGTGCAAAAGTCATTTGTATGGTGAGCTGTGACATATAACTTCCATAGATCTACATCACTTTTTTTTTTCCTTGAACTGGAAATTACTTTCCTTGCATTTCTTTATGCCGTGGTCATGAATCATGAAAAGTGTGTACCTTAACCTAGGCTGAAAAACAACCCTTTGCTGCTTGGAGATGTCTTGCAATAAAAACACCATGGAAGCAGAGAACTGTAATTTACACCTGTAGTCTCAATTCGTTTGTGTTCTGTTCCATTCCTGCAGCACTAATTGTGTGGGTTGTCTAGTCTTATTTAAGCCTACAGTGCTTCAAAGGCAGAGCACATACGGTACTATTATTACAATGCAGTTTAATTTGGATCTGCAGTATTCAGTGCTGAACTAAGCTGCTCAAACATGAGAATATAATTTAAAGTAAACAAGTAATGCAAAAAAGGCTGCTATGCTTGTTTAATTTTTTTCTCATATTCAAATGTACTATCTCTCCCATCTCTAAGAAACTGTTCTCCTGCCTTCTGGCAGAGAGGAATCTAGCAGCTTCTTACAGAGTACTGGCAAGTAAGAATGAGTTAACAGAGTATCCATAAATAATTAATGAGGCAGTATGAAGTGTTGTGCTAAGCTGCAAAATGACTTAGCATAGCACTCACTCAGCAAATGGCTGCCCCTACCAATGGGGTATATCAGCTTAGGTAACTCACCACTCTGCTACAACCTCATATTTTATATTATTAAATCCAGCACAATGCTCCACACCATCAGTCTTACTGCAACCACACAGGGCAACCAAAACAAGTAACACCAGATGATTCTTTTATAGGATGAACAAGACATGGGAATGGTTCACCCCTTTATTTTGGTGTGCAGCGTTATTTTTCACTTGTGACTTTGTGTTATACAGTCCCGTTTTTTAACTTTGGCTATAAGCACTTCTTCTCCTTGTTAAGTGCAAACATCTTGCAATGAGTCACAAGTTGTCTAGTCTTAGACAGTACACTTTTTAATCAACATCAGTCAATTCCTCTCAAGTTTATTCACAACTAGCACATGCAGCTGAGCATAAGGTTTTCTGAGTCTGGCTCCAAATGTTCGAAACTCATACCATTAAATGCACATGCTGGAGAGTTGGTCTGTATAGCAAGATAGAAAAACAGATCAAGTTTAAAGGAGAAATATGTTCTAATATTTGAAGGGAGGAAATTCCAAATATTGGGAAAAACTGTCATTAAAAGCTTTTTCACATAGCCTGAGCATAGCCCTAGAGTTTCTAATGGATCCTTGTCAGCTGATCTAAGATTTCTGCCTTTGCAATAGGAAGTTATCTTTACTGTGGGTGGGAGTCTCGAAGGAAACTTTGACTATCTCTGCTGAACCTTAAGTATTTTAATCTTTTAGACAAGCCATGATAGTCTATTATTAACAGTGATGGGCTCTACAAAAGGCTTCTGCAGCTAAGCATTCTATAGCACTAACTAATGTATGAGTAAGTTTGTCCAAGAGGAACTGCTTTAAAATTGTGAAATGACACTTCTGAACAATAACTTAAAAGTACAACTTTTGCTATTTATATTTTATTCTTGCTTAAGAATTCTGGACAAAGCCAAAAAAAATGGGGTAACAAAGGTCCAAAAATAAAGGACATTTTTTTAAATATTACTCTAATTCAGTTAAAATGCTACTAGAACATGTTTTGTATCAACTTGCATTTTATAAACAATAAGAAGCAAGAAAATCTAATGACTGGCATCACTGACTAAATAGAACCCTGAATGATTTAAACAAAAAAATCAACCATTTTATGAGGGACAGAGCAAAAAATATGAAACAAAATCATGGACATTCTGCAAAATTCTGTACAGTTGAGAGGTATGGTTCTAGTTGTTGTCCACTCTGTCTTTGTACATTATTTCCAGTTGCATGCAAAACTTGGATGTTTATATGTGAAGTTTCATGTGATCTGGATTCAAGCTTATCCTCTAGCATCTAAAGCTTTCAATCAATTTTTTCATTAGTACCTGTGAGAATTTTAAGTAGCCATGTTAAGTAGACTACCGCCTCTGTGGCAGTTCATGGGTACAGAGTTTTTACCAAAAGGGATGACAATCCACTTTTTGGCATTGAGCTTGAGGCCATGGCTTTGACACCAGGCATCTGTCTCAGTGAGGCCCTTTTGTAGGAGTCCACATCATTAGGAGTTTTGATTATGGCTCCTAGTTTGCAGTCATCTGCGAACTTCATTAGCCAAAGACCTTCTGTGTTAGCTTGTACTTCAGAGAAGTAGATACCAAACAGGAGAGGTCCCAGAACTGAACCCTGTGGTACTCCACTTGTCACTGGTCTGAAGTCGGATTTGGAGTCTGTCACTTTCACAGTGTGGGTTCTGTCAGTGGGCCAGTTGGCAACCCATCTTGTGACATAGGGATTTATACCTAGTTTAGTGAGTTTATCTATAATTCCAGAGTTGGGGATGGTGTCGAAAGCCTTGGCGAAATCTAGATAGGCTGTGTGAACCACCTTACCCTCATCTACGGCTTTGGTGACTGCTTCAAAGAAGTCTATCAGGTTTAGGTGACATGGCCTGCCTTTTACAAACCCGAACTGGGTGGGGTCCAGAGTTTGGAGATTACCAATGTCTTTGTTTATAAGTCCCATGATGATACATTCCATGGCCCTACAGACCATGCTCATCAGGCTAATGGGGCAGTAATTTCTGGGGTCTGTGGGATAACTGTCGCTGTGCACCATTCAGTGGGCACAAAGCCTGAGGTAAGGCTATGATTGACCATGGTACTTAGGTGGGGTGCCAGTTCATTCTGTAGTTCATGTAGAATGCAGTCTGGGATGTTGTCAGGTCCCATGGATGCTGTGTTCTTGGCTTTGGAGAATGTGGTTTTTACCTGTGCAGCCATGGTTACAGGAACTTTGCATTCTTCCGGTATAGAGATGGGCCCTTTAGGGGGTGAGAGGAAGGTAAAGTTAGCACTGAACCTATCTGCCAGGATGTTGGCAATATCATTTGGCTCTGTATATTTAGTGCCATTATGCTGTAACTCAGAGCATATCTGAGTGTTGTCATTGAGATTCTTGACATAGCTATAGAATGCTTTGTGGTTGTCTTTAGAAACAGTAACCAGCTTTGGAGGGTTTTATGAGGGATCTCAGCTTCTTACTGAGGTTGACCAGGGAGTTCCTCCACTCATTGGATTTTACTCTTTTTTTGCAGCAGTTTCTTTCTTCGGTTGTAGAGTTAGTTTATGGCAGGGGGCCACCAGATTGACTTCCTTTTTTGAAGGACAGCATATTGGTTCTGTTAGGGATAGCACGATCCATAAACTTGTGTAAGTTCTTATAAACTGCATTTTTGTAGGATTCAGCAGTCATACCTCTATTGTCCGTCTGCATGGGTGTCGTGAAGTTTGCCACCTCTATCTTAAGAAGCGTGAAGTTGGCTTTGGAGAATTTTTTTACGGTGGTTTCCCTAATGGGGGGTGGGGGTGGGATGTGGCTGTCTAGGGTGATTAGCTTATGATTGGATCTGACCAACGAGGAACTGACCTCTGGTGTGGAACACCGGTCTCCCATGTTGGTAATGACCAGGTCTTGGATATTGCTGCCCCTGGTTGGGGTGTGGATAAGCTGATTCAAGGCATTGGAATTTATGAATTCCAGAAAATGTTGAGCAAAAGAGTTGGTACGAGTAGTTTTCCCAGTTAATGGTGGGGTAGTTGAAATTGCCCATTATTAGGGTGTTAGGTTGCATCCTAATATTTTCCAGGGTCTATATTACATCACCGAATGCTTAAAACAGAGAATGGTGATTAATCGACCCTATGTAAGCGAAAGCTTACAATATCGAACTGTCAGAACAGAGATTTTTTTCCAAGGGAAAAAAAAAATCGCTGTTCCAACAAAAAAAAAAAAAAAGAAAGAAAACACTTTATAACATTACATTAAGTATTACTTAAATATACCAACTCTGAGACCGCACTACAGTGCCGAAAATGGCAAAGTACCCAAGCGGCCAAGCAAATTCTTTCCCAGGGAAAGAATTCGCTTACATGCCGCTTCGATATTTTGCCGTTTCAGTATTTTATTTTCGACCAAGACACATTCGAAAGAATGCATCTTTGGTCTTCTAATAGGAACCCATTTTCTAGTGTATCAAGAAATGAGGAGTGGGAATCCTGGAGCATGGTGGGAGATCTGTAGCAAGCTAAAATTTGGATTGTGGTCTTGCCCAGAGTTAGTTGCACTTGGATAATCTCGGATGCATTATGCTGAGCAACTAGCCTGGAGGTGTGGATATCCTTAATGAATATGGACACACCTCTGCCTTTAGTGTTTCAGTCCAGGTTAGGTGGCCGAAAGGTGTGGTATGAATTATAGTCCTGTAATGCAGGGTTGCTCTCTGGAGCCTTGAACCAGGTCGTCACTGCACAGATGTTGATGTTCTCCATTTTAAGGAGTGCCTCGAGTGAGTGCATTTTGAGGTTTAGACTTCTAGCATTGAGTAGCACTGCCCTCAGATTTTGCTTGATTGTACCTGTTACGGTGGTGAATTTGTCATTTGAACCTTGCCTAAAAAAGGCACTTTAGGGGTGCCAAGAGCCTTAGCCAGTATCCAGAATCCCAAGGGTGACAGGTGCAGGCCATCTCTGGCAAAGCATCGTGGTCTGTCGATCATGTCATCCCAGGCAGACAGATATTGGATCCTCTTAGAATGGCACCAGAAGCTTAGCCAATTGTTGAAGTCAATCATTTTGTCCTTGTACTGTGATATCATTCTGGGTGATGGCAGGATGCTACTCAGGGCTAAGGTCATACCTGCCTGAGCTACAAGATCAGAGAGCTCCTCCATGTCTATTTTCATGTAGTCCAGGGAGGTACTTCTCAGGTCATTCACACCAACATGGACAATGACAGAATCATATTTGTACTTGTTGTGGAGTGACCTGAGTGCGTGCATTATGTGGCGGATCCTGGCACCCAACAGGGAGCTGACAGTAACTTTCTCCTTGTTTAGCCTGGTGAATGTAACATCAGTGTGCCCAACTATAGAGTTATCTATGACTAGAGTGTTGGGTACGTTGTTATGCCTTATGGGCTGTGGTTGGGTGGTACACTGAGTTTGTGGGCTATGTGTCATTTGGGTTGTGTTGGGGGTGGAGGTTGCTTGCGTTTCTGCTCTGGAGGTCTCTGTTGTTTGGGCAGATGTTTATTGAGAGCCTCTGTGAATGTAGGTGTGTGTTTTGTGTTTCTATATGTGTGTTTTGGTGGTGTCAGTTTTGAGGGACTATGTGATGATTGTGGTGTGGTGCAAGTGTTTACCCTCTTCTCTTGACTGTCTAGTCCAGTCTTGGGTGAAGAGAGCTTTGCTTCCAGTTTGGCTATATAAGTGCATCTCTCACAGGTTGTAGTGTTGCATGGTAGGAGGAGAGGGTTGTCTGTGTACATGAGGCAATTGCTGCATTGCCCCAAGATGCCCAGATTAATCAGGTAGACAGGAGAAAACACCGGGAGCTGACACATAGACATGCCTGGATAGGTGATTATTTATTAAGTACTAAAAACTGTTTTCCTCTAGACAAGTGAGGAAAGTTGAGTGCTGTGGTAATTTGTAGCTTATCTAGTGCTTACAATGAGTTCTGAACATGTGCTGAGCTCAAAGAAACAGATTTGAGTGCTATAACTAAAAAAACTGGCTAGTTCTAAGGGAAAATTTGAAGAGCAGACTTTATGGCACTGGGAATATTTTAACCCTAGCTAAGCAGCGATGCATAAAGTGTATATATATATATATATATATATATATATATATATATATATATATATATGTGTATATATATATATATATATATATATATATATATATATGTTTTTTAATATGTTGTTGTTCTTCTTTCGTTTTTTCCCAGTGAGGGGTTGCCACAGTGGAACTCCGGTCTGCTACTGATTGGCAGTAGATTTTTACGGTGCCGAGGTGCCAGCCCGACGCCCAACCTTCAACTAAGGCATACCCATTCAGGCATGTCTTTCGAATGCCACATCGACCACGGGGAGGACATGCAGACTCCACACAGAAGACGCTTCAGCCGAGAATCGAACAGGAGAACCTAACAGTAGCAAATGAGCAAACTGATTTAAACAAATTAAGCAATTAACCTATAAAAAGCTAAAAACTGAGCCCCGTTCCAGCAGTCTTTGATCAGACAAGTTCTAACTGCACATTCCTACCACTGGGGTGCAGGGGAACCTTCTCCAAAAAAGATGGCCTGGATTAGTGCTCAAGTTATACAAACAAAGCTAGATTCAGCAGGCCTGAATATAGTCTATGCTACAGCAAACAAGGCGCACCAATTTCAGAAAGAAACAGTTCAAATAAGCAGGCACAGTAAGCCTTTAACCAGAAATTCCCAGCTCAAAAGGGCAGAACCTAGCCTCTCCTCCCACAACAGTGCAGACCACAAACCTTCTTAATGTAAAACAAATGGTCTGAAGCCCAAGTGCTTAAACCAACAGGCTTAGAATAACAGTTGCAATTTAATCAGGCTACTACCAAGCAGTAATAAATGCACCAGAACAAATACAATTGAGTACTTTTAAGAAGAGGAAAAAGCAAAATAGGGTAATAAAGTAGGAAGAAGCACAAATACAGTAAGAGCAGATGAATAAAGTGCATTTTTTTTTAGTAAAGTACAAGGAGAGAGGAAGTGGGTTGGCCTTCTCAAATGTTCTCTCTGTATTAAGTAGAGTGAACACTAGACTGGGAGGGGTGTCCCAGATCAAACTGACAGTAGGAACGGGCAACTGCAAAGCCACCAACTATAACAACTCCACAAGAATAGAGTGGGAGGGAGGGGGGGAAAACAGTTTCAGGACAGATAAGAACAGAAAGCAATGCCAGAAAATGTATAAAATAATTCAGTTAGACAAAAAATTCTTCAGTCAGGCAAAATTAAGTTAAACAATTAAATAGACAGAAATATAAAATTCAGTACTATCTTTAAAAGTGCAAGTTTGTATTTAACTTCAGCTTCTAATACAGTTGATTTTAGCCAGCCAAACAAATCAGATATTGAGCAGAAAATAAATTCCCAACTATGTGGCTAACACTTAGGGCAGAGAGAAAATCATTAAAATGAATTGTCCTACATGCAAATAAGTCAGTAAAGTACAATTGTGTAAAGTTGCACTTACCCATCACATTAGACATTTAAATCTCTCACTGCTGCATTAGCCTTTAGTCTATATGGGTTGGATATAGCCCAAGATATAACAACTTGGCTCTCGCCCACACTTCCACTCTTGAGTGCTGATTTGTCAGCCCTGAGGAGAGAAAATCAATGCTCAAAGTGGAAAATCTTCAAGACGTTCTTGCCTAATAGTTAAGTGGTGGCATACTCATCCTAAACTAAACAAGAAATAACCCTATACTCCATTAGGGGTTTAGTGAGTTGGCACAGCTACTGCAGCAATGAGGAATTTGAACATCTACAGTTATGGGAAAGTGTAACTTGCACAACTGTACTATATTCAACATTCCCATTGGTGCAAACCTTTAGGCTATATGGGCTGATTATCAAAGCTATCCATCCTGGGGGAGGAAGGATATAGATCCAGGAACCCCTAGAGAATCCCCAGAATTGTATTTAAAGCTTGTTTGTTAACTGTATAACTGTTATGATGAAGCCTGGTGGTTCTGGGTGAAAGCGTTTAACCTTGTGGATTTATTTGTGAAATACCTTGCAGATTATTGTGTAATTGTGGTTTACACTGCCTTGCGGTTTTGGAATAAAGTTTTTGCTCTGCAGTCCTGTCTGGCCTTGGAGTTCAGGTTTTTCGTTTTCTTGGTTTGCTGTACTGCCTTTGTCTTTCACTGTTTTGAAAGGAGGCCAACAGACCTCTTTGAAGTGTTTCCCAAAAATGGATCAATATCTGGAAGACCACCTTACTCAAATTATATTTTTACTGGTTCTGCTCAGTTTGTCCACCACTACATTTTGCATTGCTGGACTGTAATCTGTTGGGGGGGTTTAAGGAATGCTGAAGAGCTAACTCCCAAACAATCAAAACTAGCTTGTACAGAGGGTATGGTTTTGTGCCCACTAACATGCTGATGTATCACATCACTGTGGTGTTGTACAACAGACTGAAAATAATGTGCTTTGGTCTATCTGAAGAGTTCCACAGGCCTTGCTCCTTTTCATCATAGGAACTACCCTCCAAGTAAATTCTGTGGCATCTATAGTTACAGACTAATTTGGAGGACATGAAGAAAAAGGGGGGGGGCAAGTAAATGCTAATATTTGTAGTCTCCACCGGTGCAGTTCCCTTTATAAAGTCCAAGAAAGATATCTAAAAATCTTAATAATAGAAGTATTGGGTCCACGTGTTGTCTTGGATACCACAGACTCCTCATTTACATCTGGCAAGAATCATCATGAGAAACAAAGATGTTGTGAACCCCAGAATTTTGAGAAAGTCTTAGGATGAAGTCCCAAGACTGATATGAGAAACTCAGGAAGGTTTTTATATAAAACTGCACCTTCCTGCCAATGGTCAAGGATATTTTCTGAATGCATATTTGGTATTCTGGGTTGGTCAGAAGAGTGGAAACTCATGTTAAGAACTCTTGACATCTGGGGGGGGGGGGGACTCTACAGAGATAAGTAAGTCATCCAAAATACGAAAAGAACTGAAAGACTGACTGCTGTTCTTTTGAAGCCTGAGTACTGCTTCTTCACGAGGCAGCAAGAAAATACTAAAGTTTCTATTCTGCCTGCTGATTTCCCCCTCCTCAGGGATGAACAACCAGCAGTCAGTGAGGGAGGGAGCCAAAGCATTTGGAAGCTGTCTGGTTGCTGTGTCTTGGGTAGACCCAACCACTATAGTCTAAAGGTTACCTCAGCAGTGGTAATGATAAACAAAGTACAATTGTGTAAGTTGAACTAAACATAGCAATAGATGTTTGAATGATCACTGCTGCAGTAGCCTTAGCTATATGAGTTATATCCTGCTGGGATGTAACAGCCAGCTATATTCCAAAGATTCAGGGTACCTTCCATGTTCCCAAACTGTTAAGCAGTTCGGAATGAGCTGACTAAAAGACAAGTTTGGGTGTGAAGCCCTTCAGAGCTTTCCTGCCAGCAGAGAGAAGGAGAAAGGAAAGGACAATGCTAAGAACAAAAATAATTAAATAAATAAATACATAAATAAATATCCACACCCTGGCATAAAAAAAACAACACATGCTGTTCATAGGTTCATAGGTTAGTACTAGGCTAATTGCCCCTTGTGGGCCATTTTAAGCCTAGCCAATTACCCCACGTGAGAATCAAACCCTGCAGCTTGTGTTTGCTAGGTAAACACCTTAACCATTATGCCATCCTCCCACCCCAAACACACAACACATTGACAAACACACACATGGCATTTGTAGGATTCAAACCCCTACCTAACTATGTTATGATACTTGAGAGAGACGCATTAGCGCAATTCACTCATTAACTATTCCCCTAGTGATGTGGACAAGGCGGTCTCACCTAAACAAATGACTGGTGCCAGAAACATGGCCTCAGACTGAATTCCAAAAAATGCATCATCATCCCCTTTGAGGAGACTGACATCCCCACAAATTATCACATTGATAATAAAGTCCTAAGCACGCAATCAGTCATGAGGGATTTGGGCACCCAGGCTGATAGCAAACTGAATTTTGACCACCATATTGCCTCAGTTGTACGGAAAGCTTTCTACATGGCCCACCTCATTAGTAAGGGTATCTCATCCAGGGAGAAGGTGGTCATAACATCCCTGTATTCTCCCCTATGAGACCCATTATTGAGTACAATGCCCCTTTCGGCAGTACCTCACAAAGCACATGCAGCAGCTGGAGGGACCACAGAGGTTCCTCACCAGGAGAATCCTGGGCCTCAAACATCTACCCTACACAGACAGGCTAAAGGTAATTCCCTCTACTCAGTCTCCTACAGACTCCTCAGAGGTGACCTTTGTCTGGCATGCAAAGCTATCTCAGACCTCACCTTGATGGGACTGCTGCATATCCGCAAGTCAAGCTCCACTCGAGTAACCTGCACGTGCAACCTCAACCTGGTCTGTGACATAAATAGGACTTGTTGGCGGGACAGATTTGTGTCCCAAAGACTCCCCTTTTGTGGAACAGACTCCCTCTCCACATCAAGCGGAGTATCTCATTAACCCTTTTTAAGCATAACCTGGATAACTGGATGGGGAACAGAAAATACATCCCTGGGATTCAACCTGTGTCCCTGCTGGACAGTGGCATAGGGTGCTGCCTTGTTGGAACATGGGCTATGTTCTTGGCTAGGCTTGTAAGGGCCTCAGGGCCAGTAGCCTAGTAACTTCCTATGAGCCTATGAAACAAAAAAAAAGAAGGGAGGATTGAAGGAGGAAGCACTACTACAGCAGTGATCATGCGAACTTCTACCATTATGCTACGTTTGACATACACAACTGTACTATGCCTGTTATATTAATCACTGTTGCATTAGCTATATGGGTAGATTAACATAGCTAACTACATTTGGGAGGAGGAAACAGAAGAGTCTAGCAGCCCCTGGAGAATGGTCCTAGCAAAGCTTGATCTGGACCTAGAAAAGGAATCAAGCTTTTAGTGCTTTATAAAAATATGTACAGAGTACAAAGAAGCAGCTTCTAGAATAGAATTCTAGGTCGAGAAGGCCTGTCCCTTGACTCTGTCTGGAATCGATTTGTTATAGTGAGTCTAACAAAAGGTAATAGTCTTAGACAGCCATTTGGAAATAGCCTGTTTTGACACAGGCTGACTCTCCTCCTTACCTTCACAAGAAATGAACAATTTCTCTAAATATCTGAAAGAATTAGATCTGTCAAGACAGTAACTGAGTTGTCTGTCAACATCCAAGGTGTGGAGTATCTTTTATCCCTCATTCTTAGGTTCAGGAAAGAAAACAGGGAGACGGACAGAGTGGCTTAAAGTAAACTTGGGATACCTGTTCGGCATAAAAGGAGGATTAGTTCTCAAAGAAACCCTGTCCCTAGGGAAAATGAGATAGGGTTGACTCACCAACCCTTTAGTCATAGGTGACTCTATAGTCAGGCACACTGATGTCCCACTCACCAGGCTGAACAATGAGAAAATTACAGCCAGCTGCCTGTCGGGTACCAGGATCTGCCACATAACGCATGCACTTAAGCCACTCCACAACAAGTACAAATAGGACTCTGTCATTGTCCATGTTGGAGTGAATGACTTGAGACGTACCTCCCTGGACTACATGAAAAGAGACATGGAAGAGCTCTCAGATCATGTGGCCCAGGCATGTATGACCCTAGCCCTGAGTAGCATCCTGCCTTCACCCAAAATGATACCACAGTATAAGGACAAAATGATTGACTTCAACAATTAGCTAAGCTTCTGGTGTCATTCAAAAGGGATCCAGTATCTGTCCGCCTGGGATGACATGATTGAAAAACCACGATGCTTTGCCAGAGATGGTCTGCACCTGTTGCCCCTGAGATTCAGGTTACTACCTAAAGATCTTGCCAGCCCTATAGTTCCTTTTTTAGGCAAGGTTCAAAGGACAAAACCACCACCGTAACAGATGCAAGCATGCAAAATGTGAAGGTAATGCTACTCAATGCTAGAAGTCTAAACCTCAAAATGTACTCTCTCGAGGCACTCCTAAAAATGGAGAACATCGATATCTGTGCAGTAACTCAGACCTGGTTCAAGGCTCCAGAGAGTGCCCCTGCAATACCAGGCTACAACCACCAAACCAAGACTGAAACACTAAAGGTGGAGGAGTGTCCATATTCACCAAGGATATTCACACCTCCAGGCTAGTTGCCCAACACAATGCATCTGAAATTCTCCAGGTGCAACTAACACTAGGTAAGACTGCAATCCAAATTGTAGCTTGCTACAGATCCCCCACCATGCCCCAAGATTCTCACTACACCTTTCTAAACATACTGGAAAATATTAAGATACAACCAAACACCCTAATACTGGGTGATTTCAACTACCCTGCCATTAACTGGGAAAACTACTCAGGTACCAACACATTTTCCCAACGGTTCTTGGAATTCATAAATTCCAGCGCCCTGAATCAACTAATCCATTGTCCCCCCAGGAGCTCCAATATCCTAGACCTGGTCATTACCAACATGGGAGATAGATGCTCCACACCAGTGGTCATCCTCTCATTGGTCAGGTCTGACCATAAGCTAATCACCCTTGACATCCACATCCTACCCCCCCAGTAAGGAAACCTCTGTAAAAAACTTCTCCAAAGCCAACTTCATGCTACTCAAGTCAGAAGTGACAAATTTCATGACACCCATGCAGATGGGAGCTGAAAGTTCGACTGCTGAATCCTACACTAAGGCACTGTATGAGCACATCCACTCGTGCATGAATCGTGCCATCCCAAATAGAAGCAAGATGCTCTCCTTCAGAAAAAGGAACCCAATCTGGTGGTCCCCTGCCATAAACAAACTATACAACAGAAGGAAGAAACTGCTGCAGAAAAGAGGAAAATCCCGGATGCAAAAAACTCCCTTACCAGCCTCAGTAAGAAGCTGAGATCCCTCATAAAATCCTCCAAAGCTAGTTACAAAAATAAAATTGCCAAAGATTCCAAAGACAACTACAAGGCATTCTATAGTTATGTCAAGAATCTAAATGGAAATGCTCAGATCTGCTCTGAGCTGCAACAGAATGGCATTAAATATACTGATCCCAAGGATATTGCCAATATCCTGGTAGATCGATTTACTGCCAACTTCACCCCCCTCTCACCCCCTAAAGGGCCTATCTCATTACCAAAAGATTGCCAAATGCTGGTAGTAAAAACACAAAAAAATGAAGATCAAGGAGCAAACACCAAAACTACTTAAACAGATTTATTGTTAGCGCTTTCAGAGAGACAAATATCTTTCCTTCTTTTCCTTCTTCAGAAGAAACAGCACTCTCCAAAGCTAAGAATACAGCATCCATGGGACCAGATGACATCCCGGGCTGTGTACTACATGAACTACAAAATGAACTGGCACCTCACCTACGTGTCATGTTTAATAATAGCCTCACCTCAGGCTTCATGCCCACTGAGTGGTGCATAGCTAAAGTTATCCCACTCCACAAGGGGGGATCCACCTTGGATCCCAGGAACTACCATCCCATCAGTCTGATGAGCCTGATCCGCAAGGGCATGGAATGCATTATCATGGAACTTATAAACAAAGACATTGGCAACCTTCAAACACTGGACTCTACCCAGTTTGGGATCGTGAAGGGCCAGTCTTGTCTCTTGAACCTGACTCACTTCTTCAATCAGTCTCCAGAGCTGTAGACGAGGCTAAGGCGGTCCACACAGCCTATGTGGACTTCGCCAAGGCCTTCAACACCATCCCCCACTCTGGAATCATAGATAAACTTACTAAGCTGGGCATAAATCTCTATGTCACTCGATGGGTTGCCAACTGGCTTACTGACAGAACCCAGAATGTAAAAGTAGCCAACTCCAAATCCAGCTCCAGACAAGTGACAAGTGGAGTACCTTAGGGTTCAGTCCTGGGACCAATCTTGTTTGGCATCTACTTCTCTGAAGTACAGGCCAACACTAAGGGACTCTGGCTAACAAAGTTTGCAGATGACTGCAGATTGGGAGCCATTATTGAATCCCCAAATTATGTGGATATTCTACAAAAGGGCCTTACAGAAAAAGATTCTTGGTGCTAGAGCCATGGGCTCAAGCTTAATGCCAAGAAATGTATAGTTATCCCCTTTGGTAAAAAACATGTACCCATGAATTACCACATAGGTGGCAGTACACAAAACACCAAAAGTGTGATGAGAGACTTAGGGACACAGGTGAACAGTGGTCTCATCTTAAATAACAACATTGTCACAACAGTCACGAAATCCTTCTATGTGGCACACCTCATCACTAAGGGCTTTTCATCCAGAAAAATGGAGGACATTGTCCCACTGTACTCATCTCTCAGTAGACCCATTATAGAGTACAAAGCCCCGTTTGGTACGTACCTCACAAGACATCTGCAACAGTTGGAAAGGCCACAGAAATACCTCACTAAAAGAATCACAGTCCTAAAGCAGAAGCCCTATGCTGACCGTCTAAAAAAACTCCAGCTGTACTCTGTGGCATATTGTCTACTCAGAGGCGATCTCTGCTTAACATACAAGGCCATGTCAAACCCAGAGCTGTTGGATATGCTCCACTTAAAGAAATCCAAATCCTTCAGAGCCACATGCTCCAGGGATCTAAACCTTGTAATCACAATGAACAAAACATGCTGGAGGGATAGGTTCCTGACCCAGAGACTCTCCATACTCTGGAATAGACTGCCCATACATGTCAAGCAGAGCATCTCCTTGGCCCTCTTCAAAAGAAACTTTGACGATTGGATGGAAGATAGGAAATTCACCCTGGGGATCACGTCAGTTGCCCTGCTAGACAGAGGTCCAGGGAAGTAAATATTGTGGGAAGAAATATCCAGGGAATTGTTATAGCTAGGCTTGTATAGGCCCTAGGGCTGATAGCCTAGTACCAACCTATGAATCTATGAACCATAAGAACTTGCAACTTGGACGCCCTTCTTGCAGAAGTTACAGCAATCAGGAAAACTGTTTTCCATGTTAAGAATTTCAAGTTAAATAGGTTAACTTGGTTAGCCAGATTAGCTGGTTCCAATGGAGGAAGTGTTAGCTTCTCTGACATAAGATTATGATCCCAAGGAGGGGCTACTGGTTTTCTTGGAGGCCTCTTATACAAAACTTCTTTGAAAAACATTTTGACATGACACTGCATTGAAAGAGGAAAATCCATGGGCAGACATGCTAAAATGTCTGACAAATGAACATTGAAAGAGGAATAAGAAAGGCCAAAAGATAGTAACTCACACAGATATTGTAAAACCAGAGAACAACTAGCCCTGAATGGGTGCTGGTTATGATGTTGCCACCAACTAGGAAACCTTTTCCATTTACTAATATATGATTTTCTAGTGGTAGCTTTTCTTGCCTCCATTAGTAAATGCAAAAGTACTGAGAAGTCATATCCCAAGCTAACATAGTCTGCAATGGGGGGGGGGGGGATGACCTGGTTCCTTGACTGTGGTATTGTTTGTAACCACTTGAAGAGGTCACAGGGACCAAAAATAAATGGTTTAGAGAGTTGAGTGTCATGATCAGGGTAAGCATCTCCTTGATATTTATGTGCTGCATCTTTCCTTGGTATCCTACACTTTCTGCACTTTTATCCCTCCTGAAACTGCTCCCCAAGCAAAGTCTGAAGCATCTGTGGTGACTTACTGCTTTGGAGCAGGAAGGAAGAAGGGGAAACCTGGATTTAAAGATATCTGTTGCCTCCATCAAAAGATTTCTTTTCTGACGAACTCCAGCACTGGGATTGAAAACATAATGGTTTTTGACGCTGGGACCACAGAGATTTCAAATACCACTGTATCTTTCTCATATGGATTCTTGCCAAGGGTATCATGAGAATCCTATATGCCATAAGACCCAAAATCCTGAGGTATTCTCTTGCAGTGACTAGAGTCTGAGTGGAAATCTTTAGAAATAGATCTAGAGATTCATTTTTTTTCTGTGGAAGAAAAGCTCTTTAGACTGAGGAGTTAAGCTGAGATCCCAGGAAGACATTCCTGTGTGAGAAAGCCAATAACAACTTTTGAATGTTCACTTGGAATCCCAGCTTGTGTAAGAAATCTTTTGCCCAATACAGAGATTCCTGATGCTTTGAAAAAGACTCTGCAAAGATAAACAAGTCATCTAAATATGGAAAAATGTGGATACCCCATAGAATGCAATGATTTATCACTGGAGCTAGACACTTTCTGAACACTTTATATGCAGCAGATAGTTCAAAGGATAAGGCAGAGAACTAATAATATGATCCACACAAACCCTTAAGAAACGTCTGAAGTCTGGATGAATAAGATATGATGTAAAGCATCTTTTAAGGCTATTGCTATCAGGAAACTTGACAGAGAAAGAAAAGGTAACAGGTTGTGAAGTGACATAATGTTAAATTTGGGCACTATCAAACACAAGATTAGGAAAGAAATATCCAGAACTAGTCTCCAAGCATTTTCTTTCTTTGGCGCTAGGAAAATCCCTGAATAAAAAACCTTCCCCACCTGGAATGGAGGAACTAGTTCTATCACTCCTTGGGACAGCATGTGATAAAGAACAGGTGGAATCTGATCTGGATGATGAGGAATGATCCCTTTGGAAAGGAGGAATTTCCTCCCACCGCCATCTGTAACCTTGATAAATGATTTTCAGTACCCATTTATTTAAATAATTGGTTGCCAAAGATGAAAATGGAAATCCAGACTTTCTAGAAGAAAAAAGGGGCTAGGGTAGGAGTGGTTCACAACGCCTCTTGAATAGTCATTCAGACTTGTTCGACTGTTCTTGGTTTTGGGAGGTTTGAGACTTCTTTGTGGAACCCCCCCCCTGCCATTTCTTCTTAAACATCTGTTTCCCTGAATTCTGTTGAATATGTTTATTCTTTTTTTTTTTTTGCCAAAATTGAATGAGGAGAAAGAAAATCCCTTGGACAATTTGGAAAAGGAGAGGTGAAAAATCAGAGATTCCCTGGATTGGCTTGTAACTTTCATCACACCTTTTGATCATGTCTACAGCCGAGGGGTCAAACACTAAACTTCTATCTAAGGGAGAATTTAAAATCCCATTTTATCATCATCTGGAAGCTTCTGATAATGCAGCCATGCAAGTAGTAGCTAAAATAAATGTTAAGAAACATTTTACAAAATATAGAATATAAAAGGATAAAAGGAATTGATATGAACAGGGTGCATTATGCAAAAACAGGTCGCATTACGGTTTGTCTGCCCTTTCATCTGATATTGGTTTTATAGACGTGTTCATTTAAGCCTGGTGAAAAAGTAGCATTGAGTCTGAACTGCCACAATAGTCCTTTTTTATAAGACATTTCTTCCATTTACCTCTCTTGGGGTTGCCATTAATAATTTCTAAAATCCCAAAAGAGAATTTCTTAAAATTAGGGCAAATAATAGAATGCTTATATAAGGCATTTGTTTCCTTGTGAGTTGTAATATCACAAATGAATACATATTTTTAGTGCTCTCTCGGTTTTACCAATCTAAAACGCTGGACACTGGTCACACTTGGCTAAATAAACTACTCTGATGCTGTCCCATAATTCCCTTTTTGGAACACCACCCTACTGCTCACTGTCTTTTCAAGGGATAAAACATGTGCTTTGATGATATACGGACACTGTTTACAACATCTACAAGAAACATTTCCTCTACTGTTTTGTTTTGTTTTCAAGACGTTTCTTAAAATGTTTTCCACTTTTAAAGGTGAATATATGTTCAACTCCTACCATGTCATATATCTCCTTATTCACCTTAAAAATATTCCAGTTAAGTTTGACAATGTCCATAATTTCACTAGAGAAACAATTGTGTTCGAATACTAAATCTTTCTCATATTTCACTTCTTGGTTGTTGCTAATTGCTAAGTATTTTAGTAAGCCCCAAGCCTAATAATGGCTTACATTTAGTCCCCAAAAAATCGTACACTTCTTTAATCTGGTCATGCATTAGTTTTTCAGGGTAGCCCCTTGTCAAAAACATTTGTTTAAGTTTTGTCAAATCATCCCACACATCTTGATGTTGTGATGTCATTCTAGCTACCTGAATGGCTTGTCCTTTGACCAAGCTTTTCTTTTGTGAGTATGGGTAACTACTGGAATATTATAAATACATGTTGCAGAAGGTCTCTTTTCTGTAAATACTGGATTTAAATCTATCTGCAGTGTGTGTGAAATAAGGGTATCCAGGTAGCTTATCTTATCCCTATTCCAATTGTATGTAAATTTAAAATAATTGGTACTCTTAGTCAAATAGTCCAAAAAAAAAGTCATGTCCCCCTCAGGACCATTCCACAGGATGAAAATATCATCCAAAACTCTAATGTACAGATAGAGATTTTTTTGCATAAATACTGTTAACTGTGTTTACATTCCCATCCTAAAAGGACAATATTAGCAAAAACTGGGGCATACTCTGCACCCATTGCTACACCCCTTATTTATTGGAAGTACTCTCCCTCAAAGAAAATGAAAGTGTTCTCCAAAATCAAGGACATTAGTTCTATTACTATAGAGACGCTGCCTTTAGACAGAGAAGATAACTTGTTGAGGGTGCTATGGAATAGCTCCAAACCTCCATATTTTGGAATCATGGTAAATAAATCAACAATATCTATCGTACAAAAAACATAAGATCTTTTTTCCACAAACTTTGTTTTAAATAGCCTAAAAAATCCCATGAGTCTTTAATAAGGTGTTGTTTTTTTCTATAACTTCTTTCACCCATTTGTCTACTAGAAGTGCCATAGGATGAGTTTTCAATCCTTGCGCAGTCCTTATGGATTTTTGGAATCCTGAAGATGGTGAGGATGATGGGATTAGGTTGAGTTAAAAATTTATAAGTCTCAGCATCAATACATTGATCCAATACATATTCATCTAAGTATGAATCAATTCACCTCTATGCAATATTCATTTGTTTTTATCGAAATGGGCATATAGGTGTCAGTGTTGTGTAAAATATTTGTCATGACATTGCAGTAATTTTGTACCCCAAATAGGACCACACCTCACCCTTTATCCAGCTTCATGACTCTGATACTCCTATCATTTCTTAAGATCTCTAAGAGTTCATTTTCTTTTTTAGTGAAATTATGAAACACCCCTTTTATCCCGTGAATACATTTTATACGTCTTCCATAACTACTTTTTCAAAAAGTTGGATAATAGGGTGGAGGGGGGATTAAAAGTCCTTCGCTTTTTGAGATGCCACCTGCTGTATCAATTTGGGTGTCATCGTTGGTTTGGTCCTGAAAAAATATGTTAAATTTCAGCTTTCTAGTGAATAGTTTTAACTCAAACACTGAATCTGCTATATCTACCCTCCTAGTGGGAACACATTTAAAACCTTTTAAAAACAAAGTAAAATGCTCTCTTGTAATTGGGAAGTCTGTGTTATAATAAATATTGAAGCCTTTAAATGAATACATAATGCCATCCTGACTAAATGTTATTTCTTGTTCCTTCCTCAGTACTTGTAATTATTCTGTTGCTGGGCCTGTTGGTAATGTTGTCCTGAATCTAATGTCTGTTTGGACCATCTCACTAACCTCTCAGAGTGTCTTGTCCGGTGAAAATTCTGAGGTTCGATAGAAAAAGAATCTAATTATTCTAAATTTCTACTAGGTCCTACCCTCAAAGGTCTATGTGTATGTGGGGACTGACATACATCTGTGAATACATCTTTCTTCACAAGTTTGAAGGAATGTAATTGTGGGGCAGGGTATGACATTTTGTTGGAATACTGTTTAACATCCCTCTCAAGCTTGTACTATTTCTTTAAGAAAATATATCTTTTATCCACTTTAATAAGAATCCTGTCATACAAAAATTTGTATTCAGAAAACAGTAAATTGTTCAGTATTTGCTGATTTAGGTTTTATAATTCAGGACTCAAAGACCCAAAAGTAGACTCATAATTTTGTGAACTAATTCTACATCATACTTTTCAAAAAAACTAACTAAATCAATTAACATTTCCCGGTTGTAGTGTAAACCAAAGGGAAACTTAAACATACATAAGCCTTGCAGCACAACTTTTAACACATTCCCTTAGATAATTGTTCTCAATTTGAATACTTTTAAATTTCTACAATCTTTTTTCAAAAAGGTAAATTAAATCCCGTAATGAAGGGAAGCTCTTAATATGTCAAGTAGCAGTATGAATAGAAACACCTCCACCAATATTATGAAAGTCAAAGGTCTTTTTGAGAAATATTTTTGTATTATGGAACGCGAACATGATTAATTCCTTCATTGTGAGCCACATTCTGTTCATTGTGCTCATAAGTAAGTTCTAATACACTACTGATAAGTACAGAAACAGTACCTGTTACTTCGGTGAACATACATTTTCTAGCTCCATTTGTAGAGTCATTGGTGGTTTGTGTAGTGCCTTGAATAGCTCCTCTACAGGAAAAATTGCCATCCATATTAATGATAGAGCAAAAAATAGAAGTTATGTTCTTACCATAACGTTCCATGTTAGTTGTCTTCTTCTCGCCTTCTTTCTTGCTGGATGGGTTCGGAGCCGACCTCGGCTCCGACTCGGCCACTCTAAAAGCTCGAGAGTTGGTTCCACCGGCTCGAGGCTCCCCTTATATCCCACAATGCTAGGCGTGTATTACCTCAGATCTCATTTGTGAGCTAGGCCCAGCTAATAATAAAACCAGAAATACTGGAAAAGGAGAATCCACCTCTATAAAAAGGGAAAGGAAAGGTGACCTGAAGCCTGATCCAGGAAAATATGCACAGCAGAGCATATACCTATAGCACAAGAGGTGGTAGAAAGAGAGGTCACAATCAAACTCCTCTAGGTCTGTCCAGGCCAGGGGGAAGGAGGGTGGGACGAAGAAGAAGGAGAAGAAGACAACTAACATGGAACGTTATGGTAAGAACATAACTTCTATATGTTAAGTTGTCTATCTCGCCTTCATTCTTGCTGGATGGGACCGCGTCCCTAGCACCTTGTCCCGGGTGGCCTATCGGAACAGACTCTTGAGAACAGTGGTACCAAAGTTAGCTCTATGTCTAGAAGCTAAATCCAACTTATAATGTGAAATGAAAGTGTGAGGAGTAGCCCAAGTAGCCGCTGCACAAATGGTGTCAATAGGCAGTCTGTCTTGGAAGGCTATAGAAGTAGCCAAAGCTCTGGTGGAGTAGGCCTTAGGTTTGTTAGGCAGCTTTTGGTGTCTAATTTTATAAACAAGGGAAATCAGAGATGTTAGACATCTGGATAGTGATACCTTGGAAACAGAAAGTCCCTTTCTGCCTTCTGCATAAGAGACAAACAACTGGTCAGTTTTTCTGAATTGTTTGGTCCTATCCAAATAGTACCTTAACTGACAATGAACATCTAGCCAATGCAATTTTTGTTCAGACCTGTTAGAATATTCTGGAAAAAACACAGGGAGGTCAATGCTTTGATTTAGGTTAGACGAGAGGCTACTTTAGGTAAAAAAAGACGGGTTGGTTCGTAAGGATACCCTGTCTTTATGGAACAACAGATATGGTGGTCGACAGCTGAGTGCATGAAGTTCTGAAACCCTTCTAGCTGAAGTAACAGCTACCAGAAAGAGAGTCTTCCATGATAGCAATTTTAATGAACAGGAAGCTGCAGGTTCGAAAGGGGGAAGAATCAAGGAAGTGAGAACTAAATTAAGGTCCCAAGAAGGAGGAGGATTTCTTATAGGAGGTCTGAGTAGAAAAATTCCCTTCAAAAAGGCTTTGCAAAGCTTGTGAGACATGATGGCAGAATCTGAAATGCCCACATGAAAGTTAGATATAGCTGCCAATTGGACTTTGAGAGGAGAAGGAGATGAACCTGCATGAAAGAGTTCAGCTAGAAAATCAAGAACTATTTGGATGGGAGCAGTGAAAGGATCTAAGTCCCTTCCTTGAGCCCAATAGGCAAAACGTTTCCATTTACTAAGATAAATCTTTCGAGTGGAAGATTTATGGGAAGCTATTAAAATATCTCGAACAGTGTGAGATATTTGAGGAAGCCTGGCTAAGGTAGGAACTGGAGGAACCAAGCAGTGAGGTTCAATGATGTTAGGGAGCGATGAAACTGACCCGACTGATGGATCAAAAGATCTGGAACTAGGTCCAGATGCCAGGGTTGCTCCAACAGAAATTGATGTAGAAAGGGGAACCAAACCTGTCGAGGCCAGTAAGGAGCAATGAGGATCAATGAGGCCTTCTGAGCGATAGCTTTCTGTATCACTTGAGAGATTAGTGGGAAGGAAGGGAATGCATACAGAAGTCCCCGGGGCCAAACTTGGACTAGAGCGTCTCTGCTGGGCTGGCCTGGTAAGGGAAGAGGGTGAAATAATCTTTGCACTTGCTGTTTTGGGGAGTAGCAAAAAGGTCGCAGCAAGGCTGACCCCACTTGAGAAAAACTTTCTCCAAGATAGAATCTTTCAGAGACCACTCGTGAGGCATGAGGATAGCTCTGCTCAACTTGTCCGCGATAAGATTTGGACTTCCCGGGAATGTGCGTTGCTATCAGAAACCGCTGAGAAGAAATCGCCCATTGCCACAGTCTGAGTGCTTCTCAACATAGGGGGTAGGACTTGGTTCCGCCTTGTTTGTTGATATACCACACTACGGACATGTTGTCCGTCTGAATTGCTATCGTTCCCAAGGGAAGAGAGTCTTGAAGGGCTTGCAACGCTAAAAGCACTGCTCTCATCTCTAGAACATTTATATGCAAGTGGCGTTCGTTTGGTTGCCAAATGCCCTGGACTGTTCTGCCCTGATAATGCCCCCCCCCCCCACCCGATCAGGGAGGCGTCCGTTGTCAGAGTAGCAACCGGAGGAGGAAGAACAAAGGGTCTTCCTTGAAAGAGCTGTGGGGAAGAAATCCACCAAAGAAGGTGATTCCTGCATGTTTGCGTAATCACAATGGTGTGAGACATCGGAAGTTGCTGGTATGACCACTGTGTGAAGAGCATCCATTGAAGGATTCTCATGTGAAATCTGGCTAACAGAAGTAGAGGGATAGCAGCCGCCATAATCCCTAGTACTTTTAGAACCAATCTGACTTTGACTCTGTTGCTGTGGAATAGAAGAGAGACCAGTTTGTGTATGTCCGCTATTCTTTGGTCTGTAAGTCTTGCAGACATGTTGATTGTATCTAGATTTGCGCCTATGAAGGTAATAACACGACAAGGCGACAAAACAGACTTTTCGCAATTTATTGAGATACCTAACTTTTGAAAAATGCGAAAGGCGTAGTCTCTGGCAATCAGAAGACGATGCTTGGTAGGAGCTGTGAGGAGCCAGTCGTCTAAGTATGGAAACACTTGGAATCCTTGACGTCTCAGATGAGAAGCTACCACTGCCATGCATTTGGTAAACACCCGGGGGGCAGTGGTGAGTCCAAAGGGCAGGGCTCTGAATTGAAAGTGACTGGTTCCCAGCCTGAAGCGGAGGAATCTTCTGGAGCGTCTGTTCATTTTTATATGATAGTACGCATCCTGAAGGTCTATAGAGCACATCCAGTTTTCCTTTCCCAATAGGGGAAGGATGGACTGTAGCGTGACCATCCGAAATCTTGTTTTCTTGACAGACTTGTTCAAGATACTGAGATCCAAAATTGGTCCCCAGTCCCCTGTTTTCTTTGGAACTAAAAAGAACCTGGAGTAGATTCCGGATCCTTGCTGGTCTGCTGGAACTGGCTGAATGGCTCTTTTTGCAAGCAGCTTTGAAATTTCCAATGCTGCAAGATCCCTTTGAGCGGGTGGAACATCTGGAAGGGATTTTTTGGATTGGTTTGGAATGCAAATGAACGGAATGGAATAGCCTTCGGATATGATGGACTGTACCCACTTGTCTTGAGTTAGGGAATGCCAGGCTTCTGGGTACAGTGATAATCTTCCCCCGACTGCCTCCGAAGGTGGACAGTCGGGCAACACCTCAGGGATGCTGGAAGGGCTTATCGGAAAAAGTTTCTCGATTGCCCTGGTTCTGCGGACCCCCCCTGCCCCTAGGGCGATGTCTACGACTGTTGTTCCCTCCTCTGCCTCTGGAGGGAAACCGACTCTGTGCGTCAGGCAAGTTCCCTTGAGATTGTTTGCGGAACCACATTTTTCCACTTTTCTGGCCTTTGGGGTAAGGCCTAGAAGGAGTAGAAAAACGGACTCCAACGGCAGAAAGAGTTTTGCCATCCGTCTCGCACCTCGTCAAAGTCTCTTTCACTTGAAGACCAAAAAGAGATGATCCATCAAACGGGGAATTAGTGAAAGACGTTTTAAAGGGGTCCGCAAAATTGCATAACGGCATCCAGGCATGCCTGCGTAAGGCAACACCTGTCCCTGCGGCTCTGCTCGCTCCGTCAGCCGCATATGAGAGGAGGCGCATGGAGGAGTTAGCTATAGAATTAAGGGTAGTCAGCTGAGCGTTCATCTTATCCTGAAAACCCGCAGCTGTAGGATCCTTTAACATCTCACTCGCTTCCTTGATCAAGTCTCTTTGAAGACGAGTAAAATGGCAGAGGTAGTTCAGCGAACGCATAGCAAAGGTCGCTGACGAAAACATCCGCTTCCCGTACCTGTCCATCGACCTAGATTCCTTGTTAGGAGGATGGATAGGCACTGAAGGATCAGCTAGCTCCTTCTTAGTGGCGGCAGCTACCACCATAGCATCCACAGAGACTCCCTTAGTCAGAAATTGCTTATCTGCTGGTGCTGTGATAAACTTTGAAGGTCTCCTGGGGGTGGGGTCCACAGAGTCAGGAGCCATCCAAGCCTTTTTAGCTACCACCTGCATGAGGGGGTCAAAGGGGGGGGACACCCAGGAGGTGGAAGGGCGAGAGCCAAACGCCTCAAGATACACAGATTCATCCTCCGAAGGGTTAAGGGCTGGCCAATTTCCCCTCTGTTTCAGGATCTCTAGAATGTCTGCAAAGGAGACATCTTCAGAAGGGGAATGGGGGGAACCCTCAGAATCCTCTAAATCTGTGTCAGAGGTGACAGACTCAGGTGAGTCTATGTGCTTCCTCTTATACTTTCTCTTCCTATGGGGCTCCCCTGCCAATTCAGGGGAGGCCTCGGAAGAGGATGAGATCCCCACAGGGGATTCTTGAGGAGCTGGCTCTCTGCGGTCCGGGATGAGGGAGTGAGTAGACATAACCTGAGGCACCGAGGAGGGAGGGAGGGACGGACGGAGCCGACTGTGGAGTTGAACCAGGTTCCAACACACTCTGCATGACCTCGAACGCACCCCTGTCAGGCAGAGCCAGAGGTCCCCGCTCCGAAAAGCTGAAAACCTCCCTCGGCACCGACAGCGATGGCTCCGAGGCCGATGTCAGAGCCGAACTCACCAGAGCCGAAGCACCGAGAGGGAGAATGGGGTCGGACAATGGTCCGATGCCACTCACCCCCTCGGAGCCGACGAGGGAAGTCCGGCGCCGAGATTCTTCCAAGAAAGAAATCGGAGCCGACGACGGAGCTGAAGACAATTGTATCCGCTCCGACGCTACCACAGTCTCGGGTCCGAAGCGCCCCGGCTCCGAGCTCAAAGGAGTCGGAGGAGGAACATTTTGAGGAATAGGGTCAAGCTTCGACTGATGAGTCGGGCTCTGAAGCATTTGGGCCAGTGCCTCGGACTTAAGAAGTCGACTCACTACCCTCTGAAGATCATGATCCGAAAGCCTCGATGATCTAGAGGAGTGAGATCGATGGCTCCGTTCAGACAGCAAAGGAGATGCTGGAGCCGAATGAACGGAGCCAAGGGACGGTGACCTGGACCTCTTTCTAGATGTCGGCTCCGATGGTCTGATCGGAGCCAACTCAGAAATTTCTAAAGCCTCGGCTCCAGCCGGAGCCGAGGGAACCACAGGAGTAGCAGTTTGAGTCTCATCGGCTCCAGCCGGAGCCGATGTCTTAGTAGGCTTCGAAGCCTTAGGCGTCGACTCAGAGGCTGGAGTTGAGGACCTATGAGCCTTAGAGGGTTTACCCGAAGTAGCAGTAGGGGGACCCTCAGGCTTAAGCAAGCCCCTTAAGATCAGCTTGTTTTTTCTTTCCTGCAGGACTCTAGGGCTGAAGCCATGGCATACAGCACAAGAGTCCTGCAGGTGTAAAGGTCCCAGGCAGTACACACAAGAAGTGTGACCGTCTGTCAGAGACATTTTCTGACAGCACGAGTCACACTTCTTGAAGCCTGAGACCTTCGAATCCTTGGACATAACAAGGAACAAGTGTAACCACACACAACACAAGCACACCGATTACACTTATAAAAAAGTAAAAATAGAAATTTAAACTAAAAAATTAGTTTATTGTATAAAAATCCCTACAGGAAACACACACACTCCAAGGGAATGGGAGGGCCCAAAGCCCTAAGGGAAGAACTATAAGTTCTTAAGGTAAAAATTAAAGAAAAATTAGATTAAAGGGATAAGAGACCTTTAAGGTAAGGGGAAACTGTATGGAAAAAACTAAATTAAAGGGTCTAATTCAATTTTTTTAAAGTAGTTCCTACACTAACCTGAAGCCGGTGAAGCAACACGTCTCGATAGCTGTAGCGGCAAATGAGATCTGAGGTAATACACGCCTAGCATTGTGGGATATAAGGGGAGCCTCGAGCCGGTGGAACCAACTCTCGAGCTTTTAGAGTGGCGAGTCGAAGCCGAGGTCGGCTCCGAACCCATCCAGCAAGAATGAAGGCGAGATAGACAACTTAACATCTACCATTAAACATAGAACATTCTAACTGAGTGCCAGACCCACTCATCACACGTGGTAGAAGGGAAGCAGAGGCATGGCCATCACGGGAAACTGGCGAAGATGTAAAAACACCCACCTTCTTGGGGGAAACCGGGTTTATTGCCTGAGAAAGCATTTCTGTCAAGTGGGTGAGGTCTCCTTTAAGCATAGCTACATTATCCTTTAACTGGGCTATTTCGGAAGCTTGAACAGAAGTTTTAGCCCAAGAGTCCGCAATTTGTAGGTGATCCAGTAAATCCATTAAAATGTCCTTCCAAAATCCTGATGCACCACTGGACAGAACTTAAAAAGTAGTAGAAGGTGCAGCATAAAATGACCACAAACCAATAAAATATAAAAGCATAAATACCAGTAGGATCCAATGAACATTTAAAATCACAGAACACTAATACAGATTGTGTGCTTTCATCCCTTAAAATGAGATTTCATCAGAATGAAGACATGAAATAAAAAAAAACTGCTTTTATATAAGTACATGTGTTTTTCTACTGGCTAAAAGCAAATATGATTAATTAAATAAATTAGCAATTTAATAGATGAAAATCTTAAAGGCACACCACTTCAAAACACTACTTTAAAACAAAATTAATTGTGAGCACAAACTGGCTAAGTGACAGAACCCACAGGGTCAGTGTTGCTGGAGCCATGTCAGACTCAAAGCCTGTCACAAGTGGTGTCCCACAGGGCTCAGTCCTGGGTCCACTCTTGTTCGGCATCTACTTTTCTGAAGTACAAGCAAACACAGGAGGGTTATGGCTGACAAAGTTTGCAGATGACTGCAAACTGGGCGCCATAGTCGAAAACACATCTGACACAGATATCCTTCAGAAGGGCCTCACAGAAACAGATAACTGGTGCCAGAGCCATGGCCTAAAGTTAAATGCCAAGAAATGCATAGTCATACCCTTCGGGAAAAACAAGGTTACCCCTAGCTACCATATAGGTGGCAATCCACTGAGCACAGAAGAAGTCATCAGGGATCTGGGGACCCAGGTTGA